>NC_142875.1:32247651-32550681 GCF_051225735.1 Oryctolagus cuniculus
TGCTATAGAAAATACTACACAATGTTCAGCAGGTGAAACAGCAATCAAAAAACATGCAGCCCAACAGTATAGGAAAAAATTTTATCCTAAGGAGCAGGCACTTGAACTACCCAAAGGGGCCTAAATCACATATTGGTGCACCAGGGTTTAAGTCCTGGCTTGGCTCCCAAATCCAGCTTTCCTGCAAATGAGCACTCTAGGAGGTTACAGGAGATGGTTCAAGTACTTGGGTTCCTACCACCCAAAAGGGAGATCTGGATTGAATTCCTGACTTCTGGCTTTGGCCTGGTCTTGCCTTGGCTGTTTCAAGCCTTAAAGAGTGAACCAGTAGATGGGAGATCTATCTATCTATCTCTCTGTCTCTCTGCCTTTAAAATAAAAATTAAATAAATAAATGTAACAAAAGTTGAAGAAAATATATTGTAGAAGTAGGTCAGGCCACCCAGAGGAAGCTCCTGGCTTCAGGTCAGCCCAGTTCTGGCAGTTGTAGCCATTTGGAGAGTGAACCAGTGAATGGAAGACCTCTCTCTCTGTAACTCCACCTCTCAAATAAAAAAGGAAAGAAAGAAAAAGAGAAAGAAAGAAAGAAAGAAAGAAAGCTCTCAGTTAATAAAAATGATTTGTTACTTTTCTGAATTTTACAATGTTTGAGGTATTCATCAACTTTCAAAAATATACGACTTGTGGTTTTCTTCATTTTAAATATTTACTTCTGTAATTCATTTTTAGTTTCCAATTTAATATTTATTTCCTTAAAAGCATTCCCCAAATTGTATAAGCTGTTTGCCTCATAAAACCTGCCCCAAGAGTTATTTGAAAGAGCACTTTTTTTGTTTTTTTTTGACAGGCAGAGTGGACAGTGAGAGAGAGAGACAGAGAGAAAGGTCTTCCTTTTTGCCGTTGGTTCACCCTCCAATGGCCGCCGCGGCCGGCACACCTCACTGATCCGATGACAGGAGCCAGGTACTTATCCTGGTCTCCCACGGTGTGCAGGGCCCAAGGACTTGGGCCATCCTCCTCTGTACTCCCTGGCCATAGCAGAGAGCTGGCCTGGAAGAGGGGCAACCGGGACAGAATCCGGCGCCCTGACCGGGACTAGAACCCGGTGTGCTGGCGCTGCAAGGTGGAGGATTAACCTAGTGAGCCGCAGCGCCGGCCTGAAAGAGCACTTTTGATGATCCTAAGGTCATAACATGGGAACTGAGTGTTATCTATAATTATATATAATAGCAATCATATCAAGAGTGCAAAGACCGCAGAATTTTGGAAGGAGACTTGACATTCAGTATCTATGCAACTTTCTAGGCCCTCCACAGCCATGTCTCAGCCAGTACTCTCTAGGACATGAACACTCAATCTAGTTAAATCAGAGTCTTTCCATTGCTGTACTGTTAATTGGCCCCCTTGAGATGATTTCTCTCCCTTGGAGGTTGTGAGTTTTCTATTGTGATGCTATATTTCTCCTAATCCCATTCAGCTTTCAAGATTTCTCTTCTGCAAGAATGCCATAAGACACCCACAAGGTAGTCTCCCTCTTGAGAACTAATAGAGTGTTTTGTTTGGTATCATTTAACAGAAGATCACATTTATTTGCTGTTATTTCTTCTGCATGAATCTTTTTACTTGATGATTAAGCGATAACAACTCATTGAAGATGAGAATGTGTCTTACATTTTCACTGGTTTGCTTTCTGTACCAACTGCTAGAGTCTTGGACGAAGTTCTCCATTTCTTTGGGTATCCTGCAAACTTGTTGATTCTTTAGTTATTTGAAAAGTTAAACATTTTAAATGTAAAGATACATGAATTATTTTAAAATATTAAAGTACAAGCCTTAAATATTGTCTCTCCTCTACAACATTAAGGGCAGAGTAATATTACATTAAAACATTGAAGATAAGAGAAGCTGATCAACACCAGGAGTTCAACACTTGGTTACAAATCTGGACTCCAACTCTGAGCTCATGAGCTGAGAACACATAATTATTTTCTTTGATTCTCAATTCCTCATTTATAATGCAGGATTATGTTAGGGCTGCTTTGAAGACAGACTGAAATTATGTGTGAGAAGCATATGTTTATTCATTCTTCATTCATCCATTCACCAATACTGTCAGTGTCTTGAGAAAAGTGGATAAGAAGAAATTGAAAGGGAGACAAATACTTAAGAGAGTTCTGTTTTCTGCTGTGGACCCTATACCAAGAATATTCAGGACTAGGTGGCTCCTTAAATCCCCTCACCACCTCAACCAACATGTAAGTTGAGATTCACAATTAAAATTAAAGTTAACAGAATAAATATAATCAAGTTATTTAACTTCTGGCTGTATATTTTTAAATTTGCTTGGTGAGGGGGAGATGTGATGATTTTCAATATTTTATAGAGGCTAAAACTTTATATAGTGATAAATCTCATTTCACTTCTATTAGAGGTATTCCTCCCATCAATCTCCATTTCTACAATCATTTCATTTTACTGGATTTTCCCCTCAACCTGTTAAATATTTTCAAACCATGGCCATCTTAAGAAAAAAAACCCGATACCAAATAATACTATTCTAAAAGTCTAAACCTGCACTCAACTATTTTTTTCTTCTAGTTATCATTTTAAAATTCTTCTCAGTTCATACAGGTTCTAAGTAGAGCAGCTATTTTCCCAGCTATCTTTGTCAGCATCTGGTAACCAGGCAAACATGCTATATTCTTAGCGACAATTTTATTAACTCTAATTTGACTCTAATTTGGAATCTGTATATAGCAACCTTGTATTTAGGAAGCAGCATGTAGTGAAATATTTTGTGGCTCTCTATTTCTTTAAAGTTTGAGTTTTGTATACTAAGAATGCAGCATTTGGATAATAATGTAAATACTCAGAACACATGAAGAAAATTAAATCAATAGAAATAAGTGGGTTGATTTGAAGTAATTTGCTTTATAAATGCTGTTGTGGGAATTTGTTAATTGCGTAATGCTGAAGAATACCTAAGTAGAAAACATGATATGTATTCTGGGAATACATTTTTCTAACCTCTTTTCTTACACTAGAATCAAATGCTTGTTTAATATTTGTTGCATGTTGCTGGATTCTCCTTCTGTCTCAGCTATCATCAGGCAATATGGTAAAATTTTAAGAAGTCCTATTAAGCCCATAAGATTTGAGAATATTATCTAAAGAAAGAAATTCAATAAAAAATTAAGGAATGTAAATTAATATGGAATAGATTATTTTTTTTTTCATCCAACCAGCACCAAATATTTTGCATTTAGGAAAAGAGCAAAATTTGTTGGATGTGTGCGTCTATGTGTGTGTGTGTGTGTGTGAGTGTGTGTATGTGTGTGAATGTGTATACAGGCATATTTAAATTGGAATCAAATAACTGAAGCAACTTCAATTCATTCCAAGTTTTCATCATTCACTTAGTTATTCATGATTCACTCATTCAAGAAACACTTATTGAAAATTTAGTAAGTAACAGCCATTTTCCAATGGGCTAAAGATACAAAGATTAAGAGTACACAGCCTCTTCTCTTGAAACAAATAATAACTTTTTTAAAAAAAATAGATGTGTGGCTGGGCCAGTGCTGTGGTGCAGCAGGCTAAATATCTGCTGTGGCACTGGCTTCCCATATGGGTGCCAATTGGAGTCCTGGCTGCTCCACTTCTGATACAGCTACCTGCTGAAGACCTAGGGAAGCAGCAGAAGATGTTCCAAGTGCTTGGGCCCCTGTACCAGCATAGGAGATACAGAAGAAGCTCTTTGCTCCTGGCTTTGAACCTGCCCAGCTCTGGACATTTTGGCCATTGTGGCCATTGAGGAGTGAATCAGCAGTTGGAGGACCTCTCTCTTTGTGTCTGCCTCTCTCTGGCACTGTGAAAGCCTAGGATCCTTTTTGGGGAAGTAGTGGGAGATGGAACTTGAAAACTAGGCACACACCAGATTAGGAGCTGTCTTGCTGAGATTCTAGATCTAGTCAGTGGCAAAGGGATATTGTTGAATAATTAAGCTGTGGAGGGACATGGTCAGAACTGCCCATTAATTCAGTTTTATATATGCCCAATTTTTAAAAATAAGATAAATTTTTACTAAATACATATGATATATCAGTCACATTTATATCTGTCATATCAAGTAATCTTTCTAATAACTTTGTAGTTGTACTGGAGGATTTGCAAAATGGAAGAAAGAAAATTTATTTATTTTTTAAAGATTTATTTATTTATTTGAAACTCAGAGTTACACAGAGAGAGGAGAGACAGAGAGAGAGAGAGAAGTCTTCCATCTGATAGTTCACTCTCCACATGGCTGCAATGGCTGGAGCTGTGCCCAACTGAAGCCAGGAGCCAGGAGCTTCTTCCTGGTATCCCACGTGGGTGCAGGTGCCCAAGGACTTGGGCCATCTTCTACTGCACTCCCAGCCCACAGCTGGGAGCAGTCGGTTCTCAAATCAGTGCCCAAATAGGATGCCGGCACTTCAGGCCAGGGAGTTAACCTGCTGCACTGAAGAGCTGGCCCCAGGAAAGCAAATTTAAAAACTAATTAAAAATTGAAATATTCAGGAACCAGTGCTATGGTATAGCTGGTAAAGCCAACACCAGTATCCTATATGGATGCCGGTTGAGTCCTGTATGCTCCTCTTCTGATCCGGCTTCCTGCTAAGGTGCCTGGGAAAGCAGTAGAGGATGTCCCAAATGTTTGAGCCCCTGCACCAATGTGAGAGACCTAGAGGAAACTTCTGGCTCCTGGCTTCATCTTGGCCCAGACCTGGCTATTATGGCCATTTGAGGAATGAACCAGCAGATGGAGGATCTCTCTGTCTCTCTGTTTCCCTCTCTCCTTGTGATTCTCATTTTCAGATAAATAGATAACTATTTTTTAAGAAAAGTTGAAATCTTCAGAGATCAAACACTCTCATTTAGAAAAACATATTCACAATCACCTTGGTTATAAAGGGAAAAAGGGCCCTGGACATGATCAGGATGATTTGGAGTGAAATAAATAAAGGATCAAATTTCTCTCTCTGAAAACATACCAGCAGTTTTTAAATGCGCAAGATAGCTTACCGGTAGATGAAGGCAGCACCGAGGAAACACAAAAGCAATGCAACTGTGGATGGGAACTCTGAAGGCATTGATAATCAGAGCCAAGTTTCTGGTAGAAAAGATCTTGGAACATCTTTAGGAAAGAGGAATACTAGAACAAGACTGAATGGTGTTCTTTTAGTTGGACTCAGATCAATAGTGTGGGATCTTCAGATGAAGAATGGGAATTTAGAATTCAAAGGAAAGAAATTAAATCTAGAGTGTCTACCAGAAACACAAGGCACCCACAAATTCATCAGTATATTAGCTAAGTTGTAAGGTGGAATAGACTTTTCATCATCTCGGAGGAGGAGATCCTGTCATATTTATCTGAATCTTCAAACACCACAGCAGGCTTAGGACACCCAGGGTAGTGAACTGTTTAAGTTCTTCTCTGTTTTACACAGAAAATCTCTTGGAGGACACAGTTATAAGTCTACACCTTGAATCTTCTTCATTCCCTTTCAATAGCCTTCCCTGCCAAATATAGGTAGTGATCATCAGGGAAAATGTCCTGTTAGATGTTTGTATTTCCATACAGTTATTTCAATTATCTCAAGGCAATGACCAGGAGGAATTTAGGAAAAGGATCACGTCACAGGAGACAGCAGAGAAAAGACTGTAATGTATAAAACTATTCATGGGTCTGATGCTGTGGCATAGCAGGTAAAGACACCACCAGCAGCGCTGGAATCCCATAAGAGTGCCAGTTCAAGTCCCAGCTGCTCCACTTCCAATCCAGCTCTCTGCTATGATCTGGGAAAGCAGTGGAAGATGGCCCAAGTCCTTGGGCTCCTGCACCCGTGTGGGAGACCCTGAAGAAGCTCCTGGCTTCTGGCTTCAGATCGGCATAGCTCTGGCGGTTGTAGCCAATTGGGGAGTGAACCAGTGGATGGAAGAGGTCTCTATCTCTCTCTCTGCCTCTCCTTCTCTCTGTGTGTAAGTCTGACTTTCAAATAAGTAAGTAAATCTTTAAAAAAAAAAAACATATTCACACAGGTTCCTTGGTTATAGGTATTCAGAACATCAGCTGGAGCAAATAGCAAGGAAGCCTGGTAAGCTCTAAACAACAACACTACAAAAATCCAGGACAGGATAACTTCTTCCTGTGACTATTCCACCCCCCCAAAGAAATCCGTGGACTCAGGAGCACGTGCAAGTCACAAAATACGCTCATATCCCAATGCTCACCTGAGTAGACTCCTTGTAGGCCAGGGAGATTTTTTTCAAGGTACCCAAACTGTGGCTACCAGGTTGGTCAATGGAGAGCTGAATTTTGTGAAGAGCTATAGCTATTCCTTTCAGTAGGAACTGATAGGCGAGGTAACTATTGACTTAACTTTTTCCAAATGTGATGTTTCATTGTAACTAATATCCAATCATTGTATACTGGATGTTTTGCAAGTAGATTAGATTACTAGACAAAGAGTCATTGCATGAGGTAAAAGTTAGCAGTCTCAGAAATTCATGATTTGACCTGAAGGAGGACTAATTATAAATTTAGGATCTAATCTTTCAGACAAGTAGTATTTCTATGTTTGAGAGGGGCCTATAATGGGAATCTGGATGACAAAAATCTGTGTTGTTTAGGAGTTATTCTACATGTTCCAGGACCATTAACACCACTAGAACCTATACACTGAACACTAGTAACTCTCACCTCACTTATCAAGACAAAATAAAACATCTCCATTTCATTTACAATATTAACTTAAGGGACAAACATTAGAAAAATGTGTATATAGATGTCGGGTAGCCAAAGAGGAAGGTTGTAGTAGGGATAACTAATAACCTACCAAATATGAGAGAGCCTCAAAAAGTTTTTTTGAAAAAGAGGAATTAAAAGATAATGTGACTTTTCCATGAAGTTTTTGAAGCCCTCTCACATATGTTTTCATTTTCTTTTTCACTATTAAGAAACTCACTTTCACTTGGGTGAATTTTTGTGTCACATGAATTGCTCCTATTTCCAGCTTCCCTTTACTTAGCTGAAAAACAAAAGAAGCATAAAAAAATTCACTAGATTGAGCTTCCTAGAAAACTTTCGAAAATAGTTCAGACTCTTTTTATGTTAGATTTTTGTTGTTTCTCCTTCTCTCTTGCCTTCTTCCCACCTGAAATATGGATAAGATATGTGGAGTTTCTAGGACTCTCTTGCACCCACAAGTTGAAGGTCACCCATCAGCTTTGCAGTAAAGAAACAAGCAGAATCTGGCTCCCTTGTGGTGTCCATGACTGCTGTAAGACCCTTCTTGACCATCTCCAGACTTCTACATGAGCAAAGCTAAGTCTCTAATTATTTAAAGCTCCGTTTGGAAGTTTCTGTTGCTTGAAGCCAAACCCAGTTCCAAGTGATACAAATTGCAACTCATTCAGCCCTTGTTTCAGTAAAGATTTCATGGACTAGGGATGGGTAAAGAGGAGTGGAAAAGAGCAATAAAATAAGTTACAACTGTGTACTTTAGAGAAAGGAGCTTGAACTCTGTCCAGACAACAGGCTGAATCCCAATAGGGACTACCGTAAACTCAACCTGAGTGTGGGGATCCAAGTGAAGAGGGAAGCTCCTGTTGGATTTCTCTTGTGTTCAAATTAATTGTTTTGCCAACACCACCTGTATAATTTAAAGGACTGCTCATGGAAATCTTACAAGGTGGAAATTGGGAATCATTACTATTGTGAACCTTTTACAATTTTGTTTATTTGAGAAGAAGAGAGACTGAGAGAAACAGAGCATCCGTCTGCTGGTTCCCTTTCTGAATTCCAGTGATGCTAGGACAAGGAGAAGCTGAAGCTGGAGGCCAGGAACTCAATCCAAAACTCCCAAGTGGATGACAGGAACATGATTACTTGAACCATCACCACTATTTCCCAGGGCCTGTTATTAGCAGGGAGTGGGAGTCAGGAACTGGAGCTGGACCTCAAACTCAGTGGCTCCTATGTAGGGTGTGGGACTATCAACCCTAGGCTAAACACCTACTCCAACTATAAGGAACTTTTACTCCAATTTGAGGTTAAAACACGTTGTGACATGATTAAGCAATATTCCTCACAGTAGCTCAACTTTGCATTTGTTCAAATGAATTGGTTGAGACCTGTGAAATATGAGTAGTCTATTGTAAGCATAGGTACTACTATTGCACTCAATCCCCAGGAAAAAGGTGAGAATGAAGTTAACTTTCTCCTTTTCTAGATTAAAAAAGTATATAATTTCAAGAGGCAATTTGCCAGAATCCCACATAGGAAACTTAATGTGAAATCAATTAATAGTTTCACATGTTGTCTGCTTCTCTCTGAAAATGTCCCTGTAAGAGTTAAATGCAGCTGGCTGCGCTCAGAGACCCTTCCACAGAAAAGAAAGAAAATAAGTTTTAATTAAATTGTATTAATTGGTTTAGCTGATCTGGAAATAGAGTAAAGACTTTGCTCTAATTTTGTTTTTCTGGCTTAAATCCACTTGTCCTTGATGTGAGAATAAAGGAATGAAGCAATAAAATGCCTAGAAATGCCCTGGTAGAGACTTTTAAACTGTCCAAGGTTAAAAAGCGATGCTATCTCTGAGATGAACTTAAAATTCTGTTGCCAACTTAGAGAAGTCAGAAGTGCAAGCAAGAAAAGTGTGTGATTAAAATCCCTGCTTCCTTAAAGCTTTGCAAGGCTGCAAAGAAAAGGCAGGCATTCTTCCCATAATAGTGAGCACTTGTTATAGAGAAAAGAAGAAGGTTGTGAAAGAATCAGGGTATAATGACCTTATTTCAGGCCACTCGACGTAAGTTTTCGTATATAAGGTAACTAGGATTTGCCAGTCAGTGTAGCTTACCAGTTCTTAGTATGTGCAAAATGCATTTTATTGTACTTAAAGCCATATTTGACTCCACCTCTGTGCCTCTGCTGCAGCATTTGTTATCAATATTATTTAAAATACAAACTGTTTTAAAAGGTATAATGTTAATACAATCTACATGGTTTTGCTTCCATGTTCCTTTAAGCTAAAAGTTTGAATGTAATTTTATCACCAGAAACCATTCATTAGATGGACAAAAGTATGTGACACTTAGAAGACACTCCATAAGAGAGCCTGACCTTCTCTCTAGAAAACATATAATTAAAACAGTGTGAAAAAAATACATATGGGGTCAATGAGCTTGCTGGAATTGAATGTTTGTGTTTCCCCAAATTCATTTGTTGATGGGATTTGGGAGATAGTAAGGGTTATATGAAGTCCCGAGTTTGGGGTCTTGGTGTAAGGATTGCTGTCTTATAAGAAGAGCCACTGGGAAGTTTTCTCTCTCTCCCTCAATCCCCCACTCTCTCTTTCTTCTTCTCCTTATCTTTCCTCTCTCTCTTCCTCTTCCTCTCTTTGCTACGTGAGGATACAATGAGAGAGCAGCCATCTACAAGCTAGAAAGAGACCCCATCAGAACCCAACTATAGTGTCACCTTGATCTCATAATTCCAGCCTCCACAATTGTGATAAAGTAAATTTCTATCTTTTTTTTTAAACTTTTATTTAATGCATATAATTTTCCAAAGTACGACTTATGGATTACAATGGCTTCCCCCCCATACCGTCCCTCCCACCCACAACCCTCCCCTTTCCCACTCCCTCTCCCCTTCCATTCACATCAAGATTCATTTTCGATTATCTTAATATACAGAAGATCAGCTTAGTATACATTAAGTATGGATTTCAACAGTTTGCTCCCACACAGAAACATAAAGTGAAAAATAATAGATGATTTTCTTTTAATGATGATGAAATCAGAGCAGACCTATTGTCATGTTTAATCCCAGTGAGAGTCAAGTTGGGAATTGATAATTTCTTTTTTTTTTTTTTCTTTTTACAGAGGATCAGTTTAGTATGCATTAAGTAAGGATTTCAACAGTTTGCACCCCCATAGAAACACAAAGTGAAATATATTGTTTGAGTACTCGTTATAGCATTAAATCTCAATGCACAGCACATTAAGGATAGAGATCCTACATGAGGAGTAAGTGCACAGTGACTCCTGTTGTTGACTTTACCAATTGACACTCCTGTCTATGGCATCAGTAATCTCCCTCTGCTCCAGTCATGAGTTTCCAAGGCTATGGAAGCCCTCTGAGTTCTCCGACTCTTATCTTGTTTAGACAAGGTCATAGTCAAAGTGGAGGTTCTCTCCTCCCTTCAGAGAAAGGTACCTCCTTCTTTGATGACCTGTTCTTTCCACTGGGATCTCACTCACAGAGATCTTTTACCAGAGTGTCTTGGCTTTCCATGCCTGAAATACTCTCATGAGCTCTTCAGCCAGCTTTGAATGCCTTTAGGGCTGATTCTGAGGCCAGAGTGCTATTTAGGACATCTGCCATTCTATGAGTCTGCTGAGTATCTCACTTCCCATGTTGGATCACTCTCCCCTTTATTTACTCCATCAGTTAGCGTTAGCAGGTACTAGACTTGTCTATGTGCTCCCTTTGACTCCCAGTCCCTTCACCATGACCAACTGTGAACTGAAACTGATCACCTGGAACAGTGAGATGGCATTGGTACATGCCACCTCGATGGGATTGAATTGGAATCCCCTGGTATGCTTCCAACTCCACCACTTGGGGCAAGTCAGCCTGAGCATGTCCCAAATTATACATCCCTTCCCTCTCCCATTCCCACCACCATGTTCAACAGGGATCACATTTCAGTTAATTTTCAACACTTAAGAATAACTGTGCATCAATTACAGATCTAAACCAGTCATATTAAGTAGAACAGATAAAAAAACTACTAAGAGGGATAATGTATTAAGTTGTTCATTAACAGTCAGGGCTATGCTGATCAAGCCACCATTTCCCATAGTGTCCACCTCACTCCAACAGGTTTCCCTCTTGGTGTTCAGTCAGTCGTCACCGATCAGGGAGAACATATGGTATTTGTCCCTTTGGGACTGGCTTATTTCACTCAGCATGATGTGTTCCAGATTCCTCCATTTTGTTGCAAATGACTGGATTTCGTTGTTTCTTACTGCGGTATAGTATTCTAAAGAGTACAAATCAACAGCCTTTGTATACACAGACAATGCCATGGCTGAGGAAGAACTTCTAAGATCAATCCCATTCACAATAGCTACAAAAACAATCAAATACCTTGGAATAAACTTAACCAAAGACGTTAAAGATCTCTACGATGAAAATTACAAAACCTTAAAGAAAGAAATAGAAGAGGATACCAAGAAATGGAAAAATCTTCCATGCTCATGGATTGGAAGAATCAATATCATCAAAATGTCCATTCTCCCAAAAGCAATTTACAGATTCAATGCAATACCAATCAAGATACCGAAGACCTTCTTCTCAGATCTGGAAAAAATGGTGCTGAAATTTATATGGAGGCACAAGAGACCTCGAATAGCTAAAGCAATCTTGTACAACAAAAACAAAGCCGGAGGCATCACAATACCAGATTTCAGGACATACTACAGGGCAGTTGTAATTAAAACAGCATGGTACTGGTACAGAAACAGATGGATAGACCAATGGAACAGAATTGAAACACCAGAAATCAACCCAAACATCTACAGCCAACTTATATTTGATCAAGGATCTAAAACTAATTCCTGGAGCAAGGACAGTCTATTCAATAAATGGTGCTGGGAAAATTGGATTTCCACGTGCAGAATCATGAAGCAAGACCCCTACCTTACACCTTACACAAAAATCCACTCAACATGGATTAAAGACCTAAATCTACGACCTGACACCATCAAGTTACTAGAGAACATTGGAGAAACCCTTCAAGATATTGGCACAGGCAAAGAATTTCTGGAAAAGACCCGGGAGGCACAGGCAGTCAAAGCCAAAATCAACTATTGGGATTGCATCAAATTGAGAAGTTTCTGTACTGCAAAAGAAACAGTCAGGAGAGTGAAGAGACAACCGACAGAATGGGAAAAAATATTTGCAAACTATGCAACAGATAAAGGGTTAATAACCAGAATCTACAAAGAGATCAAGAAACTCCACAAAAACAAAACCAACAACCCACGTAAGAGATGGGCCAAGGACCTCAATAGACATTTTTCAAAAGAGGAAATCCAAATGGCCAACAGGCACATGAAAAAATGTTCAACGTCATTAGCAATCAGGGAAATGCAAATCAAAACCACAATGAGGTTTCACCTCACCTCAGTTAGAATGGCTCACATGCAGAAATCTACCAACAACAGATGCTGGCGAGGATGTGGGGAAAAAGGGACACTAACCCACTGTTGGTGGGAATGCAAACTGGTCAAGCCACTATGGAAGTCAGTCTGGAGATTCCTCAGAAACCTGAATATAACCCTACTGTTCGACCCAGCCATCCCACTCCTTGGAATTTACCCAAAGGAATTTAAATTGGCAAATAAAAAAGAGGTCTGCAGCCTAATGTTTATTGCAGCTCAATTCACAATAGCTAAGACCTGGAACCAACCTAAATGCCCATCAACGATAGACTGGATAAAGAAATTTCTATCTTTTAAGTTGCCTACTCTATAATATTTTGTTATGGTAGCCCAAGCTGACTGATACAGAACCAATAGGAAAAAAAATTTCACATATGTAATTTAGAAGCAAATGTTTGTAATAATGAGATTTGTTTTGTTTTGTTTTTATGGGGGTACATATATATGTATTCTCTCTTTTTTTTTAAGAAAACTCTTATTTAATAAATATAAATTTCAAAAGTAAAACTTTTGGATTATAGCAGTTTTCCCCCCATAACCACCCTCCCACCCACAAACCACCCTACCTCCTACTCCCTCTCCCATCCCATTCTTCATTAAGATTTATTTTTAATTGTCTTTTTTTTTTTTTTTTTTGACAGGCAGAGTGGACAGTGAGAGAGAGAGACAGAAAGAAAGGTCTTCCTTTGCCGTTGGTTCACCCTCCAATGGCCGCCGCGGCTGGTGCGCTGCAGCCGGCACACCGCGCTGATCCGATGGCAGGAGCCAGGTACTTCTCCTGGTCTCCCATGGTGTGCAGGGCCCAAGGACTTGGGCCATCCTCCACTGCACTCCCGGGCCACAGCAGAGAGCTGGCCTGGAAGAGGAGCAACTAGGACAGAATCCAGCGCCCCGACCAGGACTAGAACCCGGTTTGCCGGCACTGCAAGGCGAAGGATTAACCTAGTGAGCCGCGGCACCGGCCGATGGTCCATTCTTTCCACTGGGATCTCACTCACGGAGATCTTTCATTTAGGTGTTTGGTTCCCCCCCCCCCCCCCGCAGTGTCTTGGCTTTCCATGCCTGAAAAACTCTCATGGGCAACCTAAATGCCCATCAACAGAAGACTGGATAAAGAAATTATGGGATATGTACTCTCTAGAATACTACACAGCAGTCAAAAAAAAAATGAAATCTGGTCATTTGCAGCAAAATGGAGGAATTTGGAAAACATCATGCTGAGTGAAATAAGCCAGTCCCAAAGGGACAAATATCATATGTTCTCCCTGATCTGTGACAACTAACTGAAGACCTAAAAGGAAACCTGTAGAAGTGAAACTGACATTACAAGAAATAATGACTTGAACAGCCCTTGTGATGACTCTCGAGGAACTGCTTACTATTTTATTCTTTTTAGTATTTTCTTTTTCTACTTAATACCATTGGTTGAATTCTTTAATTAACACACAATTATTCTTTTTTTTCACTGAAAATTTATCCCTGTTAAAAACAAGAGTGGGAATAAGAGAGGGAAGTGATGTACACTTCGGCACATGCTCCCTTGGACTTACCCCTAATGGTACAGCTAGAAACACGCCAGGGGACTCCAAATCCCATCAAGGTGGCATGTGCCAATGCCATCTTACTAGTTAAAGTGATCAATTTAAGTTCATAATTGATCATAAAGATGCAATTAAATGTCAAAGGGATCACATAAATAAGACCAGTGTCTGCTAATGATAAATGATAGAATTAAAAAGGAGAGAACAATCCAACATGGGAAGCAGGATATACAGCGGACTCATAGAATGATAAATGCCCTAAACAGCACTCTGGCCTCAGAATCAGCCCTTAGGGCATTCGGATCTGTAATAATGAGATTTGTATCTATAACTTTTGCTTTTTACCCCTGATGGGACTCTGAGAGTATCCAATTATTAATCTGTGACTGTTTGTCCTTCACACACTTCTGCATGTGGTGCATTTTTCCCATACTGACAACTGCTGAAAGGAAATTTTTTACATTTTTATTTATCAATATAAAGAGAACAGATTTCATGAATTTCATAAGTATGATTCTAAGAATATAACTTTACTCTCTGCCTCCCTATTTCTTCCTGAAAGGAAGTATTCTAAATGTTGGTGACTCAGGCACATACACTACTAATAGTGTGTATTTTGCATCTGTTTCATACATTAGTACAAATTGTTCTCCAGATTTCAAATAATGTCTTTAGAAATAGTTGCTTCAGTTATTTTTCTTCTACTGGGTGGTCCATGTGATTATGTTTCAAAACATGAGGCCAAATGGCAGAATGAAAGAGACGAGAGTGTCCACTGGGAAATGGATTCATCTCCACAGTAGGGTCAGATGGTGGGGTGGACACAGCTCCAGGAACTGGCCAATGTTCAGTTGGATGGAGAAATGACATGGGATAGAAAATGGAGGGGCGGGAAGTAGAAAGAAGAGAAATAATAAATTTATCAGAGGACAAGAGCCTCCTCCCTTTTCTTGACTGGTATACTCAGCCACTTGTCTGAGTTCTCTTCCTTGAGCTCCTACTGGACCCAGAGACACATACATAATTTTTAAAGCTCAGAATGCCAGGTTTTGGAAAACGCTGACCTACAAAGCCATACAGATATGCTCACCTGCATGCAATTTCTTACTCCTCCTCAAATTATTCTTGTGAGGCTAGTTAAAGAGTTGGTTAACAATTCCTTCCCTACTCCACCACAGTCTACGATTCCTGAAGTCCAACCTCAGGTGAGCTCCTGAAGGTGTGTCCCACAGGAGTGTCCCACTCCTCTCTGAAAGACTTTCCTGTGTGGCCCTCTCAGATAATAGTGAGTGGTCAACATTAGAGCACTTTAATTCCAGCATCTGTTATGGGATACTAGTTTCCTTCCTGGGGAGGAAATCCTAAGATTTCCTTTCCCAAATATATTTAGGGTATATTCTTCCCCAAATATATTTATGATGGTTCTTTTGCAAATTAGAGAGTTCCTATCTCAAATGTATTGATGATGGGTTTGTTATTCCAAGATGAGTGTTCCACTTCCTTGATCACTTTCCAGATCCTTGTTCTGGAACAGCATAAGAGGTAAAAACCTAAATGCAAAATAGCCACAATGGTCCCTTACACCTATGAGCTTATGCACATATTTTATGCTATGCAGTCATGGCACCCATATACTCCTTCTCCCATTTTTCCAGGATGGGAGACACTTACAAAGTTCCTTATCATTTCAAATTTATTTGAATGTCCTTTTAAAAAGAAGCTTACTACTATGTTATACAAATAGCTTAATGTGCTGGTAAGTTATTGCTAACTAACAAAATGTGTAATTTCAAAACTTAGCAGCTTAGCACAACACACTTCTATTATCTCCCAGTTTCTGAGGGCCAGGTACCTCGGCACAGTATAACTGGGTACTCTTTGCTTCATGTTCTCCTATAAAGCTCCAGTCAAAGATTGTGGTCTTACCTGAAGGCCTGATGGAGGAAGGACCATTTCCAAACTCAATCGGTAATTTTAGGCAGCATTCATTTCCTGCAGGTCATTAGACCAAGACTCTCTGTTCCTTGCTGGCTATTGACTGGAGGCTTCCCTTAGTTCTTACCAAGTAGACTTCTCCCAGATGACAGCTCATTTACCCATGCTTGAAGGGCAAGAAGGTGTTGGAGAATGTCTGTTAGTAGGATGGAAGTCACATTTTTGAAACGTCACTATGAAAGAGGACATTGTCCGTTGATTAGAAAAATATACAGTTTGCCCTCAAGAAGAAACTATACCAAAGTGTGAATTGCAGGTAGTAGCCATCATTGGGGGCATCTTATAGACTCTTACCAGCATCATCACTGAAGATAATTCAGGAAATGAACAACCACTCACATTTATATTGCTTCTTTTCTTCTGAGTCTTAGCCTTTGTGATTGTTAAACTCTAAAACTTAGCTATTAAATCTTATTTGAAAAAACATCACAATTGTGTAAAGATGATTCCATATTGTGACAATTATTTCCTTTTAGAAACATAATTTTTATTTTTATTATTTATTATTATTTTTAAATTTTGTTATACAAGTTTCATGTATTTCATATATACAGATTTAGAAACATAGTGACACTTCCCTCCCACCCTCCTGCCTACCCTCCAACCCTTCCTCCTCCTCCCTCTCACATTCTCATTCTTAATTTTCACAAAGAAATATTTTCAGTTTACTTAATGATTATATATTAACCCAACACTTAGTAAAAGAGTTCAACAAATAGTATGAAGAGGAAAAAAAAAAAACACTGTTCCTCAATGGAAGAGACAAGGGATATAAAAAATCATTGAATCTCAAAATGTCTATTTCACTCCAATACATTACATTTTAGATACTCTATTAGCTACCTCAAATAAGGGAAAACATATGGTATCTATCTTTTTGGGAATGGCTTATTTAATTAAGTATAATGGTTTCCAGTTGCATCCATCTTGTTGCAAAAGACAGGATTTCATTTTGTTTTTACAACTGGGTAGTACTCCATAATGTATATATAACATAATTTCTTTATCCAGTCAACAGCTGATGGACATCTGTGTTAATCCCATATCTTAGCTGTTGTGAATTGTGCTGCAGTGAACATGGGGGTACAGATAATTCTTTTATATGCTGATATCTTTTAGTTTGGGTAAATTCCCAGGAGTGCAATAGCTGGATCATATGGTAGGCCTGTATTCAGATTTCTGTGGTATCTGGATACTGTTTTCCACAGTGACTGCACCAGTTTACATTCCCACCAACACTGGACCAGGGTAACTTTTTCCCCACACCCTTGCCTGCATTTGTCATTTGTTGATTTCTGTATGAGAGCCATTCTAACTGGAGTGAGGTGAAACCTCATCATAGTTTTGATTTGCATTTCCCTGATGGCTAGTGATCCTGAGCATTTTCTCAAGTGTCTGTTGGCCTTTTGAATTTCCTCTCTTGAAAAATGCAAATTTAAGTCCTTTGCCCATTTCTTAACTGGATTGTTCATTTTGTTGTTGTTCAATTTCTTGATTTTTTATGATTCTGGATATTAATCCTTTATCACTTGCATGGTTTGCAAATATTTTCTCCCATTCTATCAGTTGCCTCTTCACTTTGCTGAGTGTTTCTTTTGTAGTTCAGAATCTTCTCAGCTTGATGTACTCCCATTTGTCAATTTTAACTTTGCTTGCCTGTGCTTCTGAGGCCTTTTCCAAGAAGTATCTGCCTATGCCAATGTCTTGCAGAATAAAAACACAATTATACTGGTGTCCTTAAGTTCCATCAAATGATTTACTATTATTTATTTAAATATTCCTACATCACCAATATTTTCTGCTTATTTTCCAATTAGAAGAAGACACATTTAGAACCTTTCCATATTTACCTCTTTTCCTGCAGCTTGGAATTCCCCAATAAAGTATTCTCAAAAATAATATGTAATGGAGTTTTCCATTAAAACATTGAAAAGATAACAAAAGAATATGTGTGCTCACTTTGGGATTTTAATTTGAACAAACAATAAAAAATACATTAGACAATGGGGTAAATTTGGATAGTTAGCTGGAAAGTTAATATTAAGAAAGTATTGATAGTATCTTTAGGTGTGCTAATGGTAAGGCGGTTATATTTTTAAACTGTATCATAAATGCATACTGAAATATAAATAAAATAATAGGATGCCTGGAGTTGACTCTGAAATAAAAGAAAGGGTGAAAAATTAGTCAGAATAAAAGGTTATAGGTAACACAAGATAGATCATGAGTTAATAATTATTGAATCATAATTATTGATGTATATAAGATTTGTTACACTATTCTCTCTACTATCTAAGTTTGAAAAATTTTATAATGAAAAAAGAATAAATTTTGTTTAAATGTAAAAAAATATGTAAAAGTTAAGATTATGTTAAAGATAGTTGATAAGTATTCTAAGCAGTTTCCAATTTCCTAAAAGAGTACAATGTCAGGTGATAGACCACATCTTAGGCTATTGACATAAGGGGTCATCCTAAAAGAGGTAACAGGTGATCTCTCAGGAGAAAGTCTGGGAGTCTACAGGTATGGAGACAATGGAAGCAGGTGAGAGGTAAGAGATTGGGGCAAGACATCAGGTGACATCAGGTTGTGTGGCCTGATGGAGGGAAAACAGCCACTGAACTAATGAAGGGGATGCCAATAGGGAAGAGAAAGGATAAGAGAAATGAAGATAAAAGAATAGAATAAAAAAGCTGAGTAAGTTATTGAGGTAAATACTCAATGATGGCTAAATAGGTCAGATACTCACTGTGGTGAAAAAGGTGAGCACTTGGTCTTGGGGACAGGTAAGGAGCTTATTTGCCATGTGAGAACAAGGCTAGCAAGGTTAATTGATGATGATCTGAAGGGACTACTAAAATAGTGCTCTTTCCCAACAACTATAATTCAGTGGGTCCTGTTGATGGGATATAAATGAAGTATTGAGAAAATTGGCTAAGGAGAAATGCTTACAGTTTTAGCAAGGAGCATTCGTGTGATAAGAACAATGAAGCTGAGAAGAGAACAAAAAGATCACTCAAAGGAATATGAAAAATCTTAGAAATTAGAAGTACAGAATTAAAAAGTAAGATTAAAAGTAAGAAGTCTGATTTTACTCAAATTCTTATACAGATTTCTAGCCTTTTCCCCCATTATGTTAGTTTGAGTGATAAGAAAGGAAAAGAGAATGTCTACTCATGAATCTGGATTTTACACAAACTATCATTATGTCACTTATCCCTTAGCAAAAGAAGAGGAAGTATTCTATAGAGTGTGTTTAAGCTTCAGATGGTAAGTATGTTGGCTTAAAATATAACATGAATAAAAAGTAACATCATGCATTGGTCAGCACAATCTAGCTAGGAGAATAATCTATTTTTAATTCTATTTCTCCCCAGTGAGCTAAAGCTGTTAAGATGACAAGAATTATAACTAGAATCTCACTCTTCTCTGAATGAATCTTTGGTACAGAAAATAAAATTCGAAGAGAGAAAATTCTGGTCTGACATTAGGAGAGAGGAACCAGTGAGGAGGCAGCTATGGATGAGCATGGCAACATGATGAAAGATCTAAGGCCCATTCAGAGCACAGTGAGGTGAGACATTTGGGATCTCGGCCAGAGTGTTTGGATGCTGCTGCCTATGCACGCAATGTGCAATGTTGCTTTTTCATCTTTCCCCAGGACAGGAAATAGAAGAAGCCATATAACAGCTCACGTCTAAGAGAAGCCAATAATATCACCTCCATCCCAAGGAAAAGAATGCAAATTCAGGAGATTATCCTCTCGTGGACCTTACATGAGAGAATAAAGGGCAGATATTTAGTTCTATGTCTTTTTTGTTCCCTAAACCCAACTAAATAAATCTGTTTTCATTGTTTGGATGGCCTGTTGTAAAGACTGTTCACTTTGGCAGAATCTGTAGGATCCTGCAGTAAAGCCTGCTTAATATGGTAGAAGGTGACGTGTGGTTGGACTAGGAGGAACTAAATAGAGCTTCTGTAAAAGCATTTCCTAGCCTGGAGGTAAACTATATAACCATCCATAGGTTGAACTTGAACTCTATGACAAAGACAAAAGAGATTGCTATGCTTTTGTAAGCTAGCTGGATACTGAGCAAAAATCAAAGCACAGGCTTGTCAGCATTTACAAATTTTAATATCATCTAACAAAAGTTATAACTATTAAGCATCTATTATATAATATTGACAGTATTATATTATAAAAGCAGCATATGGAATATGGACAAAAATATACACAGAGATCAATGGTGTCCTTGAATGCTTTTATCTCTAAATATGAGAATATAAATAGATATTAAATAGAGCATTAAATGCGCAAACTTAGAAAAAGAACAACTAAAGTAAGATGACAAGCTGTAGAAAACACATCGAAGGTAAAAGTGAACCTTTTCTTCATATTAAGTTCAATTCTTTCTTTCTAAATCTCTTAACAACTGCTTTAGGAGTTAGTGTAGATGATATTAAAGTACAAATCCCACAAATACCACCGGTCTGTGTATGCAGTTACCTGGAGTCACTTATTGTCTTACATGTGTGGTCATAGTGCTGTCATTAATGTCTGATTCGGCATTAGGATGCTCAATAGAATGTTATTAAATAAATGTCTGAATAAGTTATAATGCCACACATTTTTTAAAAACCATGTGTATTCTTGATCTAACTTACCAAGTAAATACTTTGTCAAATTTGATCCTTCTCATAACTTTTCAGTACAGAGACTCTTCGAAATTTAAGTGATAAAAACATACTTATCATGTCCTAAGAACAATTGCATTGTACTTTTCCTTACATCTCACCTTGACTAATTTTCACGTGTATTTCAGAAACATGAATAATTCTGAAATATAAGGGAAAGAAAATAGGTATCATTATTCCTGTTTTAATTACAGATTTGAGGTTAGGATGACTCATGAACAGCTGAGCAGCCAGTCAGTAGGAGAAACCAAAATAGAACGGAAACGCCTCCATGCCCACTCCTACGCTCAAACTCCAGCACACCCTCCTTATGAGATTGACACGTGATGCGCCTGTGAGTGAGCTAGGGTGCTTCCTGCAAGTTAGTGAGCAGGGGCGTGGTCACATCTGAGCTAGCCCTGGTGGTGTGCCATTTTCACAACTGCCTCCCATTCTAACAGAACAGGAAAGGAAGGAAAACATAGGAAAGGAAGCTCCTTAAGGTTCATTTTATCTCAGGAGGATGTTTCATTTACCTGTGTCTGAGTAATCTTCAGAAATCCTACCTTAGAAACTTGAGCAAAATGATTTCTGTATCCCGGAGAAAGTAACCTCAGAATATGAGCTACTTGGAGAGGTAGACGGCACACCCCAGCCTGTCTGACTCTCTGAGGGGAAAACATTTTATTAAATGCATTTCTGATTCCTTTATGCACACAAGACAAGAATAGTGAAACATGTTTCTATAGCAGGCTTTATGGTTAAATTGCCTTTTCTTTAACTAATCAACAACAGAACATAGCAGGTGTCAGTCTTTGACATGCAAACAAATTATTCTTGGAATTTTTAAGGAGCTTAAGAATATCCTTAGAATACTTAAGAAGCTTAAAGGTAATTTTTAAAATGTGTTTAAAAATATTATCAATCGTCCTGTATCCACAAACAAAATGCCCTGGAGTGGAGGAATTCAGGATTACATTTACAAAGGCGTTTGATAAAGTTAAGATGCACCTTTCCTCCCACCATCCAGTTCAAATAATGATGTTGTCCAATGCAAATATAGTTTCCAGTAACTGAAGTCATTCCTTTTCCTACACCTCTGTAACTGCAGCCATGCAAGTCTATCTTACATACTGAGGCTGCTTTCAGAAGTCCAGTGGACTGGATTCTAAGGGAAATTTTCAAACTATTTTCCTCCCTACCAAGTTCTTTGGTGCAGTACTATAGCTTACAGCAACCCACACCTCACAAATATGAGAAAAGGGCTGTTCTTAAAATCCTCGCTAATTCACCAAGAAATTTCCATTAATACTGCCACCCTCCACTCATCTTGTTATTTAATCACCTCCCACGTACTGATGTCACTGATCCTACTCTTGATTCTCTCTGCCGCACTCTCACTCCCTGCCATTCTCTTTGCAATCGTTAATTTCACTAAATTTAAACTCTCAGAGTTGTTTCACGGTCCCCAAAGTCCCCCCACCCTACCTCCTCTTAAAAAGCAAACATGCATACAAAGCAGCCAAGCCATCGGTATAAGGCGAGGAGCCTGTGAATGAGAGAAACACTTCACCAGCAGAATGTAAACCAGACGCGTTAAACTCACATTTGGCCATAAAGAACAGCCTGCGTCTGATAGCAGGACCTCAGCCAAAACAGAAGGTTCTTGTGGTGAGACGGCTGATACGGTCAGGCTGGAAACACCTCTCTGCTCCTTCCTGTGGGCACCTGAATTCCACAGGCTTGCAGATGGTAGGAGGCACGGAATAACGATTCCTTAGAGTTTTCTGGGCGAGTAGTCAGAGAGCTTGCACATGACATGTGGCTCAGGACGTGAGGATTTTAGTCCTTGGAGCAAACTCAGATCAAGTGGGAAAATATCTCTAAAGTAATGTTTCCTAGGGGCCATTGGCAAAACGGGACACCATTCCAGTGTAATCTATCAGGTAGGAAGTTGGACAGCCTCCAGGGGCTTCAGCACCCTGCATATTTGAAGGTCAGAGAGGAGTGACTCTGAGAACACGTGTTTCCTTATCCTTTGGCACTAATTGAACAGAATAGTGGTATCTGATCCATGAATCTCTTTTATTTCAAGGTCCTGCACCCACACAGAGACATAATTTACTTTGCAGGCTATGAGCACAATGTGAATCCTGAGAAATTTTAATAATGATCTTTTAATTATGATTAAGGTTGAAACCTAGCAAAGTTGGTTGTATCTGGAAAAACTTTATGGTAGGAAATAGATTCTTAAGGCAGTTTTTCAGTTTTGTGTTTTTCCTGCACAGCCCTGCCCAACTTAAAAAATTTTAAGGTACTTTCAGTACCGACTATTACTTTCACTGTAGTCCATCTAAAGGGGGGAGTTTTATGTAATGGCTGGAGAGGTGGCAATGTTATGTGCAAGGCAAACTTCATCATGAAATGCTCTCTAGGAAGATACAGCTGTCACTGATCACACTCTAGAAACTCTTATGCTAGCATCCATGAGCCCAGCTGAGATGATCCTGATTAAGATTCAGAGTATCCAAGGCAACTCCTGGAATTTTATATCAAATGGTATAACATTTGAAAAGATTTGCGGATCCCAAACTATTAAAATCTAACATCCAGTATCTCCTTATCTCATTTTTACCTTTTGGTTGTTGTTCGATTTATTTTTCCTCATCAATTTCTTTTCTAAGGAAGTGCTATTAGTTCTCCCACTGTCATCACTTTTCCTCCCACAAACACTCACTTTCCCTTAATTAATTCGTTTAACACATGTTTGCTAAGAACCTGCTGTGGTGCAGGTCCTGTTCTAAGTAGAGATGAAAGAGCAGTGAAAGTAAAGATCCTTTGTCTCAAGAAGCTGCTGGTCTGGTGAGAGGCG
This sequence comes from Oryctolagus cuniculus, assembly GCF_051225735.1. Classification (NCBI taxonomy): domain Eukaryota; kingdom Metazoa; phylum Chordata; class Mammalia; order Lagomorpha; family Leporidae; genus Oryctolagus; species Oryctolagus cuniculus. Next base: position 32,271,004 of record NC_142875.1, read on the forward strand.
TGGTCAAAAGAATCTCAGATAGTGATAAATGGATAAAATAAAAAAGCTAATGAAGTAAAAAGTATCTGGAGGCTCCTTTACATGGGATGCTCAGGGTGGGCCTGTCTGAGAAGGAATCATTTGCATCAACACTAGAAAGATGAGCCATGGATGGGCATTTAGCCTAGTGGTTGATATCCCCATCCTGTATTGGAGGACCTGGCTCCAACACCCAGCTGTGTCTCCTAACTCCAGCTTCCTGCTAGCTTGAGTCCTGGTAGGCAGCAGTGATGGCTCAAGTAACCTTCAACCTGTATGGAAGACATGGATTGTCTCCTAGGCTCCTGGCTGCAGCCATCATTCAGCCCTGGCTGTTGCAGGCAGATGGTGTGTGAACCAGGAGTTGGAAGCTCTGTGTCTGTCTCTCTACCTCTTAAATAAACTGAAAAGAAAAGAAAAATGAGCCATACCTAATTTTGAGAACGCTAAGAGAAAATCATGGTAGGCAGAGGAAACTTAGGGCCAGGAAACCCAAATGTATTTCAAAAAAGAATAGAGACCAAGATGGCTGGCACAAAACAGGTGACAAGAGAGGGTACTCGTCTCCTGTCAAAACAAATATAAAGGACTGGGTGGCTTACATAGCAGAAATCACTCCTTATGGTTTAGGATGTTGGGTGCCTGTCCATTCATGTTTTGGAGGGAGCCTTCTTCCTGATTGATTGATTTATTTTTTTAAAGATTTGTTTATTTATTTGAAAGTCAGAGATACACACAGAGAGAAGGAGAGGGAGACAAAGAGAGACAGAGAGGTCTTCCATCTGCTGGTTTACTCCTCAATTGGCCACAACAGCTGGAACTGTGCCGATCCAAATCCAGGAGCCTGGAACCTCTTCCATGTCTCCCATATGGGTGCAGGGACCCAAGGACTTGGGCCATTTTCTATTGCTTTCCTAGGCCACAGCAGAGAGCTGGATGGGAAATGGAGCAGCCAGGACTCGAATCGGTGCCCATATGGGATGCCAGCACTGCAGGCAGTGGCTTTACCCGCTACACCACAGTGCTAGGCCCCCTCTTCCTGATTTATAGGTGACTGCTTTTGATATGATTTGCACTTGGTTTGTCCCCACAAATACTCATACTGAAGCTTAATTCTTTAATGCAGTACTCTTTATAGTTGGGGCCTACCAAGGACAGTTTGGATCGTGGGATTGGAACTGTCATGAATAAATTAATGCCATCTCACAGGAGTTATTTCTCACTCTTCTGGGACTGAACTAGTTATCATGACAGTGTTTGTCTCTTCCACGTGCCCCCTTGCTCTTCTGTTTTCTGCCATGAGTTAAAGCAGCATGTGGTCCACATCAGGAGTGGCTGCCTAATCTTTACTACTGAAGCTGGCTAGTGATGGCTGTTGGACTCACATCTGAGATGAAGAGGATTAAAAACATACACGGGGGCAGCCCTGTGGTATAGGGGGTACAGATGCCACCTTCAGTGCCAGCATCCCACATGGGTACCGGTTCAAGTCCCAGCTGCTCCACTTCTGATCCAGCTCTCTGTTATGGCCTGGGAGGGCAGTAAAAGATGATTCAAGTCTTTGGGCCCCTGCACCTGTGTGGGAGACCTGGAAGAAGCTCCTGGCTCCTGGCTTCAGATCAGCATAGCTCCGGCCATTGTGGCCAATTTGGGAGTGAACCAGTGGATGGAAGACCTCTCCCTCTCCCTCTCCCTCTCCCTCTCCCTCTCCCTCTCTCTCTCTCTCTCTGTCTGCCTCTCCTTCTCTCTGTGTGTATCTCTGACTTTCAAATAAATAAATAAATCTTTTTTAAAGAAAAACATGCATGTCCCTACCCCTTAAGAACACATACTTGTAACTGTATACATCATATAATTGGTCAGAACTTAGTCACAGAGCTACACACAGGTGCCAGGGAAACTATCAGGGGGTTGTCCTAGTCAGTTTTCATGACTATAATGAATTACCTGTGGCAACTAACTTTATTAAGGGAAGAGGTTAGTTTGGGTTTATGCTTCCGAAGGTCAAGTCCACAGTCAGTTGTTGGGTACATTTATCCCCTATCTGGTGAGGTTGGGCAGAAGGCAATGACAGGGAACGTGTGGGGGAAAGAATCACACATAAGCCAGAAAGTAGAGAGAAATGCAGTATCTACTCAGGCTTTATAACCAACTGTCTTCTCAAAATTGCCTTGTAGTTCCCACTTCCTAAGGACCTCTCACTAAGCCTACCTCCTAAACTCCATAACTGGATTAAATGTATACCTTCCTGGTACCTTTATAGTTTAAAGTCCTGCATGAATATGGGAACCAAATCACATTCAAGTCATAGTAAGGGCCATGTATCCAGTTGAAAACTGAGACTTCTATTATTAAGATAGATGAGAAAAACATATACAAGTATTTGGAGAGGCAGCTATCCACTCCTGCCATGAGATTCAAAATATTCTGAGACTACAAACAGAAGAACATTAGAAAGTTCAGGATCTGAGGAAATTAGAAACTGATGGGGTTCCAATAAATGATTCAGGACATTGATCATAAATGAGAAATCATATCTTGGGTAATTTCTGATGAGTATCAGCTTTGAGAGTGAAGACGAGGCCTGCCAGCTACAGAGAGCAAGGCTGGGTGGGACACATCTATCATAGCATTGTGTCTTGCTTTTATAGTAATTATCACTTCCTTTCAACCTAAGTCCCTAATTGGGCTGAAACTTCTATATGCCTTACAGAACACTTCATGCACAGCAGATCATTTAACTCAAGTTGGTGATTTTGTGATAATTTCATCTGTGGTAACATTTCTATCGAATATCTAACACAATGGACAAATCCCACTTGCAGTCTCTTTTGGAGCAGACAAGTCTGGAGGGACAGAAAGTAGATTACTGGCTGCCTGGGGCTGGAGAAGGGTTGGCAAGAAATGGGCAATGATTGCTAACACTTACAGGGCTTCTTTTTACTGTGATGAAAATTTTCTAAGATTGATTGTATTGATTACACAACTCTGGGAATAGTACTGGGGGAAATATCATGGTAGGTGAATTATATCTTAATAAAGTTGTTGTAGAAAAAATGGGAAAGACCCAGGAACTTGCCAAAGCAGTCTCCCTAATGTGTCATTGCTTTATTTTGAATTTCTTAAAAAGCTTTTAGAGGCATGCAAGTCAGTATGGCTCAACCTCCTTGGGCTATTCTCTCTTGAAATTTGTAAAATAACTTGTCAGAGTATGTGATCAAATTTTTAAAGAACAAAATTACCTCTGTTTCCATTACCTTCAAATCTGAGACTTTCATTTATTTTCTTGACAAGTCTTTGAAAGATGTGTCAAGTCTTTAAAAGATGTATTTATTTGAAAGGCAGAGTGACAAATGGATACACACATACACACACATACACACACACACACAAAAGAGAGATCATTCACCTACTGGTTCCTTCTCCACCAGCCTGCAAAAGTCCGGGGCTAGGCCAGGCTGAAACCAAGAGCCAGAAACTAGGAACTCCACCCAGGTCTCCCACATGTGTTGCAGGGATCCCGGTAGTTGGCTCATCTTCCACTGTCTCTCAGGTACATTAGCAGAAAGTGTGAAGGGAAGCAGAGGAACTGGGATTCGAAGCAGGCACTCTGATATGCATCAAGGTGTAACAAGTAGCAACTTAACTCACTGCACCAGGATGCCTGTTCTAAATCTGGGGCTTTTAGAACAGGGGTTAATCCTGATTTCTCTGGATGAGACAAGGAGGGAAGAGGCATGAGGGTTCCATGAATAATCTCTGATGGCAATCCTCCTGAAGTTGTAGGTTAGGTGCAACTACGTACTTAGTTAACTTATTCTGAAAGGAAAGACTTCTGTCGTAATTTCAGAGAAATCTATTGCCTCCCCCCACCAAAAAGACAAAAAACAAAGCATGGAAAACAATTTTTTTTGCTAGTTTACATGCATTTTGTTTCAAAGAATTGTCTCACAATTTCTATCTCAATTAGACTTGGTAGAGTAGGAAGGACTGACTTTTTTCTTCCTGTTATCATTTAGGAAAGGGCATTGTTTACATGCATAAGCATCAACTCTGATGAGGCAAATGAAATGAATGAGAACACCATACTTCATCTAAACAATGCAAATCAATGTTGGTGCCCTCTTACTGAAGATGCCTGCCGTATGAATGATTCACGGTGAACCATCAACTCAGTCCAGTCACTCTTCGAAAACACCAAGGGTTTGCTTACACATAATTACGCAGAACTGAGTAGGAGGAAATCCCTGTCTCGGATCATGGGAGATAATGGAATTCCAACTAAGGATGCCTTGGCAAAGTAGAAGTACTTTCCCTTGGACCTCTGAAATCCTTAATGAGTTGAATCATGTCAAGTAACAAAATAAACAAGGATGAGAAACATCAGTTGGGTTTTGTCCAAAGTCTGGCCTGCTTAAGATTGGGCTTCCCCCATCACTGCTTAAACATTATACAGTTTTCTATCAGCCAAGCCTGTGGTTTTATTTCATTTTTTTTTCTCTTAAATCAGATTTCAAAAGCCAGGCCCTGGCTGATGGTAATTAGTAGGCTTCAGTGGAAGTTTATTCTTGCCGTTCTTTCCAGGCATGCATAATTTTTGTGAAGAGAAAAGAAAATCCAATTACTCCCAAATCCAGCCCATGTGGCTCATCTGCTCTTGTGTTATATCTTTAGAAATGGTTCTTAACAATTGAAAGGAAGACATATGGTACTTGAGAATAGTATCTTGTAACCTTGCTTATAATATTAAGGGGGGAAAAAGCCAGTTCTGTGACCATTTACTTTATAAAAATCTGACATAAGAAATGTTGATCTTGTAACACATGAAACAAGAGACTTGTTCACATCATAAGGGATTTATTGGTGATTTTATTTCTAGGGTTCCTCTTAAAATTTAAAAGATTCCCTTAAATATGCTCAACTTGAAACTTTCCAGGAACACTTAAACATTCTAAACTACAAACATCTGATACAATGTTGGAAGACTCAGCTTCTTCCAATCAAGGAAAGTGGGAGTTTCTACTCAGCTTCCTAAAGGTTGTGGTCTATGAGGGAGATTAAGTAAATTAGATTATCTTATTATTCAAATTACTCCCTGAATTATTGGTTAATTTCAGAAACTTCATTGATCTTTGAGTCCCTGAGAATGCTTTGGTATTAGAAATGCAAATGATACAGAATTTTGATAATAAAATATACTCCTTATCATTTGGATTAACATGACCCCATTTTGTTCTGCATATATTTAATCTCTAGAGATTAAATATGACATTAACAGTGAATCATATTCAAGCTGCCTTTATCATTTTTTGCACAAGAAAATTTTCTCTTTGAAAGTGAAAACAGAAAAGAAACTAATTGGAAAAAAAATATCAGGTTTGCACTTTTAAATACTCCTACTTTTGAACCCTTTTTAGAAACATTGTTCAACCATCACTTTGCATTAGTAATTCATTTTCATTACCCACCAGCATCAAGACACTGTTGTGTTCTGAAAACTTCATGTCACAGGTGAGCAAAAGGTCAACTCCCAGGATTGCAAGGCACTCTTTGACTTTTTTTTTTTTTTTTTTTTTTTTGCTAAATGTATAGCAAGACATTGATTATGGAAAGAATTCTCCACTTACAGAAACTTTTCTTTCTTGTTGAGGTAATAGTTTGAGCATCTTATGTGTCCACTGAAGAACTCCTAATGGACTCTGACATTTTACAAAACTAAGTTCAAACTCCTCAACATAGTTCTCTAGGCTCCCACCATGGGACCGCCCTTGTCTGTTCACTTTACTTTCTCTGGCAAGTTAAAACTCCCCTTCTGTTCTGTCAAAGCAGTGCTCTTACATTCATGCTGATGCCCCTCATAGAGCCAGCCTGTGCCATACCTGGTACCCATTGATCTTTTCATACATCCATTCAATCTCTCATTCAGTGGAATGCCTGCTGGACCAGGTGCTGCCCTGGGCATTATGACTGCAGGAAGGTATACAAGGAGCAATCTCTGTCTTTCAGGAACTCACAATGCACGGTGGAACATGGACATGTAAACAAATATATAGAGTAATACAATTAAAGGACACTCAAAATTATTTCAAAAAGAGATTTATTTTAGGGAATGACATACTAGAAGAGAAAATAGTTGATTCAACTATTGAAGGTTTAACAAGAGCCTGCCATGAGCATTTGGATTTTTGTGTTTAATGTATAATAAAGTCCTTCAAAAATATTTGTTAAATAAAAAAGTGAACAAAATGCTAAGCTAGATTTTGCTGGTGGTAGTGGTGGTAGTGTTTTGACACATTTTTCTTTCCTAATTCTTCTGTCAACATTCTGAAGTTGGTAAGGTTATTTAGTGATATGTGGTAGACAAGCATAAAGGAAGTTGATCTAGTAAGTGGAAGATCTGGAACCACATCCATTCTCAGGCCTTCCTTCTATCTTCTCTGCCCTCCTATATCTTAGATTTCTCCCATTACCAGTGAACTCAGAGTAGACACTCAACAACAATTATTTACAGACAGATGCATATAGCTTTGATGTAAAAATTGTCCACATCCTGAGCTCCTAAACTGAATCTTTATCCTCCCTTAACTTGTTCCCTTGCTGTTTCATCTTTATACTCGCTAAAGTTGGGATACACTGCTTGCTCATATGAAAACAAAAGCAGATAAACTTTAAGCCACCAATTGTGGTCATATTGAAGAATCTCACCCCTGAGCTATAGCCAAAAGAGAATTAGCAGGAGGAATAAGAGGAGGAGAAAAGACCACTACCATGTAGGAATTTTGAAAAAGCTACTTAGCTCAGACAAAAAGTACTAATTATTAACTCAGGGGGCTTCCATAGCCTTGGCAGCTCATGGCAAGAGCCTAGGATGATTACTGATGCCATAAACAAGAGTGTCAATTTGTTAAGTCAACAACAGGAGTCACTGTGCACTTACTCCTCATGTAGGATCTTTGTCCTTAGTGTGCTGTACATTGAGACTTAATGCTATAACTAGTACTCAAACAGTATTTTTCACTTTCTGTTTCTGTGTGGGAGCAAACTGTTGAAATCTTTACTTAATGTATGCTAAACTGATCTTCTGTATATAAAGAGAATCGAAAATGAATCCTCATGTGAATGGAAGGGGAGAGGGAGTGGGAAAGGGGAGGGTTGCGGGTTGGAGGGACGTTATGGGGGGGAAACCATTGTAATCCATAAGCTGTACTTTGGAAATTTATATTCATTAAATAAAAGTTAAAAAAAGTACTAATTATTCTGCAAGTTTTTCTACAGCCATAGTGCATAGGTTGAGCAATAGTTGCTCCATTGCTACTTTCAGAGGCCACAACATTAATGTATCTTCTAGTATTATTCTCTTTGGAAGTTCTGTACTGGCTGTCAAGTTTTTCCAGGACTTATACTTAAGTAAATGCCAGATATTCTACAGGCAAGTCATGAGGGAGTAATCGGGAAGAAATGCCCCCCCCCCCCAATTCCTGCTTCCCTTTCAAATATATTCCTAGAACATTCACCCCCATTGACCTGTGGTGCCTGGAGTGACAGAAGCACATTCCTGGGTGGGCTGGTGTGTTTCACACAATGTGATCTCAGATGCTGTCCATGAATGACTCAGGCAAGGGTAAGCTGCCTAGAAATCTGGTGCAGAGGATAAGAGAAAACTGGGGGCTATTTCAGCATGAGTGTGCTGGATCTGAGTAATGATGTTCTCAAGCTGAGTGGTCCAATGAGTGGGAGTCAGGCTCTCTGATTTCAAATGTGCACATGGAGGAACAACCACGGGCAGAGCGGTTACCTCTTCTGGGCTTCAGTTTTTCTTCTGTGAGACAGTGCAATTCATGCCCATTGGTGCCAATCTGACTGTAGCAGTGGGGACGGTCAGGTGCAAAATCAAACTGACTATTACATATAGAAATTTGAGGAAGCAAGAGGGAGTGAAGGTGCTCAACAGCCGTTAAAGAATGTGCCTGAAGAAGAAACAGATTGTTCCTGCCTGCGTTGAGTGTCTGGTGCAAGGGATATAGTCATAAACAGATGTGTTCATGCCCTTGAGGGCTCACATGGTAATGTAAGAGACAGACACTAATTAATTGCACATTTAATTATACAATTAAAACCGTGATATGTACCACAAAAAAGAGTTCCATATAAATACAACACAAGACACAGTCTGGTCCCAAGAAGGGCTCTCCAGAGAGTGATATTTAGGCTGAATTTTAAAAGACTAAAGGTAAAGCGTGATGTGGAAATGATGCAGGAGACGCTCTTTCACAAACAGGAAGTTCTGTGTGTAAGGGATTGCGAGAAAAGGAGCACAGAGAAGGGAATGGGGAACACAGGCGGGGAAACAGGCCTCTGGCGCTAGAGCACAAAATTGGGGGCTGACAGACGAGACTGAGAAACGGGCAGGAACCAACTCATGCAGGACCTTGTAGGACAAGTGAAAGATTCCAGAGCTTGCAGAGGCTGGCATTGTGGCTCAGAGGGTAAAGAGGCCTGTGCAGTGCCAGCCTCTCAAGTGGGCACCAGTTGGAGTCCTGGCTGCTCTACTTCCGAGCTGGCTCTAATGCACTGGGAAAGTAGTAGTAGAAGATGGTTCGAGTCTTTGGGCTCCTGCACCCACATGGGAGACCTGGAAGATGCTCCTGGCTCCTGGCTTCAGCCTGGCCCAGGCCCAACTGTTGTGGGCATTTGGTGAGTGAACCAACAGATGGGAGATCTCTCTCTCTCTCCTTTCTCTCTCTCTCTCTCTCTCTCTCTCTCTCTGTAACTGCCTTTCAGATAATAAATAAGTCTTTAAAAAAGAAAAGAAAACTGGGACGCCTTTTAAAGGTTTTCATGAGAATGGGATGAGCTGAATTTTTAAAATCACAGTGAATTCAGGGTAAAGAAAGGATCACTGAGACTGAACAGCACAAGGGACACCAAAAGGAATTAAATTAAAATATTTATTTTAATTTTAATTAATATTTTAATTTTTAGTTAATTAATAGTTTAATTTTAATTAATAGTTATTTTGCCCAAGGACTTGGGCCATCTTCTACTGCTTTCCCGGGCCATAGCGGAGAGCTGGATTGGAAGAGGAGCAGCCGGGACTAAAACCGGCACCCATATGGTATGCCAGCACCGCAGGCGGAGGATTATCCTACTGCAACAATGCGCTGGCCCCATCTCTCTTTTGAATGTATCAGTGTCAGTATCTGCTTGTGATATTTTACTGATATGGTCATGTTACAGGAAACTGAGTACACGCTACAAGAGATTTCTCTGTATTATTTCTTACGTTTTTAGAAATGTATAATCATTTTGAAATAAAATGTATAATTAAAAAGTAAAAAAGGAAATAAAAAATAAAAATAAAAAGTGTGGAAATAAAAAAAATTAATAGTTATTTTAAAACCAGAAGCTTTCCAGTCCCTTCCTGCAGTACTGCAGGGCCCAGAAGTTGAGTTTTCCTGGTGCACTTCTCAGGCCTCGTGAGTTGATCCTGACATTTGTGACCTCTTAGGCACATCTGACCACATTTAATTTTCTTATGTTCTATTCCTTTCAACTCTCTATCTGATAGGAGAATATGGGACTGCTTCTTGATATGAGGTTTATGGGTGTTAATGCAGCCTTTCCAACTGACATACCTGTCAAATACACTTCAGAATTCATGGAAAAATGGAATTCAAATATGTTTACTTTGGTGCAGTTTTTTCACACTATAAATTTTCCATGAATTTTCTGAAGACCCTGTATATGCATGAATTTCAAAAGCTTTCTGCACCAAAATAAAATTATCTTTGAATTTCACTTCCTATGAACCTTTTGAAATACCCTTATGTTGTCACAGTGATATAACTATCTTTTTGGATCATTCAATATTTGTTAAGGAAATATAATCTAATTGAACAGGCAAGTTAAAGACCGATAGATGGATAGATAGGTAGCTAGATAGATGATAATATCAATCCAATGGGCTTTTAGCTGAAGGAAAGAGAAAACCTACATAAATCTTGAGGCAAAGTGGTTTCAGGTTAGCTGATTTGTTTTATTTGTCATCATTTTAAGGATTTATTTATATTTGTTCTTTCCACCTGATTTTGTCACATTTGGCAAATTTTTTCTCTTCTCTTTTTTATTGTGTGCATTTATGGTGTAAACTGTGATGTTCTGGTATCTTGATGGTTATGAATTGGATAGAGCACTCTTGCAGTCACACCCTATCAATGCAAAGCCAGGATAAGGATTTATCTCTTGCAGATATCTCTACTTTAGAAATAAGAATCTTTTCTCACAAGACCCCTAGCCAATTTTATTGCTCTTCAAAAAGTTTATGGAAAATATGTATCATGAAAATACTGTGCATGGATTTTAAAATTATTTTGCACTAAAATAAGTTCATGTTTTTATTGAATTTCCCATAAACTACTTGAAGTACCCATATACTAAATATTTCACAGGGAAATTAAAATTCTATTATTTTCCCTTTAATTCCATTATACTTCACTTATTTTTATTTATTTATTTTTATTTGACAGGTAGAGTTAGACTGTGAGAGAGACAGAAAGAAAGGTCTTCCTTCCTTATTAAGATTCTCATGCTAGGACTACAATTGAGGGTAGGCTTTTCTGAAGCAAGTTTTGGTGAGTTCCTGAGTAAAATTAGGATCTGTTACTAAGGAGAAAAGGAAACTGGCTCTTGGATGGCTGAGACATCAGCAGTGTCTGTGTCTGCCTTCTGTACATAAATTAAAGGGAAATCACAAAAACGGTTGAGCAAGTGAATGATATCAGAAGTATCACTGTCAGACCCGCAGCATCCGTGTTACATCCGTGTAAGCTTGTTAGAAATGTCAGGTCCTGGCCCTGTGCAGGAGCTGCTGATGCACACTGCTCTGCTGGGCCAGCAACCTGTGTTTTAACAAATTCACCTGTGATTGTGATGCACAGTACTACTGAAGAAACAGGTTGCAGAGCTAGTGAACATACCAGAAGGTTGAATGATGCCAAGCAAGGAGTTGAAAATACACGGAAGGGATGTGGGAGAGAGATCAGAAGTGGGAAATTTGACACACCAATTAAAATGCAAAGCTTGTATCATGTTAGGCTAACATTTGCAAGGAAACCATTTACCCTCCTCTAAATCAGGTTTTCTTCTTTATCTACCAGTGGAATCCATCCTGGCTGTCATAAAAGACAAATGGGGTCAAGATAAGAAAATACTTTGCAAAATCTATAAGAGGAAAATATAATAAATAATTCACTGGGAAGGCTGCCCAGGCATGAAAGATTTGAGTAAGTTTAGAATTTGGAAAATAGATCGTGAATTCTGAAGCATAAATGTGGAATGAAAGCATGGAATGGCTGGGTAGCATGGTCTTTATAGATCCAGAATAACAATCACAGGTTTCATCTCTCTGGACATTCCCAGAATGCTGATCAAAGAACACGACAGACACAGCTGCAAGCTGCCAGCAAATAAGTCTGTATGAAGATTTGCTTTCCAAACGGGGGACACTTGTGAATCTGAATTGTGGGGAGAGGAGATAAAAGGTTGCTCATACCATTTTAATTCTTTGTGTACAAGTGGGAGTTATCCACCTGCTACAGATGTTGCCCAAAGTGGCAGGCAAGGCCAGCTTTTCACAGGCTGAAAAGTTTTAAATGTGAAAGATGGAGGAAATAACAGCATACAATCTACAGTCTAACCAGGTCAGATGACAAAGGAAATCTGTGGCTTTCACCTGCTTTGGTATATCTCAGTATCATGGTCCATTGACCCTAACCATGAAAAACCTGCGTTAGAAGGGAGGAAAGTAGAAAATCAGATTTACTAAACTGTTGGAGAAAAAGGTGCTAACTCTCATGAGGTAAAAGGAAGACTAGAGGTGAGTGTTTGGCTTAGCAGTTAGAACATCCACACCTCATATCAGTGTAACTGGGTTTGATTCCCAGCTCCAACTCCTGATTTCAGCTTCATGCTATTAGACGCTGGGATGCAGCAGGCGATGACTCAGATATTTGGGTCCCTGCCATTCATGTAATAGACTTGCACTGAGTTTCCAGCTCTTAGTTCCATCCCTAACTGTCACAGGCATTTGGAGAGTGAATCAAAGGTTGAGATCTCTCTTTCTCTCTCTTTCACTGCTTCTCATTTTTAATTAAAAAAAAAAAAAAAAAACAACAAGAAAAAGAAAGAGGGAAACTATCCAGGCTTCAATCAGCTAGAATAATCATCTCCAAAGGTGCCTTGGCAAACCCCAAACTGTGGGGAGCAACTCAGACTAGACTAAGTTACTGGAATTAAGACTTATTCTATGCATCTGCTCTCCCACAATATGGCGCTGGGAGAGGAGAAAACAGCTTCTACGCAGCTGCCTCTTGCCAACTTGAGTGATGACCTCCAGGAGCTGATCCTGCTCCTGATTGGAGGAGAGCAGCATACTCGGCGTGTGGGCAGCCGAGTTGGGATTGGCGGAAGAGGACTATAAAGGAGGAGAGAGACAACATGCACCAGGAACATCTAAGGGGAACATCTATCTGAAGGAACACCTGTGCAGCCCCCGAAGAGAGCCGGCTGGCGGTGTGCCGCTCCCCTGCGGAAGTGGGGAAAGTGGCCAGGGGGAACTGCCCTTCCACGGAGGTGGAAGGGACAGTAGCCAACCCGGGAAGAACCAGCAGCAAACCCGGGGAGGGCCGAGCAGACGAAAGAACAGCGCAGGGTCCTGTGTAGTTCCTCCACGAAGACGAGGAGCAACACAAACCAGTTAAAAAATGCAGTGTACAGGCACTGGCATTGTGGTACAGCAGGTTAAGCTGCTACTTGCGATTTTTCCATCCTATCATCAGTGTCAGTTTAAGTCTTGTCAGCTGGGCTTCCAATCCAGCTTCCTGCTACTGTGCCTGGGAAAGTAGCTGAGGATGACCCAATATTTGGGCACTTGCTACCGTGTGAGAGACCAGGATGTAATTCCTGCTTCCTGGGTTTGGCCTGGCCCAGCCTCGGCTGTTGTGACCATTTGGGGAGTGAATCATTGGGTGGAAGATCTCTCTCTCTCTCTCCCTCTCTCCCTCTTTCTCTCTCGCTCTCTCTTATAAATCTTTAAAAACTGGTGCTGCACAAAATTAGTTTGCATACTACTTTGAAGTGTTCTTTGGGCTGCTTCTTGGGCAATGGTTGTCAAATTTTCATGTGCGTCAGCATCATCCTGAGAGTTTGCTGAGACAGCTTCTGATTTCAGGAGGTCTGCGGATGGGCCTCAAAATGGGCATTTCTACCTTGCAAATCTGGAGACTACACATTGAGAACTGCTTAAGTATTGGTTCAGATTTTTGAAGTGAAATGCTTTTTAAAATTCCTTTTTTTATTTTCTAATTTTCATTTTGGCTAACATCCAAACACATACCCACATGTCATAAGACCTATCTAAGAGTCCTGTGATAGATGAATTAAGACAGCCCGAATAAGACTAAATCTGGTACCACTAACCTTGGTCACATACTACATTCATGAAATGAGAACAGAGAAGCAAAGGCTACAGGTATCCTCTCTTTCTTTTCTTTCAATCTTTACTTCCTTCTTTCTTCCTCTCTCCCTCCCTACCACCCTCCTATCCTTCCTTCGTTTCTTCCTTCCTTCCTTTTTGCTTCTTTTTTTTCCAAACAAAGAAATGAGAGGGTCTCAAAATTCTATCCAGAAGATGGCTATTATGCTAGGAAGAAAAAAAAAATGAAAGAAATAAAACAAAATCTGTAAAAGAAAGTTTGTTGAAAAATGTTAAAGAATATTGTAAGACCCTAACAGAGAAGATTGAAAACATAAAATATTGGAAATAAAGTAAAATGTAAAATTGAAATAAGCCATGAGTCATAGGGGTGTCATAATTTTAAAAAGGATGATCAGTTTCACCAAAGACAGCCAAAACTGGACTAACTGCCAGTGTGACTAGGATGTGAAGTTAAAATCACATTTTAACTGTTGCGATTCTTTTCTTAAAAAGATTAATATACTTGTCTGAATGCAGTGTTAGAGAGATCTCTCATTAGCTGGATTCCCCCTTAAGTGACCACAACAGCTGGGGCTGGTTCAGGCCGATGCTAGGAGCCTGTATCTCCAGCCAGGTCTCCCATATAGGTGTCAAGGGCTCAGGTAGTTGTGCCATCTTCTTCTTCTTTCTTCCCAGATGCATTAGCAGGGAACTGGGTGGCAAGTGGAGCAGCTGGGACTAGAAACGGCACTCATGGGATGCCAACATTGAGAGCTGTGAGGCTTAACCTACTGCGCCTTGATGCCAGTCCCAATGTTGTGATTCTGAAGTTTTTCATTGAAAACAAAATGTACTATAGATAATTGTATACACTGGTTATTTTACTATGTGTTATTAATCTTTTTTCATTATTACAGATAATCAGTAGCATATTTAATGTCTACATATGTATATATGGAGTGGATATAAACCACTATTTACTTGAATTTCTTTTATTGTGAAACACTTTGTTGTCCCTTGTCTGCCTAGTCTAAATGGTATTACAATGAGCACTCTTGTATGCAAAAATTTCTCTGTATTTAAGTTGATTTTCTTTGGATAGATTTCAAGATTTAGAAAAACCTGTCTCAGCCTTGGAAATTTAAAAGGTCCTGTCTACATATTATTGAATTATTTTTCCAAAGAAATTGTAACATTTCTGTCATCCACCAGCAATACACTGTCTCCAGAAGCAAATATCCTAAATTTCTTTATCTCTGCCAATTTTTAAGTGCAAATTTATATTTTATTTTCATTTTTGTTTACATGTTGTTGTTTACTAATAAAATGAATATTTTTCATATTTACCAGTGAAATATATTTCTTCACATAGACTTTTGGATGACTCAATTTTGTTGTTTCAATTCATACATTTACATTTGCTGGTGAAAAATAAGTATGCATGTTTGAAAATTAATAAAATAAAATAGAGCCAAAAACATTATAGTTGAAATAAGAGAATGGAGTGTTCTATAGAGAGTAAATTGTAGCTTCAAATTTTCACCTTTGGAGCTTGACCATTAGTATAATATTTGAGAAAATTGTCACATTGGGATAACTCTACACTACTCCACTGAACTCTCTCCCAGTAGAAGCACAACACCAAAGATGTTGCAGAGTGAAAGACCATCACCTTCAAATGGAAGAAGTATGCTACACATCAAAGGTTTGGGTTCTTTCCTTTAGTGATTGACTTACAAGTGGGAAGAGGGGCTAAGTGTCCAATGACAAACATCCTGAATAACTGCCCACCATTTCCCAAATTACTCTCTGACCACCAGAATGAACCATCTGCCAAGTCATTGCTTTGTAAACATTGACTGGAAGAAAGCAAACTTGGTGATATTTGTAGGCTTTCAAATTTCCTTTGCCTGAGGAAAGGTGATAGAGAAGGTGTCAAAAAGGCCGATTTTACACCTGTATAAGAACTGCATCTGGAAACCTCTTGTTTCAAGAATCATCCATGGAGGAAATACTTGGCATTGGTCACCAGGACAATTGGTCTCCTGAGCTATTGACAAAGACCATAAGTGTGTGTCCATTCTTCTTCTTCTGTCAACACTCTTTGACATTTCTATTCGACTGATTGTGGATCAGTCATGCAGAAATACCAGATAAGTGAACCAAAGTTTAGAAGCTCAAGATGTCCCAAAAATTCCTGACAATTTAATATTTTTGCTATACTTCTTTAAGAAGTATAGTATAGCTGATTCCACACACACACAAATATATAGATATATATAACATAAATTATTTAAAAATGTATTTATATTAGATAAATGTAATAAATGTCTTTTATATAATATGTGTCTATATTTGTGTATGTCCAGTAAGATGTTATGGTGATGACATTCTGTGGTTGATTAACTTATATTAGAAAAAAAAATGTATTTTAGAATGCAATCTTAAATAACAAATCGTGCAGCTTGAAGGTGTATGTCTCTGATATCTATTTTATTTGAATCAGTTTATTTGTCTTAATGGTATAAAGTTTTCTTATAAAAGCAAAATCTGTGGTTAATAAAGAGAAAATAATTACTTCACAAAAATGCAAAGTCTGTCTACAAGTAATATTGAATCTGTTCAGAACTAATTAAAAATTAAAATAAAAAAACTAAAAAGAAATACAAAGTCAGGGACAGGTGTTGGGTGCCGAGGTTAAGTTGTTGCTTGAGATGGCCACATCCAATATTGTGTTGTCTGGTTAGAGTTTGGTCCCCTGTTTCAGATCCAGCTTCCTGCAAATGCACATCCTGAGAAGCAGCAAGTGACAGCTCAAGTACTTGGGTCTCTGCAACCCACTGGGGAGACCCAGATGGAGTTCTAGGCTTCTGATTCCGATCTGCCCAAACTTGATTTCTGTGGGCATTTGGGAAGTGAATATTTAAGTGCCTATGTTCAGCACAGAAGTGTCTGTGCATAACTCTCCTATCATGTATATCCTTACTCTGCAAGTCAAGTAGGAGGCAATATGAAAAGTAAAAACTCGGCTGGCGCCTTGGCTCAATAGGCTAATCCTCCGCCTGCGGCGCCAGCACACAGGGTTCTAGTCCCAGTCGTGGCACCGGTTCTGTCCCGGTTGCCCCTCTTCCAGGCCAGCTCTCTGCTGTGGCCCAGGAGTGCAGTGGAGGATGGCCCAAGTCCTTGGGTCCTGCACCCCATGGGAGACCAGGAGAAGTACCTGGCTCCTTGCTTTGGATTATTGCGATGTGCCAGCTGCAGCGCGGCAGCTGCGGCGGTCATTGGAGGGTAAACTAATGGCAAAAGGAAGACCTTTCTCTCTGTCTCTCTCTCTCACTGTCCACTCTGCCTAGAAAGAAAGAAAGAAAGAAAGAAAGAAAGAAAGAAAGAAAGAAAGATAAAAACTCACAGTTTTCCACCTCACTCACCACCACCCACCTTAACAGCTCTCTATTAGCTCTACCATTCATTGTATCTGATCTCCAGAGCATCAGACCTGTATTGATTCCCAAGATCTTGTGCCTTTAAAAAAAAGTACTCTTCCAAGGGTACTTGGCAAGATCTAGAGAGAATTTTCTGTAGTTAGAAACAGCAGTATGACTTACCTAATGAGTGGAGGCCAGAGATCCTGCTAAATATCATACAGTGCTCAGGACACCTCCACAAACACAAAATATCCAGCCCAAAATGTTATTAATGCTCAAGTTGAGAAACTCAGTGTTTGAGCAACAGTGATTATTTTTTGCAAAGAGAAAACAAGTGACAGGAAAATCCTAAGATAGTAGACCACTTCTTTTGCCACAATCTAGAAAACAATTCATTTGAATGGGAAAAGGAGACAGGAGAGATGGGAGCAAGCAAGTTGAACTTTAAGTTGAAGTTCCAGAGGGATACATTCCCTCTACTTTTTTTCCCTGTCCCCCAAGTTGGGGTCTCAGAGACAGAGAGAGGAGGGCTGTGTGTTTTGTGTTGTCAAATGGTACCAGAATGGGTTTCCTAGGTCTGGCTTGTAACAAATATATATAGACTCCCCTCTGAAGGAGACTTGTGGATGGCAATAAGAGACACCTCAAAGGCAACTTGTGTGGACCAAAGACTGAGAACCTAATGAAGTGATGGCTATCTTAGCAGACACCTGGATACCTAGGTACTTCTGTAATGACCCTAGACAAGGGATACAACCCTGAAAGACATTCAGCCAATTTGACTTCTCTCTGTCCTAGGTATGAGGCACTCAAAAATGAAATGAATTTTATTTTTTGTTTAAGAATATGACCTGTAATTCAAAGACTGTGGTCTGAGTTACAGCATCTTGCAAGTAGAAGTCCTGTTCCTAATTATTCATATGAATTGTAAATATATAAATCTATCTCAAATAATCCAACAGAAGACATTATGTTACATTGAATTGGAACAGATTTTAAACATTCCACATGATGTTGGTGTTTGATTTTTGTGATTCCATCCCTTCCATCACCAAAAGCCTTTTATAATTTTGCTGTGTTTGTGTATCAGGCCTGGTAACATAACTGAGGATAATCTAGTAAGTTTAAAACCAGAACTAACTTTGTATAAAATATCTAGTTCAAACATATTTCAAATATTGAATTGTTATTATCTGAAGAAGACATTTGTTTAAAAAAACATTATTTGGAATGACATGTATAATTTTGGAGTATCTGGTCTGGCTGGGCTTTTGAAAAATTAAAAAAGAAATGCAAGATTATATAACAACCTGTCACAGGCACCTCTGTTAATTAAAGCCAGTGTTATCTTACAAGGGTGTCACAGATCTATCGATTTTAGTCCAAACTTAGAAATCTAAAAAATTTACCCAACTATTTATCAACAATTCTGGCCATCGTTATCAAAGAAAAAGAACACATGTTGGCAGAGGACACATCACCTGCTGCCATCTCTCCAATGTTTATGCACCAATCTCAAGTCAGAGGAAGACTTTGGTCTTATGGAATATCCACTGTCTTGTCCATGTTGGATGAACTGCTCCCATTGCCAAGAGTGGGTCTCTTCTTCCTCTTCTATTGGTCAATTCATTTGTTTTCTTTCTCCAAATCATTTGAATAATTGATTTTTCTGTCTTTGGATACTTGATGTTAATAAGAGAACCTAAGAATTCTTGTCCACCTTCAATGAAAATCATTATTTCTTCAGGAATCCTTGTTATTATACTCACCTGCTAAAAAGGCAAGATGACTTGGGGATAACTAACAGTGACAAGCACTTGAGTTTCCTTCCAACCAGTGTACCTGGGGATTAGGTATTCTTCCCTATAGTATCACTGCTTAGGTCTAACTCTTCATTTACATCGATAAAGCCTCCATTCCTTCTTAAGCATTGGGACATATATACAAATAAAGATTAACATTACTATGATACAAGGACATTTCTTGGAGTCCAGAAATTACAAATTTAATCAGAGTTCAAAGCTACATTAAAGTATTTCTAATCTACAAGTCAATGTCTTCTCCACTGATCAAATTTTTCTTCCTACATGGTCTGGAATTACCGGAAATGAGCTATGTTTTCTTTTCCTCTGGGGTTATACAGATGTTGTTTTACTGTTTACTTTGGATCCTCATTTTCATCTTTGACATGTCATAAAGATTAAAGTGATTCCTTATCTGCATAGAACTTTATCTAGCATTACCCTCTGCCTTTACTGAAATCTTCTGCCCAGCTGGGAGTCACTATTATCTTACAAAAATGATAACATTGTAAAATATCATTCATAGAGGAAAAGAAGAGTCTGAAGTGTATACTCAGGAGAAGTATTATCCCACAGAGGAGGAGTTAGTACGGACCAGAAGCTCCGTCATTTTCTACATATTTCTCAGAAGTTATTATAGTTAAGATACTTATGTTATCCTTCAATGAAGACAAAACCAGGGAAACAAAAGCTAAAATTTATCTGAAAGGACAAACAGTACTAGTAAAGACATTGGCAAGTATTTGATCTTGGATGTCATATTTATTTTATATTTGTTATGTAAAATTAGAATTAGCAATGCAGGATTTTTGTGTAGTTTAAATGAGACAAGCAAATTAATGCACCTAGTACAATATTAGGCAAGCAATAAAATATCAGCTATGTAGACTATCTATCCTACCTATCCTACCTGTGTCACCTTTGGCTATTTTAAGTTGTTGACATTTGCCATCAATTACCCCAGGCCTAAAAAATAATTTAGGTGCTTAAGATGCAAAAACAAACAAAAGATTTCAGTGATCTTCAGCTGAGTAGATATTTCTCAAACTTAACCCCGGTTCAAAGGATTTATAGTATATAGTTTGGCATTTCCTATAGCAATACTATCCCCTAAACTACTTTGCTTTGCTCTCTCAATCTTTCTCCCACCTGTTTCACCTCTCCTCCTTGTCTTGTAACTCCTCATCTTGTCCAAAGTCGTATTGCTAAAACGTTTCCATCCCTCTGGCTTCCACTCCACCTTCCTTGCCTCTCGTCAGCTGCCAATTATTCTTTCTGCTAAGTGCTTTCAAAACAAATATCTTTCACTTCACACCTTATAGAAATAAGATACCTATGGTGATTGAAAGGAAAAAATTCCATTGAACAAACCAAAATTCTCTAAGAAACAAACATTTACTAGGGATGTATTAATATAATGCCTAATTCAGATCTGGCTGAAGAGCCCATGAGAGTATTTTAGGCTTGGAAAGCCAAGATACTCTGGAAAAAAAAAAAAAAAAAAAACAATAAATGAAAGATCTCTGTGAGTGGGATCCCAGTGGAAAGAACGGGTCATCAAAGAAGGAAGTACCTTTCTCTGAAGGGAGGAGAAAACTTCCACTTTGACTATGGCCTTGTCTAAATAAGATCAGAGTCGGCAAACTCAAAAGGCTTCCATAGCCTTGGCAACTCATGACAAGAGCCTCAGGTGATTACTGACGTCATCAATCAGAGTGTCAATTTGTTAAGTCAACAACAGGAGTCACTGTGTGCTTACTCCCCATGTAGGATCTCTGTCCTTAATGTGTTGTACAATGAGAATTAATGCTATAACTAGTACTCAAACAGTACTTTACACTTTGTGTTTCTGTGTGGGTGCAAACTGTTGAAATCTTTACTTAATATATATTAAATTGATCTTCTGTACATAAAGAGAATTGAAAATGAATCTTGATGTGAATGGAATGGGAGAGGGAGCGGGAGATGGGAGGTTTGCGGGTGGGAGGGAAGTTATGGGGTGGGGAAGCCACTGTAATCCATAAGCTGTACTTTCGAAATTTATATTTATTAAATAAAAGTTAAAAATTAAAAAAAAATAATGCCTAAACTTAACCTTCCAAATTTCCTTCTGTTAACTGTCTCAAAGTCAGTATTTATCAACTTCTTCTTGGTTCCATAATAGAGCTGTCACATCCTAACAGCAATAGCTAATGTTAGTTTCCTGTTACTAAACCCTAAGAGTGTATCAGACGCTCTTTGACAGCCTTGTCTCATTCCTATTTTGCCTGTGGGGAAACTGAGTCTTATAGACTTACATAACTTCCTCCAGATGGTGAAACTTGTATCTGAAATCAAAGTAAAGTTCTTGTTAATAAACAGAATGAGCAGTTAACAGTGAGACAATCCCCAATGAACAGAAGAAAATCAACTTCAAAGATGGTCATTTTCAACGCTATTTCAATATGACTAAGAATCCCCAGGGTTTCTATTTTCCATAAAGCATGCATTTCATGAGGTAACATGCTTCTTTTTAACAGTATTGAAAACCATTTCTCCAACCTTAAAAGCCTTTTACGATGAAAATATCATTTCCAGAAATCTTAATTCCAGTCATGGAAGCAAATGAATGGTGCCAAGTGCAAGTGAAAAGGTTTTCCTTACCTACCTCCTACAACTACATGGAAAGAATGATGCTAAAATTCATCCCCAGGATAGAAATTCATTTGTTGCCTATGGTTTGATCATATCTTGGGTTGGAGACAAAGGGTTAAATGACGTAATTCCTGGTTGTTTTGACTGTGGCAGCCTACTATAGAAACTCCAAATAATCGTGACTCAAGGAGGACAGGAGTTAATCACATTTTCATATTTAAAAGTCTGATAAAGGAATTTCAGGATATTCGGGAGACTCCACAGGTCTCGGGCAACTTAGCCACCTGCAAATTTCCACTCCATCTTTCCTAGAGTGTAGTTTTGTTCCCCTCAGCTGAGGCAGATGTGTGTATTAGTTTGCTAAGGCTGCTGTAAGTTACCACAAACCTGCTGGTTGAAAACTGCAGAGACTTATTCTGCCAGTTCTGGAGGACAGGAGCCTACAATCAGTTTCCTTGGTCTCAAAGCAAGAGGATTGCCCTCCCTCCAGGGACTCTTGGAGAGAATCTTTAGCTTGCCTTCTCCTATCCAGGTCTACATTATTCCTTTGACATATGGCCACAGTGCTGCAACCGCTACCTGCCTGGTCACATGGCTTTCTCTTCTTTGAATAGGCCAAATCTCCCTCTGCTTCTTACAAGAACACTAGTGATTGCTTTTAGGGCTTACTGTGGTGAAATTAATTGCCATTGTGATGGTATTACTGATGGGACTTTTTTAAAGATTTATTTATTTATTTATTTGAAAGGCAGAGTTACACAGAGAGAGAAGGAGAGGCAGAGATAAAGAGAGGTCTTCCACCCACTGGTTCACTCCCAAGATGGCCACAATAGCAGAAGCTGTGCTGATCTGAATCCAGGAGCCAGAAGCTTGTTCCTAGTCTCCCACATGGGTGCAGGGGCCTAAGGACTTGAGTCATC
The DNA here is from genome assembly GCF_051225735.1 of Oryctolagus cuniculus. NCBI lineage: Eukaryota > Metazoa > Chordata > Mammalia > Lagomorpha > Leporidae > Oryctolagus > Oryctolagus cuniculus. Next base: position 32,293,277 of record NC_142875.1, read on the forward strand.
TTCTACTACTTTCCCAAGCCATAGCAGAGAACTGGATCAGAAGTGGAGCAGCTGGGACTTGAACCGGCACCCATATGGGATGCTGGCACTGCAGGCGGTGGCTTTACCCACTATGCCACAGTGTCAGCCACTGCTGAGACTTTTAAGAGGTGATTGGGAAACAGGGGGATTGCCCTCATGAATGGAGTAAGCCCATTATTGCAGAAGTGGTTATAAAAGGGAAGGGTTCAGCCCCCTTTCCTCTCTTTCTGTGTGCTTGGTTGCCCTTCCAACTTCTACTATAGGACAGCACAGCACAAAGGCTTCCCAGATGCCAGTGTCATGTTCTTGCACCTCCTATCCTCTAACATAATGACACAAATAAATGTTTTTTGTTTATAATGCAGTCTGTAGTCTATTACAGTAGCAGGAGACAGTTGCAGGTAGGGCCCATCTGGATAATCCAACATAATACACATTTCCTAAGATCTCATTTTAATCACATCTGAGAAGTCCTTATTTGCCTTATAAAATGACATTCATAGGTCCCAGGGACAATAACAAGGATGTCTTTCAGAGGCAGGGGAGAGGGTATTAATCAGCCTATTGCAAATGGAGAGCCAACTGGTAGACCCCTATTCCAAGGAACAGAAAAGAGACAGGTCCTCTTCTTTAAGGACATGCTTCAAAAATTGCACACATAAATTCCTCACACGCTCCATCAGCCAGAAGTGTGTCTCCTGGTCACACTTAGATGTGAATAAGACTGGGAATTAAAGTCTTCATTACATTTATCATGGTCCAGCCTCACGTGGCAGAAGGGCAGGGCAGATATTATAGACAACTAGCAGTATCTTTAACCACCTGCAACTTTGTCCACTCAGTGGACAAAGACATTATCCAAAGACAGCCTCTTTCCACAAGCTTCTCTTAGTCCTCTTCAAGAAGAAGGAACCCAAAGCTCCTCAAGTTTTGGACCTCTCATGGACAGTTGTTTCTAATAGGGACAAATAAGGCTCCTTGTGGTCCAGTTAAGTGTCCTGAACATCAGTATTCATTGGTGCTCTCAAACCCAGGATAATCTGCTAACAAAAATTAAAAAAAAAAAAAATTAAAAGAAATCCCATTTGAAAAATGAGAATGGGAAGCAGAGCAATCTTAGAAGTTATTCCATTGTATTGGTCAGGAATAATGATGACTCACCCCAGGAAAATCACTTCCTAGTCTATCTCATCTGAAAGGATCTTTGGGTGGTCGTTCCCTGTCCCTCATCCTTCGTGGCTTATCTAATGTGGGCAATGGAGAAGGTGTCCTTCGGGGCCTTCCCAACTTTCTTTCTTTTTTTTTTTAACATGGTTTCTTTTTTTTTTAAACTTTTATTTAATGAATATAAATTTCCAAAGTACAGCTTATGGATTACAATGGCTTCCCCCCCATAACGTCCCTCCCACCCGCAACCCTCCCCTTTCCCACTCCCTCTCCCCTTCCATTCACATCAAGATTCATTTTCGTTTCTCTTTATATACAGAAGATCAGTTTAGCATACATTAAGTAAAGATTTCAACAGTTTGCTCTCACACAGAAACATAAAGTGAAAAATACTGTTTGAGTACTAGTTATAGCATTAAATCTCAATGCGCAGCACACTAAGGACAGAGATCTTACATGAGGAGTAAGTGCACAGTGACTCCTGTTGTTGACTTAAATTGACACTCTTGTTTATGGCCTCAGTAATCACCCTAGGCTCTTGTCATGAGCTGCCAAAGCTATGGAAGCCCCCTGAGTTCACTGACTCTGATTATATTTAGACAAGGCCATGGTCAAAGTGGAAGTTCTCTCCTCCCTTCAGAGAAAGGTACCTCCATCTTTGATGACCCGTTCTTTCCACTGGGATCTCACTCGCAGAGATCTTTCATTTAGGTTTTTTTTTTTTTTTTTCCCCACAGTGTCTTGGCTTTCCATGCCTGAAATAATACTCTCATGGGCTTTTCAGCCGGATCCACATGCCTTAAGGGCTGATTCTGAGGCCAGAGTGCTGTTTAGGACATCTGCCATTCTATGGGTCTGCTGTGTATCTCACTTCCTATGTTGGATCGTTCTCTCCCTTTTTTATTCTATCAGCTAGTATTTGCAGACACTAGTCTTGTTTATGTTATCCCTTTGGTTCTTATTCCTATCATTATGATCAATTGTGAACAGAAATTGATCACTGGGGCTAGTGAGATGGCATTGGTACATGCCACCTTGATGGGATTGAATTGGAATCCCCTGGTATGTTTCTAACTCTACCTTTTGAGGTAAGTCAGCTTGAGCATGTCCCAAATTGCACATCTCTTCCCTCTCTTATTCCCACTCTTATATTTAACAGCGATCACTTTTCAGTTAAGTTTCAGCACTTAAGAATAATTGTGCATTGATTACAGTATTCAACCAAAAGTATTAAGTAGAACAAACAAACAAACAAAAATACTAAGAGGGATAACATATTAAGTTGCTCATCAACAGTCAGGGTGAGGGCTGATCAAATCACCATTTCTCATAGTGTTCCTTTCACTTTAACAGGTTTCCTTTTTGGTGCTCAGTTAGTTGTCACCTATCAGGGAGAACATGTGGTATTTGTCCCTATGGGATTGGCTTATTTCACTCAGCATAATGCTTTCCAAATTCCTAACAGGGATCACTTTTCAGTTAAAATTTAAACACCTAAGAATAATTGTGTGTTAATTACAGAGTTCAACCAATGGTACTAGAACAAAAAAAATACTAAAATGGATAAAGTATTACAGTGTACATCAACCATCAGGACAAGAGCTGATCAAGTCACTGTTTCTCATAGTGTCCATTTCACTTCAACAAGTTTCCCCTTTGGTGCTCAGTTAGTTGTCGCCAATCATGGAGAACATATGATATTTGTCCCTTTGGGACTGGCTTAATTCACTCAGCATGATGTTTTCCAAATTCCTCCATCTTGTTGCAAATGACCGTATTTCATTGTTTTTGACTGCTGTATAGTATTCTATAGAGTACATGTCCCATAATTTCTTTATCCAATCTACTGTTGATGGGCATTTGGGTTGGTTCCAGGTCTTAGCTATTGTGAACTGAGCTGCAATAAACATTAATGTGCAGACAGCTTGTTTGTTTGCCAATTTCATTTCCTTTGGGTAAATTCCAAGGAGTGGGATGGCTGGGTTGAATGGTAGGGTTTTATTCAGGTTTCTGAGGAATCTCCAAACTGACTTCCATAGTGGCTTAACCAGTTTGCATTCCCACCAACAGTGGGTTAGTGTCCCTTTTTCCCCACATCCTCTCCAGCATTTACTGTTGGTAGATTTCTGAATATGAGCCATTCTAACCAGGGTGAGGTGAAACCTCATCGTGGTTTTGATTTGCATTTCCCTGATTGCTAGTGATCTTGAACATTTTTTCATGTGTCTGTTGGCCATTTGGATTTCCTCTTTTGAAAAATGTGTATTGAGGTGCTTGGCCCATCTCTTAAGTGGGTTGTTTGTTTTGATGTTGTGGAGTTTCTTGATTTCTTTGTAGATTCTGGTTATCAACCCTTTATCTGTTGCATAGTTTGCAAATATATTTTCCCATTCTGTCGGTTGCCTCTTCACTCTCCTGACAGTTTCTTTTATTGTTTCATTTCATTTTGATTCCTCCTTAATATTTCATTTTCACGAGAGAGATTTTCTATCTTGTCCATTAAGGATTTCTGTAGTTCAAGAATTTGTTTTTGAGAACTTCTTAATGTTCTTATCAATTTTTTGAGATCTGCTTCTTGCATTTCTTCTATCTCATCATCTTCATAATCTTGAATTGGGGTGTCTTTTTCATTTGGGGGTGTCATAGTGACTTCCTTGTTCTTATTACCTTGGTTTTTGCGTTTGTTATTTGGCATATTGGAGATATTTGGTTTCTTCACTGTGGTGCTTTTTCTTGTTATACTATGACTCTACATTAAGTGGACTGTCTGTTTTTGATGGAGCCTTAGAGGCTTGAGATGGGTGTGGCCTGAGAGCTCTGTTTGGTGTGCCAAAGGTGACACTCCCAGGTTAGGCGTGGTAGATCTCTCTTTCTTTCTTTTTTTGATTCAAAAGGGAAGTAATTCTACACAGCTGAACGAAGTTGGAGGTAGTTAGCAGGCAAATGATATACCCACGGGAGCCAGAGATCAGAAGCTCTTTCCCAAGGACCACACAGGTATCTGTTCTGCCCTCAGAGTGGGCTCAAATTCTGCTTCAGTCTCCCACTGGGTTGCCAAAGTTACGGAATTGTAGCGTGTCTGGAGAGTACTCACATGAATTCCGTGAGTTCTCTCCCCCACCATCTCTTTTTTCACAGTCTCAGTTCAGTAGCACCACAAATTCACTAGGTCCTAATCTCCTGTTAATTCACCACCACCACCACCACCACCCCCCCCCCCAGAGTCAGGTTTTTCTGCTAGGCTCAGGGCTGGTGCAGACCTGAGGTCACTCTGCTTATGACGTATGTCCAAGATGGTGCCTGCTCTTTGTCTTGCTCGGCTTTGAGAGGTGAGCGGAAAGAGAGAAACCCGTGTCCGTACCAGTCGCCTTTTCTCTCTCTCTCTCTCTCTCTCTCTCTCTCTCTCTTCTAGTTAGCCTGGTGAACTTTTCCCCCCGGGGTCATTCCCTCTAGTCTCCTCTTTCCGCTTGCCTGCCGGTGTCTCGGGCTATTGAGGTTCGGCTCACCTCATGTTCCAGCGCTGGTGTGTTGAGTCTGCCGCTGGTGTCCCGAACTGTGGGCTCCCACGCTCTCCATGCAGGTCCACTGTGAATCACACGTTCTGGAAGAGTTTCTTCTGCTGTTTCTTCCCCTACTCTTCCTTGAACCTGCAGTATCTCCACTTTTATTAAACTGTCTCTCCCCGGACTATCACTGTGCTCCCTTCCTGTTCCGCCATCTTGCCGGAATCCACCTTCCCAACTTTCATAGCCTCCCTTTCAGTGACACTAGTGTGAAAAGCATGGACATGCTTTGGGAATCAAATAATATAATTTCTTGTGGTTTGTCCTGCAAAGCCACACTGTTGGGGAGAGCAGGGCAATGGTGTTCTTCCCAAAAGAAGCATCAGAGACAAGTTTCGGTGAACATGTCCATCTTTATTCACAGCCATGTATACTTGTAAACGGCACATAGAAGGGGTGTAACTAATTCAAGGCAACACCAATACTATAGACAGAATCGACACTGGTGCCAATATGCCTCTCCAATCAGCTTGAAGATCACGTATCTAGGGTAGCTTTCCAGGTGGCACTAATGGGCCTGGGCCACATCTAGACCTGTTTACCTGATCGGCACTACAGCGCCCTTTAACAAGGCATGGGGGTGGGGAGAAGTGCCTGGGGCTCCCATTGCCTGCCAGCAGTCAGGTTGTGGGGTCCTTCCTGGGAATATGGTGTGCTGTGTCCTCTCAACCTACTGCATGGGCAGGGCAGGCAGACTCCCTGCCAGGTACAGTGTCATCCACAATTTGTTTTTTTTTTTTTTTCTTTTCTTTTCTTTTCTTTTCTTTTTCTTTTTCTTTTTTTTTTTTTTTTTTTGACAGGCAGAGTTAGACAGTGAGAGAGAGAGAGACAGAGAGAAAGGTCTTCCTTTTGCCATTGGTTCACCCTCCAATGGCCGCCGCGGCTGGCGTGCTGCGACCGGCACACTGCGCTGATCCAAAGCCAGGAGCCAGATGCTTCTCCTGGTCTCCCATGTGGGTGCAGGGCCCAAGCACTTGGGCCATCCTCCACTGCCCTCCCAGGCCACAGCAGAGAGCTGGACTGGAAGAGGGGCAACCGGGATAGAATCCGGCACTCCAACGGGGAGTAGAACCCTCTGTGCCAGTGCTGCAGGCAGAGGATTAGCCAAGTGAGCCGCACCACTGGCCCACAATTTATTTTTTAAAAAAAGATTTATTTTATTTATTTGAGAGACAGAGTTAGAGAGAGAGAGAGAAAGAGAAACAGAGAGAGAGAGAGAGAGAGAGAGAGACTGAGAGAGGTCTTCCATTGGCTGGTTCATTCCCCAAATGGCCACAACAGCTGGAGCTGGGCTGATCCAAAGCCAGGAGCCAAGAAATTCTTCCAGGTCTCCCATGTGGGTAGAGGGGCCCAAGCACTTGGGCAACCTTCCACTGCTTTCCCAGGCCATTAGCAGGGAGCTAGACAGGAAGCGAACCAGCCGGGACTCAAACCAGCACCCATAAGGGATGCTAGAGCCGCAGGCAGAGGCTTAACCAAGTAGCCACAGCACTAATCCCAGTATAATCTCTTTTAACACTTAGTGGACTTACAGTTTATTTCTTTTGGTCAATTGCATGTGTTAATAACCACGGTTTAAAGCCATGAAGAGTCAGAGTTTTTGAGACTAAAGATGAAGTTTTATTTCCTGCTCCTGGGTTCTTCTCTCCTGGTGTAGCCTGACCTCTCTTTAAAGCCCTTGTAAACAAAGAGCTGGGATGAGAAAACAGCGCTCTTCGTCTTCATCTCCTCTTTGCCATGCAGTTCCCATTTTCTGTCATAGAACTCTTTTTATTTCTTTTAGTTTTCATATTTAAATTTTATTTGCACTTTAAACACTCCACATTGTCATCTAGCCATCATCGAAGATACAGCTATTTGTTAGTGGGAACATTTTCCCTTAGTTTTGCCATATACATTTTTTTAACTTTTATTAATAAATATAAATTTCCAAAATACAGCTTTTGGATTACAGGGGCTTCCCCCACCCCATAACTTCCCTCCCACCCGCAAACCTCCCATCTCCCGCTCCCTCTCCCATTCCATTCACATCAAGATTCATTTTCAATTCTCTTTATGTACAGAAGATCAATTTAATATATATTAAGTAAAGATTTCAACAGTTTGCACCCACACAGAAACACAAAGTGTAAAGTACTGTTTGAGTACTAGTTATAGCATTAATTCACATTGTACAACACATTAAGGACAGAGATCCTACATGGGGAGTAAGCACACAGTGACTCCTGTTGTTGACTTAACAAGTGACACTCTGATTGATGACATCAGTAATCACCTGAGGCTCTAGTCATGAGTTGCCAAGGCTATGGAAGCCTTTTGAGTTTGCCGACTCTGATCTTATTTAGACAAGGCCATAGTCAAAGTGGAAGTTTTCTCCTCCCTTCAGAGAAAGGTACCTCCTTCTTTGATGGCCCGCATAGAACTCTTTTTCAAAAGTTTTTAATAGACTCATAATTGTACTTACTTTAGAGTGCACTGTGGCATTTCAACACATGTGTACAATGTGTGATCATCACATCAGGGTAACTGGTATATCAATCACCTCAAAAGAACTGTCAAAATCCTCACCACTATGGTAAAGCATTGTGGTGCACCAGAATAAGCTGCCATTTTTGATGCCGGCATGCCATATTGGAGTGCCAAAGTGAGTCATGGCTGATTTAGTTCTGATCCACCTCCCTATTAATGTGCCTGATAAGGCAGCTGAGGGTGGCCCAAAATCTTGGGCCTCTTGCTATCTATGTGGAAAATCCCCATGGAATTCCTATTTCCCAGGTTCAGCTTGGCCCAGACATGGCTATGATGGCCATTTGGGGGAACAATCTAACAAATGAAAGATTTCTCTCTCTCTCTCTCTTTCTCATTCTGGCTTTCAAATAAATAAATACATTCGGGCCAGCATGTGGCGCAGCAGATTAAGCTGCCACCTGGAATGCTGGCATCCAATAAGGACACCTGTCCAAATCCCAGCTGCTCTGCTTCTGAACCAGCTCCCTTCTAATGTGCCTGAGAAAAATGCTCGGGCCCCTGCCACCACCATGGGAAACCTAGATGGAGTTCCAGGCTCCTGGATTCCTCTTGGCCTATCCTCAGCTGTTACAGCCACCTGGGGAGGAGTTAACCAGCAGATGGAAGAGCTCTCTCTTTCTCTCCCTCTCTGTAACTCTGGCTTTCAAATAAATGAATACAACTTAAAAAATTCTTACTACTAGCTATTTTGAAATATGCAATTAACTTTAGTCAATTGTAATCATCTTATTGTGCTTTAGAACAATTTAAATTATTCCTGTTATCCCTCTGTACCATAGTATACCCATTAGTTATCTTTATTTTATCCTCTCTTCCCTTGTACCTTTCTCTGGTAGTCACTATTATACTCTCTACTTCTCTGAGGTCAAATTTTTGCTTCCACATATAAGTGAGAAATTCAATATGCCTGAGTTATTTCACCTAGCAAAATGTTTTCCAGTTCCATCCCTGTTGCTGAAAATGACAAGCTATCATGCTTCGTTATGGGTCAATAATATTCCACTGAATATGTCAATGCATTTTCTTTTTTTTTTTTTTTTTTTTGACAGGCAGAGTGGACAGTGAGAGAGAGAGACAGAGAGAAAGGTCTTCCTTTGCCGTTGGTTCACCCTCCAATGGCCGCCGCGGCCGGCGCGCTGCGGCCGGCGCACCGCGCTGATCCGATGGCAGGAGCCAGGAGCCAGGTGCTTTTCCTGGTCTCCCATGGGGTGCAGGGCCCAAGCACCTGGGCTATCCTCCACTGCACTCCCTGGCCACAGCAGAGGGCTGGCCTGGAAGAGGGGCAACCGGGACAGAATCCGGCGCCCCGACCGGGACTAGAACCCGGTGTGCCGGCGCCGCTAGGCAGAGGATTAGCCTAGTGAGCCGCGGCGCCGGCCTCAATGCATTTTCTTTGTCCATTCATACATTGATGGATGCTTAGGATGATTTCATATCTTGATGAATAGTCCTGCAAAAAATAGCAGAGAATTGTAAAGTACAGATGTTTAGGAAAGGCCCCAAGACACTGTCTTAACTTCTGCTAAGTCTGATTCTTTGCAGTCTTTACTGAGAACTGCTTTGGTCTAAGTCACAAAAGCAATTAGTTTTTCCAATCCCATTAAGACTCAACTGACTTGACTATTTAGTATAGACTAGGAAAACAGATTTTACAGCCAGATTGCCTGGGCAAACCAGGTTCCTCACTTGAGATCTATGTAGTTAGCAAGTAACTTAACTTCTCTGGGCCTCATCTAAGTGGAGCTAAAAATCATATCTACTTCACTGCGTTCTTTCAGTATTGTTGCCTAAAATGCATACAGCACTAAACTGGTGCCTAGTACATTGTAATCAGCACGTGTGTATATTAAGTTACTAATGTAAGGTTGCTTGATTCCCATCACTTTGTATTGTAGTATGTAGTTGCTACCAGAATGCTTAGCTCACACCCAAGTTTAATGCTTTTGTAGACTGCTAAAGCAACAAGGAATAACTCACATGAGACGACACCTTGCATAGTTCCTAACAATTTCACATAACACTGTGTCTATAGCACACAGTCTCCTTTAATGCAGTACAGTAATATTGTCAACATATACTTTGCCACAGCCAAAATGTAAAAAAACTAACTTCTGTTATCTGAGCCTTCAGCATCCATATTTTGAATTTTGTCGTGGCTAACAGCCCACCTTTAAGAATCAAATTCTTGGCCGGTAGGACCTCAATAGACATTTTTCAAAAGAGGAAATCCAAATGGCCAACAGGCACATGAAAAAATGTTCAAGGTCATTAGCAATCAGGGAAATGCAAATCAAAACCACAATGAGGTTTCACCTCACCCCGGTTAGAATGGCTCACATGCAGAAATCTACCAACAACAGATGCTGGCGAGGATGTGGGGAAAAAGGGACACTAACCCACTGTTGGTGGGAATGAAAACTGGTCAAGCCACTATGGAAGTCAGTCTGGAGATTCCTCAGAAACCTGAAGATAACCCTACCATTCAACCCAGCCATCCCACTCCTTGGAATTTACCCAAAGGAAATGAAATTGGCAAACAAACAAGCTGTCTGCACATTAATGTTTATTGCAGCTCAATTCACAATAGCTAAGACCTGGAACCAACCCAAATGCCCATCAACAGTAGACTGGAGAAAGAAATTATGGGATATGTACTCTTTAGAATACTATACCGCAGTAAGAAACAACGAAATCCAGTCATTTGCAACAAAATGGAGGAATCTGGAACACATCATGCTGAGTGAAATGAGCCAGTCCCACAGGGACAAATACCATATGTTCTCCCTGATCGGTGACGACTGACTGAACACCAAGAGGGAAACCTGTTGGAGTGAGGTGGACACTATGGGAAACGGTGGCTTGATCAGCATAGCCCTGACTATTAATGAACAACTTAATACATTATCCCTCTTAGTAGTTTTTTTTATCTGTTCTACTTAATATGACTGGTTTAGTTCTGTAATTGATGCACAGTTATTCTTAAGTGTTGAAAATTAACTGAAATGTGATCCCTGTTGAACATGGGAGTGGGAATGGGAGAGGGAAGAGAGGTATAATTTGGGACATGCTCAGGCTGACTTGCCCCAAGTGGTGGAGTTGGAAGCATACCAGGGGATTCCAATTCAATCCCATCAAGGTGGCATGTACCAATGCCATCTCACTGTTCCAGGTGATCAATTTCAGTTCACAGTTGGTCATGGTGGAGGGACTGGGAGTCAAAGGGAGCGCATAGACAAGTCTAGTACCTGCTAACACTAACCGATGGAGTAAATAAAGGGGAGAGTGATCCAACATGGGAAGTGAGATACTCAGCAGACTCATAGAATGGCAGATGTCCTGAATAGCACTCTGGCCTCAGAATCAGCCCTAAAGGCATTCGGAGCTGGCTGAAAAGCTCATGAGGGTGTTTCAGGCATGGAAAGCCAAGACACTCTGGCAAAAGATCTCTGTGAGTGAGATCCCAGTGGAAAGAACAGGTCTTCAAAGAAGGAGGTACCTTTCTCTGAAGGGAGGAGAGAACCTCCACTTTGACTATGACCTTGTCTAAACAAGATAAGAGTCGGAGAACTCAGAGGGCTTCCATAGCCTTGGAAACTCATGACTGGAGCAGAGGGAGATTACTGATGCCATAGACAGGAGTGTCAATTGGTAAAGTCAACAACAGGAGTCACTGTGCACTTACTCCTCATGTAGGATCTCTATCCTTAATGTGCTGTACATTGAGATTTAATGCTATAACGAGTACTCAAACAATATAGTTCACTTTGTGTTTCTATGGGGGTGCAAACTGTTGAAATCCTTACTTAATGCATACTAAACTGATCCTCTGTAAAAAAAAAAAAAAAAAAAAAAAAAAAAGAAATTATCAATTCCCAACTTGACTCTCACTGGGATTAAACATGACAATAGGTCTGCTCTGATTTCATCATCATTTAAAAAAATCATCTATTATTTTTCACTTTATGTTTCTGTGTGGGAGCAAACTGTTGAAATCCATACTTAATGCATACTAAGCTGATCTTCTGTATATTAAGATAATCGAAAATGAATCTTGATGTGAATGGAAGGGGAGAGGGAGTGGGAAAGGGGAGGGTAGTGGGTGGGAAGGACGGTATGGGGGGGAAGCCATTGTAATCCATAAGTCGTACTTTGGAAATTTATATTCATTAAATAAAAGTTAAAAAAAAAAAAAAAAGGCCAGGCCCAGAGAGTCAGGGCCTTCTTCCACGTGCTCTAGCAATGTGCATGCGGGCATGCAGGCAGTTGGTCTCCCACCTCTATGAATTTATTTTCTCTGAATAAATTTGGTCTGGCTGAAAAAAAAAATAAAAAAAAATAAAAAATAAATAAAAAAAATTAAAAAAAAATTAAAAAAAAAATTCTTGGCCGGTGCTGTAGCTCAATAGGCTAATCTTCTGCCTATGGTGCCAGCACCCTGGGTTCTAGTCCCAGTTTGGGTGTTGGATTCTGTTCCAGTTGCTCCTCTTCCAGGCCAGCTCTCTGCTGTGGCTCAGGAGTGCAGTGGAGGATGGCCCAAGTCCTTAGGCCCTGCACCCACTGGGAGACCAGGAGAAGCACCTGGCTCTTGGCTTCGGATCAGTGCAGCGCACCAGCCACAGCAGCCATTGTGGGGTGAACCAACGGAAAAGGGAAGACCTTTCTCTCTGTCTCTCTCTCTCTCTCACTATCCACTCTGCTGGTCAGAAAAAAAAAAAAATCAAATTCTTGTGCATTAGCGTTTGCATTTGTAAACCTCGTAACAGAGACCCTAAAAATCTAAAGCATGAATTTAATGTATGAAAGTCTGGGTTGAGATACTTTGGGAGGCAGATTCTATAGGCAGACCTGGGATACAGGATGCCTGCAGTGTTCCGGGCCACCAGCACTAGCATGCTTCTGAACTCCCACAGATCAAGATGAATACCCAGCCCCCACTATCATCTCTGAGCTCTGAGGACACAGAGAGGAGAAAGATTGTTCTGGAAGTTGAACGCACACATCCAGCACTTGTCACAGGACCACACCTATTAAGGGAGTTTGGGAAATGTGGTCTTGATTCAGTGCCCATGTGCCAAGCTCCAAATTAGGCTTTCTGTTATCATAGAAGAAAATAAGAGCTGACCCCATGGAGACAAACAGAAGCCTCTGTCACACTCACTGAAAATGGTTGTTTCTCTAGCTTAACACAATCTTTGTTCAAAAATAATGCATAACTTGTAACATATTCAATCTCTATCTCTTTCCCTGCCACAAGAAAACATAAAACCAGTGGATGCACATGCATTTAATAAAAAATAAAACCCAATAGTTTATCTCAAATGACAATTTTATCCTCAGATAGTTTGTGATTTTTCCCTTGAAACATAATTGCATTTTCTAGCATTAGAATTAATTTGCATTTTTAGTTTTTGAAAACGAAAACCAAAATATTTGCATATTCATATAATATACAGTTGATATAGGATCATTTTATTTGTAGAAATAAAACCCCTATTTTAGCCTTGATATAGTTTCTCATCTTGCAGATAAAAATTTATAATTTTAGGCTGAAGGATCAAAAATCTGAGTTAAACTAAAAGTCAGGATTTTCCATTTTATTTGAATGAATAGAAGGAGTATGAAAGATGAGTATCTTTCATGCTTTTTAAAAATTTTTCATTTTCAGTTTCTCTTTATGAAGTAAAGTGGGAATTAAATAAGCAAAAGCTAATATTTGGAATTTCATAACAGCCATAAAACTCAAGCCTAAAAGAATTACCTATGTTCTAGAGAAAAATAAGCAACATATAAATGGTTTGTTTTGTTTCTTCATCAAACAGCATTGCTGTATCTGTGCCTAAGCTATTTTTTTTTGGTTGGTTGGTTTTGTTTGGTTTTGTTTTGGGTGATGTTCAGCATTTTGTGTCCTGATAGGAATTTTAATGAATGTAAAACAAAAGCACTGGTACCAAGCTGAGCCCAGTGGATGAATCAGGTAGGCGTATGTATTCACAGCACTGATTACTGACAATTTTCTTGTGCCGCTGTGGCCCAATTGTCAGTCAAACAAACATGCTGCTAGATAGGCATCTTCTCTAAAGATCCTGGACGTATTTTTAAGAAATGGAAGTATTTCAGGGATAGGATTAAAACAAATTTGACAAGTTCACTAAGCAAGTCTGCATTGTTCTCCATTTTAGACACAATAGAGGTGGAAGAAGGAACCAGCCAGAAAAAGCATCTGCTCCCGACAATAATTCTTAGATGTGTCACTTGAGATAAAGTCCTTCCCTGCAGCCAAGAGGAATGAACCATTTCCTTTCGCAGTCAGCCCAGTTCATAAATGGGGTAACAGCTAATTTATTTTTCCCTTTCCTCTTCAGAATCCTTATGTGGGCAACAGGTATTCAGAGTTTATTAATGTAACACATTTTACCGCAAGGAAAGGAATTCAATAAGTTCATGCAGGTCAGAAAAGATGTGATTCATTGGACATGATTACTACTTACTTATGTCTTGACTTACTTGTCCTTAACCTTGTCCAGAAAGGATTCAAGCTGAATTACTGGAACTTTGGGTTAACTCACGATCCTTACTGCTATCTGAAGGTGTTTCAGTTACTGGAGAATTCTTTCAAGAATTATTTCACAAGGTCTAAAACTAGGATGCCACCTCTTCAGGCTCTCATGCAGAAGAGAGAAAAGACGGAAGGAAGGAAGGGAGGGAGGGAGGGAGGAGCAAGGAAGAAAGAGAGGGAGGAAGGAAGGAAGGAAAGAAAGGGGAGAGAGGAAGGAAGTACCATTACATTCTTAGAATTGTGTTTATGAGCTACATTGAATCTGTTCTCTTTGTATTAATAGCACATTAACATGAGAATTGATGAGAATTGTGTCATAATAATTATCATGCATTTGCTGTGATCCCGAGACTCTAATAGGTTAATAAATTCCATTGAAAAACAAATAGTTGCCAGCATTTTGGTGGAGCAGGTATAGCCTCCACCTGCAATGCCTGCATCCCAAATGGGCACGGGTTTGTGGCCCCAGTGTTCCACTTCCCATTCAACTCAAGTGGTTGGGACCCTGCACCCACTGGCACACAAAGAGGAAGCTCCTGGCAGCAGGATTCTGATTGGCCCAGCTCCAGCCATTCATTTGTGGAGTGAACCAGCGAGTGGAAGACTTCTTTCTCTGTCTCTCCCTCTCTCTGTCTGTAACGCTGTCTTTCAAATAAATAAATAAATCTTGGGGTTAGAGCTGTGGCATAGCAGGTAAAGCCGCTGCCTACAGTGCCGGCATCCCATATGGGTGCCGGTTCAAGACCTGGTTGCTCCACTTCCAATCCAGCTCTCTGCTATGGCCTGGGAAAGCAGTAGAAGATGGCCCAACCCCTTGGGCCACTGTACCCACGTGGGAGACCTGGAAGAAGCTCCTGGCTCCTGGCTCCTGGCTCCTGGCTCCTGGCTTCAGATCAACACCGCTCCTGCCATTGTGGCAACTCTGCCTTTCAAATAAATAAATAAATCTTTAAAAAAAAATAAATCTTTAACAAAATAAAATAAATAAAACTCTTCAGAGGTTCACCATCCTCCTCAGTCAGGTTCTTTATAATTGTGGTATACACGCCTTTTATGCCTTCACTTCTTTGCCATAGTAGTGTATGACTTGGCCAGAACAATTTAATTAAATAAAATATTTTGAAAAACATTTTAATGGAAAGAAGTCAAGTCCACATACAAATGAGGTTTCAATGATGACAAAATGAGCTTTTTAAGGTATTGGCAGTTGGGAACAATTTTACAACCATTATGTGTCTTTAAATATTTTTGTCAATTTTAGAAACATGAGTTATTTTA
This sequence comes from Oryctolagus cuniculus, assembly GCF_051225735.1. NCBI lineage: Eukaryota > Metazoa > Chordata > Mammalia > Lagomorpha > Leporidae > Oryctolagus > Oryctolagus cuniculus. The sequence goes on from NC_142875.1 coordinate 32,308,391, forward strand.
AATTTATAAATTATTTTCAGTTCATTTTGCACTGCCTTATAGTAAAAACTTGGAATAACATACCAAACATGCCACCAAATGGTAGTTTGCTGAAATTAGTTGTAGTAAGTTATAATGGAGCACACATGGCATGATCTCACTGTACAAGAGAAAAAAAAATCAGTAATATGTAAGAATATATGGAAATTTTATAAAAGATTATGGAAAATATTCAGCAAGATAAAAATAGCAGTAATCTCTGCAAGGGTGGGATTATGGAATTCACCGTGTTTACCCTATTGCTTTTTTTCCAGCAATAATAATATTTTCTTAATAAGGAAAAAGTAGTAAAAGTAGATAATGATGAAAATAGCTACCTACCTTTTTAAATGAATGAGAGTTTATTGTGTGCTGGGCATGGTGTCAAATTCTAATTTTAATTATATGCTTTTATCTTCAATAATTCTGTGAGGCAGGAGATGATACAGTTCAATGGGTTAAGCTGCTTCCCGCGGTATCTGCATCCAATATGGGTGCCAGTTCGTGTCCTGACTGCTCCACTTCCAGCCCATCATCTCCCTTCTAATGGCTTGGGGAAAACATTAGAAAATGGCCCAAGCGTTTGGGCCCCTGCACAAGCTCCTGGCTCCTGGCTCTGGCCTGGCCCAGCCCTGACCTTTGTAATGGAAGATCTGTTTCTGTCTCTTTCTGTAATTCTGAATTTCAAAATAAATAAGTAAATCTTTTATTTAATAAATATAAATTTCAAAAGTACAACTTTTGGATTATAGTGGTTTTCCCCCCATAACCTCCCTCCCACCCACAAACCATCCCATCTCCTAGTCTTTCTCCCAACATATTCTTCATTAAGAAGTAAATCTTTTTAAAAAAATAATGCTGTGAGGTAGATATTCTGAAGGTCATTTTATAAATGCTAAACTAGAAAATTGGAGATGCTAAGTAATGTTCAAGGCTATGTGGTGTCTGGATCCACACATAGGCTCCTAGGAAGTCATACTCTTTGCTACTGATGCATATTTGGGTGCTTTTATTTTTTAACTAGTGTAAATAGCACTGGCATAACTAAACACATTAGTAATTCATTCATAATTTTAAAGCAGCAAAATTTTAAAGCCATTTTAGACATTAGTAACACTTAATGTCATATAAGAGACTATTTCACAGTGCACCAAGCTAAACAAACATTGTGGGGAAAAAAGTGAGCAAAAATTTTCAATGAGAAAAATTTTTGGCAAACTGTTGGCTAGCTTTTCCATAAATTTCATAAACAAAGAACTTTAGAAATAATTATCTTGTGTCTGTGGCTCACCTAGCTCTTCCTTAGCACCCTAGCCACTTTGAACCACGTAATACTCTCCACACTTGGCAACTGATTACTTGAATCTTGACCTTTGCTTATGCTCTGGATTCTCTTCCCTCTGCTTAGAGCTCTTTCAGTTCTTCAAGATTCTGACTCTTCTCTCACAGCAGCCTTCCGTTTCTACCCTGGTGATGGCATAAGTTCAATTTCATTGTCCCTCTGCATTTAAAGTGAAACAGCTAACATGGCAAGGATCTAGCTAATCAAAACAGGTCCATCTGTGCAGCAATACCAGTGCACATACCTGAATACCCACGGTCAGAAAGATCACACTGTGTAGATCCCTCCAACAAAGGTGCGTAAAGTCCTTAAGGACAGCAGCTGTTTGATACCAGTTTTACATCACAGTACATATTGGTAATGCTGGAGAAGAATTATGACAGCATATGGAGTAATCCTCAAACATATATGAACCTCATTCTTTGTTCTGGAATGCTTCAGAAACTCCCTAACCATCACAGAATATGAGGTGATACACAAAAGCATTGATCTGGAGACATGCCCGGTTTCCCTGAGGTTCCAAATCTCCATGAGAAAGAGCATGGCACCTGTTTGCCATTAATATTCAACATATATCTGATTAAGGTGGTAGAGCTGGACAGTGGGAGCCAGCTTCACTAAAAGACCATGAGGCCATCAGGTCTCCTAGGCTGGGCTGAACCGTGAGGTGGTGCATAACCGACTCCATTCTCAGTACTCTCCTCACCAGTCTGGAATACCTGTGCCCGAGATGGAGAAAGGCTATCTAAAAAATATAATTAGTGCATCATCAGTAACAGCCTTTCCCTTTCCATTCTCTCCCTTCAGAAAAGCACTGTCATGAGGAAGCTAGACATGTCCTCCTGACGGTGGCAAGAGAGTCATCCAAGTTTAAAGTGCATGCTCCTCGGAGGGTGTGAGGAGCTCATTTCCCAGAGGCTTTGGAATCCAGATCACCTCTGTCTTAAGGAGGCTGCATGTTACATGGATGGCCTCCTAAACAAATTGCCACAGGTTTGGTGGCTTACAAAGAGTGTTCTATGAGCCCCACAGGATTTAAAACAAGATAGCAGTGTGGTTGTGCTCCCGCTGGAGGTGCTAGTGGAGTCTGTTACCTTGGTCTTGTAGCTACCAGAGGCCACTCACACTCCTTGGATTGTGGCCACATCTAAAGCCTGCAACAGTGGGTGATGCAATTTATCGGTCCTTGTAATTACAAAAGGCCCACTGGGAGGATTGATCCAGAATGTTCTCTGTTTTAGGATCACCTGATTAGCCACCTTAATTTGATTTTTAACCTAGAGTCCCCTTTGTCATGCAGTGTAACATACTTATAGGTTCTGGGGATTTGGATTGTGAATATTTTGGCTGGTGATTTAATTCTGCCTACCATATATCAATAAGTTAGTATACACAAAAGACAGGAGCAGTAGATATGTAGAGAGAAAAATGACTAGCTAGAAGGGGGTGGCCATTGCACAAGTTCAGAGAGAGAGAGACCTCAGAGGACCATCACTTGATGGTGAGAAGAGGAGCCAGAAAAGTGGGGCTTTGGAGGTCAGTGTTGTAGTACAGCACATTAAGCCGTCATTTGTGACACTGGCATCCTATATTAGGGTGTTATTTTGAGTCCCAGCTCTCCACTTCTATCTAGCTCCCTGGTGATGCACCTGAGAGAGCTGTAGATGATGCATCAATTGTCTGGGCCCCTGTCACCCTTGTGAGAGACTTGGATGGAGTTCTGTTCTAGCTCCAGCCTTGCCCATCCCCAACCATTGTGACCATTTTGGGGGAATGAACCAGTGGATAGAAATGTCTCCATCACTCTGCCTTTGGAATACCTTAAAAATAAAACAAAAAAGGTGCTGTGGAATAATGGGCAGATTCAATGTGGTCATACCTGAGCAGATCCATAAAATTCCCAGAGAGAGTTAACAAAGACAAAGATGATTCCCTGAAAGGGGAAAAAGATTGGTTGTGCATGGCCTTAAAAACATATAAATTTATATTTCTATAAAGATAGGAGCCTATTTCCTTCATTTCTTTAAAATACTCTTCTCTGGCACACTCATACATTTAAACTTTCATTTATTTTAAGTATTGGATTTCAAATGCATTTATATTTACATGCTAATTAAGATTTCTTTTACAAAAATCAATGTTTCAATTACCTACATGGTCTATAAAATCAATAGAAGAAGTCCATTTATAACACACACAAGTGGTTGTAAGGGAGGGCATTTGGCCTAACAATTAGGATGCTGGTTAAGACTCCTGAGTCCCAAATCAGAGTACCAGGGTTGGAAATATCCCATAATTTCTTTTCTTTTTTTTTTTTGACAGGCAGAGTGGACAGTGAGAGAGAGAGACAGAGAGAAAGGTTTTCCTTTTGCTGTTGGTTCACCCTCCAATGGCCGCCGCAGCCAGCGCATCACGCTGATCCGAAGCCAGGAGCCAGGTACTTCTCCTGGTCTCCCATGGGGTGCAGGGCCCAAGCACTTGGGCCATCCTCCACTGCACTCCCTGGCCACAGCAGAGAGCTGGCCTGGAAGAGGGGCAACCGGGACAGAACCCGGTGTGCCGGCACCGCAAGGTGGAGGATTAGCCTATTGAGCCACGGCGCCGGCCCCCCATAATTGCTTTATCCAGTTTTCAGCTGATGAGCAATTAGGTTGATTCTGTGTCTTAACTATTGTGTATTGAGCTGCAATAAACATGGGGATTCAGATAACTATTTTATTTGCTGATTTATAATTATATTTTATATATAAATATAAAGTATTTCTATATAAGCAAATGACACTTAAAATAATTTGTAGTCTTGATTTTTTCAAATATTGTTTCTATTTGTATTTTACCTGTTATTGCTCTATTAACAAAATTCATTTATGTACTTAACAGGTTTTAGGGGTCCCACTTGTGGTAGAATATAGGAATATAAAGACAAGTAAGTCACAGTTCCTGCTGTCTACCACACATCAGGAAGTGCCAGTGACCAGACGTGTTGCTTTAAGAAAGCAGAGTACGGAGGTAGATGGAGGTTGAGCAGTAGATGCTATGGGGGGTAGCCAAGGATGTGCAGCTGGGCACAATCATCTGAGTCACGATGCAGGCAAAACTGGGTCACTGGGGGTGGGGCAGAGGAGTCAGAAGAAAGCCCAGGAGGCAGATGGGAGTGGGAAAGGTGGGGCCAGCATTACCACAAGGACAGAAAATCAGCTGTATGAAGAACTTGAGCTTTAGACTCCAGCAGTCTAAGGTTGTTTGAAATGTCTGCCAAACCAGTTTATTTCTGTCCAACTGACCTTTCATTTAGAAAAGCGACATTGATAGTAACTCATCCTTGACTTATTGTAAGGAAAAATGACATAATGTATGCAGAGTGTTTAGCATAATGCCTGGCACTGAGCAAATCTATATGGACAACTGGCTCTTTCTAAAAACACTGTTGAATAAGGAGGAAGAGGAAGAAGAGAAGACAGAAAGGCAAAGGCAGGGGAAGAGGTTGGGGAGAAGACCCAGGAAGGCTGTTGGTTGACAACCAGAAGATGTGTCCCTGAATAGCTCAGGGTTCCTCAGCAAAACTTCCCAAATTAGCAAAATGTGAACCAGAGAAACAGGCTGCCAAGCCTTACACTGAGACTTGAGTTGATATGAAGAGGGAAATCAAGGACACTGAATCCATTTAAAGCACTAAAATAAACCAAGTCACAAAATGCCAGGGAAAGTAGCAACCTAGAACCTCCCACATTTTGGAGCCCCAGATGGAAGTCAGGTGGTCAACGAGGGAAATTCAAAGAATAATTCATGAATTATTTCTCCTTCTGTAAGTCTAGGGCTATGGAGCTGTGAATGGCTACACATTTTACCTATGTTGTTCCTAATTTGGACTGGGAATCAGAGTGAGACCTACTTTGCAGGGCAACTGGAGACAACCACTGGGAAAACATATGTAACAGTGGTGAAAAAAAATGGGATAACACCCAGAGGAGGTCTCAACTTCATGTGTGAAAAATAAACACAAAACAATGGTCATATAGAGTGGTGCAAGCTCTAAGAGAAGAACATACCAAGTACTTGGACTGCCTCAGATCAGAGTAGTATCCTGCTTGGGTAGAGACTAGAAAGGCTTGGAAAAGAATTAAACTCTGGAGCCAGACTTAGGAGAATAAATTCACCAGGAGAAGACTAGAGGGGAGGAGCACTCTATTTGTTGTGAAGTGTCCTTATGTGCCACACATACTGATAAATCATTTGTTTTAAAAATATGTCATTGTGCAATAGGTTGCAATAATATAATCTTACATATGATACACTTATGCAAACATTTCAATGTACAGTTTACAGAGTATTTCCACGTCTTATTTAATTCTTACACCAGCAGAGGAATACAGGTCTTGTAGACCCTGATTTTACAAATGAGGACAAAGTCTCAAAGGATGTTGAACTGCATGCCCAGAGTTGCTGTGCTTTGACTGAAACCAGCTGCCTCGGTCTTCATTCATATTCAGCAAACATGTACTGAGTTCTCAGTCTACTGCCAAGTGCTCTGCTAGATGCTGGGAATACAAAGACAATGCTCAAATGAATTCACAGAAAGGAAGTGGGAAACAAATATATAAACAGACTTAAAGTACAATGAAGTAAAAAATACAATTAGGACATGCAGGTGATTGTTACTCAGAATCCATACAGAGGGCCATAGGAAGAGTGGCCTAGATCAGGTGTCATCTGAGCTCCATCTGCAATGATGAGTAGATATTTAGCAAGTGGAAAGAAAAAACTCATCCCAAGCATGGGAACTGCACGTGCAAAGCCATGGAAACACAAGAGAGCATTACATGAGGCCAAACTGTGAGAAGTGCAAGAAAGATAGTCTTGGGTTGCAGATGAAAGACACAGGAGTCAGATCAAAAACAGTCTTTGTAGGCTGTGCTCAGGAGTTTAAATTTCCATGGTCTAAGTGCTGGGATCCACTGGAGGATTTTAATTGTGTGAGTGACAAGATCAGAATTGTTATTCAGAAAGCACACTCTGGCACTGTGCAGTGAGTGGAATGGAGAGTGGTTACCCTGGAGACGGGCAGACCTATTGGTAAGCTATGACAATAATCCAGGAAAGAGAATATGAGGATAGCAGTTGGAGGAGTGAGCAGATTAAACATTTTAGAAGTAGAATTAATGGTCAGAGGAGATTCCTTGGGTGTAAATGCTGAACAAAGGGAAGAATCAAGAATGATGATCAGGTTTCTGGCTTGGATTTCAAGGTGGATAGGAAGTCATTAATCAAGATGTAGAAAACCAAAGGGAAGCAGGTTTGGGGGAGTACATATGGGACAAGTTGAATTTGAGGTGCCTCTGGGATTTCTAGGTGAAGAGATTATGCATGGCTAATATATAAATAATTCAGAAGAAACTGTACAGCTAAAGATACAGATTTAGTAGTACCCATCAAATTGCTATGCTTTAGCTTGCAGACATAGGATTGGGTACCATTGCTTCCATCTAATTTATTTGCCCCATCTCTGAAGTAAGTACTAGAGCAGGCAGGCTTTGTTTCAAAGTACAAATTAGCATAGCAGCTCAGTAAACAATGTATCTGAGCTTCTAGAAAGAAACATATTCAGTCACCATGGGGCTCCAGATCAATGAAAAGTCTCAGAAAGAGTAGCTCTATTCTCTAGCTGCTTTTGAACCTCAAATCATTCTGTGGCAACAAAGTCAAATTTATAGAACTACTAAAAAGATCTAGTAAATAGGGTATCAAAAATTGATATTTAATATTCATTCTAAACCATTTTCCTGATTGTATTTTGAAACTGGTAGTTCACATACTTGATCTAAATTGTTTTTTTATTGGAAAGTCAATTTTGATTTTAATTATGGGATATAATATCTTGAGAAAAATCTCCCATGATGATGAGTTGCTTCTTGTTATGCTGGTTTTTACCAGATAAAATTAAGGGAATTTGATAATTTAATGTGTTCATATAATGAAGATTGCTTGTCCATATCTTAAATGGAAGACAACTCTTGGACAAAAAATATGTTTTTGCTCAGTCATGGTCAAACATCATAAATGTGAAATCACACAAGTGAAAATTGGTTTGTGCTTTCAGGTTAAGAAGAGATGACCATAATGACAAATCAGAACATTATTGCCAATGCTTTCCTTTAAAGTCAATAATTGGTCTCCAAATTATGGTAGATGTGAAATAATCAGTACCATTAATCTCCTTGCAACCTAATTACAGTAACTATAGAAATAGCGCGACTCATTTTCCATGGCATTTGTGGGTCACCAGCAGGAATATTAACCTCCATAGTATTAAGGGGAAAGAAGTAGATTATAACAAATGCTTTCCATATTTTGTCTCCTTACAATAGTCTTCACGATAGTCATATTTTGAGGATTCAATGAGCTGATAAATTTTAAATCATTTAAACAGTAAAATTATAAAAGCAGTTACCTATCACATGATAAATGTTCCATGAATGTGCAATGTTATTATTATTATTAGATTTGCTTCCATTTTTTTTTAAATCTGAGGTTTCACATATTCAGGGATGTTTAATATTTACCAAAATGATATAATTAGTAGAGGATGGGTTCAGGTTTGGAACTCAGTCTGCCCTACCTCAAGAGCTTCTACTGTTTTCATACTGCCACTTAGTGAGAAATGTCTTTAGTATCTATTGAAAATAATGTCCTTTGGGGCTGGCGTTGTGGCATAGCGGGTTAAGCTGCTGCCTGCAAAGCAGACATCCCATCTGAGTGTAGGTTCGAGTTCTGGCTGCTCCACTTCCAATCTAGGTCCCAGCTAATGTGCCGGAGAAAGCATTGGAAAGTGGCCCACGTGCTAGGACCCTTACACCCAAATGGGAGAACTGGATGAAGCTCCTGGCTCCTGGCTTCAATCTGGCCCAGCTCCAAACATTGCAGCCATTTGAGGTGTGAACCAGCAGATTAGAGATCTCTCTCTCTTTCCCTCTTTTTAACTCTGCCTTCCAAATAAATAAAATAAATCTTTTTTTTTTTTTGAAAAAGAAAGAAAATAATATTCCCTTACTACGTACTCTCAGGGAGAGACTGAAATAAGTCTTTAAAAAAAAAACCCTATTTTTAAAATCTGTCCCTTGAAAGCTGATTCCAAGTAATCTTTCAATATACCTATCCCTTAGATTTCTAGAGATGGCATTGTATATTTTTCTTTGCCATAAATTACCCAAAATATCCAGTATGTTCAAAATATTCAGTATAAAATACTATAGTTTCTATATTACAGCTTTCATATAGAGTATCTCATTTGGTGCTCAAAATAGAAAAAATTAATAGAAAACACACTCATTTTCTAGTTCCAGAAGGTTTGAGATATTGCTCAAGTTAATGACATTCTTTGTCTTTGTTTTTCACCCATAAACTAGAGAATTGAATAGATCTTCTCTCAGGTTAGTTTGTCAAACTTCAAAGTGGAGTTACATAGGAATTACTTCAAATTTAAATGTGGAAAAGGGCCTGAAGAAGATAAATTATATCTCCCCAAGGATACCCAACATATGAATGATGAAGACCTAGGATCTAGAACTTCGAGTCCTAATACAAGTTTCATTACTCCACCCAGCTCTACATTAATACTGGTGGGCGAAGACACATTAGTGATTCTACATGTGGGTGATAATCTGACTCATCAGAGGACTGCTTTTGCCTTGGGTGGACTGATAAACTTCAAAGCCATTAGCATCTATAATTGCCAAACTGGTATCTAAGTGATACTGGTGAACTGCCAAAAGAAAACAGTTGGCAGGTCTTGTGTGTTGCCCTTCATATGCAAGCTTCACATTGCTTCCAGTAAAGTGTACCCTGCCTGTACCTGTATTACCTTCTTGGGACAGGTAACAGATGTCATCTTTCTTTTGAATTGGTGGGTACTACTGGCACATCAGTTATCACCTGATAGTTGAAAAGGAAATTATGACATCTTCTTCAAGGCATTGACAATCCACCTGGAAAAAAACCAGAGTTTGATATAAATATCTGGCAATTTCTAACAAATGAATTAAATAGAAGGTTCCAGAAGTCACTCAGAATATCATGAAATACCATATGTTACTCAATATTTAAACTGGCTGACAGTCTCTAGACCTCAGTTTTAACAAAAACCATACCTCAATATCAAAACTGTCAGGACCTGAGAGATTATCTAGTTTAAATCGTTGATTTTTACAAGTTTGTCGCCATTTATGTGGGCAGAGGACAAAGCACTTGAACTAAAATCTTCATTGGTTACTTCATTTTATGGAACTACGAACGCAAATGGATATTTGATGAATATCAACTGTATAAGAGACGTCATGCCTTTACTGAATGCATGTTGATATTCTTCCTTGTAAATCCAGACTGCTCTAGCTTTACTTCATCTGTAAGTGTCCAGCCATTGTACATGTTGGGAACCAAGAGGCAGCAAGATACATCAGCCTCCTCTTTCCTTTCTTGTTCTAACGACAGCCTAGTCAAGTGCTATTATTCATGAGCTCTTCTAATTCATTCTTCACACTGTTATTGACTATGATCTTCCTTAAAGCAATGTCTCCCTCCTAGGAATACTACAACAAGGCAACTCATAGCCGACCTATGGTTTTCTAATGTATCCTCCTGTCTCCCTATTCTCAAAATTCATTTTTCCCAGTTGCTTTGTATCTCTTTCTCCAGTTTTGGTTTTGGTTTGGATTGTGGTGAGAACACAATGGCTTTTGAAGCAATTAGTGTGCTCTCTACTGCAGCTGCTTCAAATAGAATGCAATAACAATAATTTTTTAAAATAAAGTGGAACAATCATGGTAGTTATGCAGTTCCTAAGAATGACATCAAGCTATTTGGTTCTGGCTGGGAGACCTTAGAACAAGTCTCTTCACTCCACAGTCTTCATACACAGTACCTGAACATAAATATACTCCCAGCTCCAGGGCAAACTGGTAGAATAGCCTCCCTTTCCCCTCTCCACCCTTTAGACTGCACATTTATTTTTTGTAATCTTTCTCTTCCAGGGCTGCTCTTGAGTTTCAGTGCACCTGAACTCTCTTGAATAAAGCCTTGGGTCATGAAAGGCACTCAGATCTTCATAGAAAGGAACCAAAATATAAGATTTCCTTTTTAAAAGAAGTCATTTCACAGAATTTAAGAAGCAGAAGTTACAGCAGCCAGACAAAAAGACTAAATATGAGCATTCTGTTTCTCTGACAGCATGAAACACTGGCAGCGAAATCTTGTTTTCTGGTTGATGAATTAAATGAGTTAATGGATGAAAGAAATTATCACAAATGGATCCTAGATCCAAGTGACCACATCATAATTCATTCATGTGTACATTATGGACAAATCATAACCTGCTTTATGTTTGAGATATTCCCAAAAGTAACATGAAAGATGGTGTTACCGACATATCAATGGCAGTCAGGAATGTTTTCAGCAGTGAGAAAAAATTTGCAGTGCAACAAATGAGAACCATTTTAAAGGTGCTGACCTAGAGCTGCGAGTTGGAGAATATCTCATAGAAGTTTTAACCTCATTAGTGGGAGCTCTTCAACACCACCCTTGCCACAGTAATTCACAAGTTGATACACCCAAAAAGGGGTACACAAGCTTGATAGAACCCAAGAGTATCAGATTAGTGGTTGAGCCCTACCTAAAACACAGTAGTTGTTATTTTTTTAAGAGTTATTTATTTATTTGAAAGGCAGAGTTACAGGGAAACAGAGAGAAGATAGAGAGAGAGACAAAGACAGAGAGAGAGAGAGAGAAAGAGAGAGAGAGAGAATCTTCCATCCGCTGGTTCACCCCCAAATGGCCACAATGATCAGAGCTGGGCCAATCCAAAGTAAAATGCAAGGAATTTCCTCCAGCTCTTCCACATGGGTACAGAGGCCCAAGTACTTGGACTGTCTTCCACTGCTTTCCCAGGCACATTAGCAGTGAGCTGGATTGGAAGCAGAGCAGCCCAAACTGGAACCAATACCCATGTGGGATACCAGCACTTTAGGTGGCAGCTTTACCCACTATTGCCACAGTGCTAGCCCCAAAACAGTTTTGACAACAGTAAACCTTCCAAAATTTTTTATGCTTTTGTAAGTGATAAGATCAGATATTGAAATAATAGACACTATATATACACACAATGTGAAAGGGTAAAAAATGGTATGAATAATCTAATATTTAAATATTTTCAGAACTAATATTGATATATATATAAGTTGCCATTCTGCTTGATAATGACTTGCACAAATATATCCAAAAACAGGGGTGAAATATATTTTATTGATAAAATTTTGCTGTGTTGGGTGGTGAAATTCTGCTTCTGGCTATGAGAGAGTGGCTTGTATCAGGCTCATTTTCTGGAAAAAAAAACTGTTAAATTCTTCATTAAAAAATAAAATAAGCAGCCATATAAAAGTTTCAGAAAGAAACCAATGCACCCAGGATTCCAGATCCTGAATTCAAGGACTCAGCCAAGATTGAAGAAAGAAGGAAGATTCTTAGAGGTGAGCCTCACAAGCCCTTGGGGAAGAGGCTGGTTCCTGGCACTGAGCATGGAGGCAAAATGGAAAACAGTGGCATAGGGTTTGTAGCAAACTTATTGAGCTACAGAGATAAAAATCAAAGCTTCAAATGAGGAAATTAGAAAATATTTGGAACTGAATGACATATGTGCAATGTAGGAAGAGTAGTGCTTAGAATAGAAACTAGAAAGCCTTAAATATAACAGAATTTTAAGGCATTCATGGAAAAAGAGCATTAAAAGCTATGCTTATTTTGATGCAAAAAATTTTGAAATCAATGCACATTAGGGGTCTTTAAAAATCATGGAAAAACATATTATGAAAAAAAACTATGTACGGATTTCAAAATTTCTGAAATGAATCAAATCTACCTTTAATTCCATTTTTATGGACATTCTAAAGACTTTTGCATATGTAATAGAAGGAAAAGCCCTAGAAATTAATGATCCAGTTATCTAACTCAAAAATTTGGAAAGAAGAACAAATTAAACACAAAGAATAAGAAAGGAAATAGCCATTGCTAAAAAAAAAAGAAAAAAGCAGAATTTGGTGAAATGAAGAAGAAATATTCAGTTGGGGAAACAAAGCCAAAAGTAACATAATGTCATTTATAAACCCCCAGCAGTGCTAGTCAAGAAAAGTGATAAGAAGGGAAATATTAGGCACAATTTATTAATATCAGGAATAAAAAGGAAACACCATGTCACATATTCAAAATAGTAAGTGATGAAACCTTTATAATTAGCTATAGCAAGAAGTTGTGAAAAAATTCAACTTGCTAAAACTAATAGAATTCAAGATACAGCAAATAAAAATGATGCTATTATCTGTGAAAGAGCTTGAATTCAAAATTAAAACCTTTCTCATAAGAACAGGTACTACACTTGATCTTAGCTGAAAGGTCGAGAGGCGATGAAATTAAAAACCTTTCTACAAGAATCTTTGGATTGGCTGGTGCTGTGGCTCACTTGGCTAATCCTCCGCCTGCAGCACTGGCACCCCGGGTTTCAGTCCCGGTTGGGGTGCTGGATTCTGTCCCTGTGGCTCCTCTTCCAGTCCAGCTCTCTGCTGTGGCCTGAGAAGGCAGTGGAGGATGGCCCAAGTGCTTTGGCCCTGCACCGGCTTGGGAGACCAGGAGGAAGCACCTGGCTCCTGGCTTCAGTTTGGCGCGTGCCGGCTGTAGTGGCCATTTGTGGGGTGAACCAATGGAAGGAAGACCTTTCTCTCTGTCTCTCTCTCACTGTCTAACTCTGCCTGTTTTTTTTTTTTTTTAAGAATCTTTGGATCCATATGCTACAAAAGATAATTATTCTAAATATTTTAAGAAAATAATTTCAATTTTACACAAATTGTTTTGGAGTCTACCAAAGAGGAAATGTTTTCTAAGTCATAAGGCTATCATGATTTTGACAATAATAACTGACAAAGATACAAAAAGGTAAATTAAATACAGACTAGTTTAGTCTTGGTATGAGCATAGATACAAGCACATTAACATAGTAGCAAATTGAACCCAACATTGTGGGAAAAGATAATATTTGTTTATAGTCTCAAAATAGGATTTGAATCAGGAATGCAAGATTGATTTGTCACTCCAAAATCAGTAACTGTAATTCATTACATTAACAGAATTAAACACATAGCCATTTAAATAAATACAAAAGTAAAACAACAACAATTCCTCTTTATTATCTTAAGGAAATTTCCTTAAAATAATAAAGAATATCTTCAAAAAATTTATAGATTACTTAATGACTAAATATCAGAAAATTTGTTTTTTTTATAGATGTCTTTTTATCTATTTGAGAGGTAGACCTACAGAGACAGAGAGGAAGAGACAGACCATCCACTGGTTCACTCCCCAGATGGCCTCAATGGCAGGAGCTGACCCTATTCAAAGCCAGGAGCCAGGAGCTTCTTCAGGGTTTCCTTAGGGGTACAAGGGCCCAAGTACTTGGGCCATCTTCCATTGCTTTCCCAGGCCATAAGCAGAGAGCTGGATCAGAAGAGGAGCAGCCAGGGCACAAACAGGCACCCATATGGGATATCGGTACTGCAGGCGGAGACCTAGTCCACTAAGCTACAGCACCAGTCCCAGAAAATTTCTTGAAGAATATGTCAGCATGTCTCAGGAAATCAGGGTACCAACAGCACCCTTTCCATTTCACGTGATTTCAAAAGTCCTGCCAAAGCAATAATGTAAAAAAAAAAAATGTAAGGATTAAGGAGGTGATAGGAGACTATGTATAGGAAATCCAGAAGATAATTATCAGAATCAACAAGTGAATTGCTTGAAGGAACACAAAGTTAAAATACAAAAAAGGGATCACAGAAACAAGAATAGTGTCTGCAAATACTAGCTGATAGAATCAAAATGGGAAGCAGGATACACAGCAGACCCATAGAATGGCAGATGTCCTAAACAGCACTCTGGCCTCAGAATCAGCCCTTAAGGCATGCGGATCTGGCTGAAAAGCCCATGAGAGTATTTCAGGCATGGAAAGCCAAGACACTCTGGGGAAAAAAAAAACCTAAATGAAAGATCTCCGTGAGTGAGATCCCAGTGGAAAGAACGGGTCATCAAAGAAGGAGGTACCTTTCTCTGAAGGGAGGAGAGAACTTCCACTTTGACCATGGCCTTTTCTAAATATGATCAGAGTCAGTGAACTCAGGGGGCTTCCATAGCCTTGGCAGCTCATGACAAGAGCCTAGGATGATTACTGATGCCATAAACAGAAGTGTCAATTTGTTAAGTCAACAACAGGAGTCACTGTGCACTTACTCCTCATGGAGGATCTTTGTCCTTAGTGTGCTGTACATTGAGATTTAATGCTATAACTAGTACTCAAACAGTATTTTTCACTTTATGTTTCTGTGTGGGAACAAACTGTTGAAATCTTTACTTAATGTATGCTAAACTGATCTTCTGTATATAAAGAGAAACGAAAATGAATCTTGATGTGAATGGAAGGGGAGAGGGAGTGGGAAAGGGGAGGGTTGCGGGTGGGAGCGATGTTATGGGGGGGAAGCCATTGTAATCCATATTCTGTACTTTGGAAATTTATATTCATTAAATAAAAGTTTGAAAGCAAAAATAAAATAAAATAAAATAAACTTCATTCTTATGAAATGCCAACAAATAGTTAAAATAAAATTTTAAATCATTGTAATGTTATTTAGAATAACATCAAAAAATAAATATCTAGGACTCTAACAATAGTATGTGAAGGGGAAAAGTATAAAACATTATAAAAGAAATTAAAAAAGAACTAAATCAGTGTAAAGTGCACCATATTCATGAATTAGAAAATAAAATGAGACTCACTAGTGTTGGAAAGTCATTTCTCTGCATATTGATCCATATCAAAATGTACTCCTAATCAAAATTCCAGAAGGTATTTTTTTCAACTTTTACTTAATAAATATAAATTTCAAAAGTACAAGTTTTGAATTATAGAGGCTTTTCCCTCCATAATCTCCTTCCCACCCACAACCATCCCATCTTCCACTCCCTCTCCCATCACATTCTTCATCAAGATTCATTTCCATTTATCTTTATATACAGAAGATCAATGTAGTATATACCAAGTAAAGATTTCAACAGAATGCACCCTCACAGAAACACAAAGTGAAAAATACTGTTTGAGTGCTAGTTTTACCGTTAATTTGCATAGTACAACACATTGGCAGAGATCCCACATGGGGAGTAGGTTCACAGTGACTCCTGTTGTTGATTTACCAATTGACACTCTTATTGATGACGTCAGTAATCACATAAGGTTCTTGTCATGAGCTGCCAAGACTATGGAAGCCTCTTGAGTTCGCTAACTCTGATCTTATTTAGACAAGGCCATATTCAAAGTGGAAGTTCTCTCCTCCCTTCAGAGAAAGGTATCTCCTTCTTTGATGGCCCGTCTTTCCACTGGGATCTCACTCTTTCATTTAGGTGTTTGGGGTTGTTGTTGTTGTTGTTGTTGTTGTTTTTGCCACAGTGTCTTGGCTTTCCATGCCTGTGAAATTCTCATGGGCTTTTTTGACAGATCTGAATGCCTTAAGGGCTGATTCTGAGGCCAGAGCCAGCCGGTATTTTTGTGTAGTTCAGGAAGCTGAGGCTATGTAGAAATGCAAAATATCAAGAAGATTTACAAAACTTGAAGGAAAACAAAGTTGGAAGTCCTATAATAGCAAATATTGAGATTTATTTTCACCAATTGTAATTCAAACAGTTTACAATGAATTCAGTAAATAAACATATTCCAGAAACAAATGCACATATTCACAAATACTTCATTTATGATGAAGGTATCATGACAAGCAGTGGAAATATTTTTCTTTTTCCTTTTCACCGCAGTAAATGGTGCTGTATTAATTGGATATCTTAAAGGGCACGGGGATAAATGAGTGTTAAGTCTTACCTTACTATTTCATGCTATATACAAAAATCAATTCTATATTTAATAGGCACACATTTGATATGAAAACTAAAGCAATATATTTTCTGGGAAATAATATGAGAGTATATTCCTAAGCAAAGGTGTTTTAAACAGGACACAAAAACACTACAGATGGATGAATTTGACCTCATTAATTTAAGAAGAGCTGGGCCATTGTTGCCGGCCCTTTCTAAATCTTAGAATATGCCAGAAATCTAGGTTTAAAGTAAAATAGCCAACTTTAAAAATTCGCAACCATTCCAATTTTCAAAAATGGGTAAATTAATAATTTTTAATTAGCACAAAGTTTGTGAACTAAAAACTCAAAGCATTAACCATTTCAACAACATGGAGGTCCTCAAAAGAGATAGAAGAGACAATTATTTGATTGTAATTCAGTTAATCCTTTTTCAAATGATGCATTAGTGGGCCAGGAATTAAGTCGTACAATTGAAAGCATTTTAAAATTGAAAAGTGGTTTAAAAGAGAAAAGTTAATCAAAATGTCTGTGAACATCTGGCCTCATTCCTTTTGGTTAAGCTTTTCTGAAAGCACAGTTTTGATACGACTAATTCATTGAGACACAGCTTAAAAACGGAGCACAGTAGGCAGCAAGAGATAAAAAGCAGTGAGGAAATGAAACATGCTCAGAGATTCCATCCCACTTAGAGAACTAAAGCCACAGGAATGTATGCAATATTTAGGACAGAAGTTAGACTTGGAGCTTCTCACATCATTACCTATAATTAATATGCCATGTTATTAAACTGTGTGTTGGGGGGAGGGAGAACCAAACTGTAATCACCCTAATAGAATAAACTCAATATCCTGCTCTCCAGAAACTATGAGTTATTCAAGTCCATAAGTTTCAATAAATCAGCCCCCCGAAGTGAGTATGTGCATTTTTAGAAAGAAGGGTAGGGGTATGGGACATCAATGCTATTGTAAAGTAAAAGACTTGATCTGGAAAATGATAGATCCAACAGGCAGGAGTGGCTAATTGGGGGACCCAGTGCAAAACGAACTTTCAGGGCCCCTTGTTCAAAAATTAAGGATCTCAGTATTAAACCAGGGCTCTTTTGGCACAGCTGGGTCATGAGTGACTAACCCTGTCAGCCTGCAAAACTGCATATGAAAATCAGGCTTTCCTTCCACACTTACTTGAAAGGCGAATCCTATTATCAGCAATGTTGTCTGTGAACACAGAGAACTAGAAGGGGAAGGTTTGGGGATGTGATGTGCGTTTCGCATCAGGTTAAACAGGAGATAATATCCTCACACTGAGTCTAACTGTGCTTTTACGTCTGAAAGTGATAGCTTGCTGATTCAGGACTGTGATTTTCAGAATACATTCCCATATTTGTTTCCAGTCTTGTGTTCCTTAGACCGCCAGAAAGAAAGCATTGTGTATGTGATGATTTTTTTTCACGCCTCAGTAAGCTTTCAAACTAGGCCAATCAGAAATGATGCAGGTGCACACACAAAAAAATCTAGCTTGCTTTAATTCCATCAATTAATATAAAGAGCAAGACTGACTATGAAGAATATTTCATACAAAGAACAAAAGAATGCCATTATATGAAAAATGCAAGAACTAGTTTCAACTGTGTGCTATTCCATCCTAGTTTATCTAACCACTTTATCTGCGTGGATTTCTTCCAGGAGATAAATCTTTCAATCAGAATTTTTTTGTGTGCATTGCAGCTGATGGGCTGTCAGGCTGTGTATCAAAATTGCAGGTAAATTTTTCCTCTTGATGCTACTAAGGGCTTGCAAAGCACAAAACAGATTTTTTAAAATATTCTTTCTAGCACTGAAAAAAATGGTAAAGATGTTTTTTCCTGTAAAACACAAAATATCTATCTCCTATTATAATTCTCTAAAGATATTATAAAGCACAAATCTTTGTTTTATCTGAAGTATATAAAACATGTCCAATTGCTTCTCGGCCTTTTGGCTAAGGTCAAGTGTAAAACATACGCCTAACGGTCACATTTCTAGATATAATTTGCTGTTTCTTACTATTTAAGAGAGATATTTCCAAAATTAATATCTACTGGTATTTAGATTTCTTGAAAGGGAGGGATGGAATTGAATATGAGTAACTGTGACTGATATGAACAGCAAGGAAGGGCTATTAATACTTTCTCGTTGGCAGTCCATCTTGTGAAATAATAATGAAGTCAGGGGATTGATGATAATGATTGCTTGCTTTTATGTGTTAGGGAACCACCACTTCAGATGGCAGAAACCACTCTGGCAGGCAGAAGCAAAGCGACCTAATGAATAATTGAGGGCTGGTGTGCTACAGGAAGGACTTTACCAAAATGTATTCAAAAATGAATAGCTGGTTCTACCTAGCATCTATGTACTTATCATAGGTGGAGTCGCAGGGGAGCCTAAAGGGGCATCAGCAAAATCCTTCTAGTCTAGGTCATTTTGCCTCTTAGTATCCACCTGTCACTTTTCAGATAGTCCTCAACTTCGAATGTTTGAATGTACTAGTTTTCAAATTAAGACAGGGCAAAATCAGCAAGCATTCAGTGAAAACTATATTTACAGTTTTGAATTTTGATCTTGTCCTGGGCTAGCAATGCACGGTGCTATCCTGTCCCTCAATGCTGGGCAGCAACAGTGAGGCTGGCGATTAGAGGGGGAAACAGCTAATACTCTACAGAGCCTTGTGTTGCTAGGCTGTGGCTGGTAGGTGTAATTAAATGCTTTTCCCATTTAGTATATTTTCAGTTTACGTTGAGTTTATTGGATTTAATCCCATTATAAGTTGAGGATCTTCTTCTGTTTGAAATCTTTTCTACATTGCATATTTGATTCATGGTATTCCTATGCACTGTTCTTCCATGCCATTTGTTAACTTCATAAAATAAAAGCCCTTTCTGCCTGTCTGGAATCTTCCCCTGCATTTTGAGTCATTTTCTGCTACTTTTCTTTGAATCAACTCTCTTCCTCTGGGCTGATCTTTCTGAATTTTCACCTGGAATATTGTAATGACCTTGATTGTCCTGGATCCAGTCTTTAATATCATTTTCACATGAAGACTAAGCAGAAGGATATTGAATCTCTGAAAGATCTTAACAAATTATGTAAATATCATTTTATTTGCAGTGTAAAGCCAAATATTTCCTATTAATGAAAGGTCGCTTTACCAAATTCCCATAATAAAACTGTTAATGGTATTTTCTAAATGAACTGAGCCACATGAGTCTTCAATGCAACACTGTCTCCTTCTAGCCTTAGGAGATTTTCGTATTCCACAAGGGATTTTATTTAAGAGCTAGTCTTTTAACAATTATGTCTTTCTTAATATTTTAACAACTTTATAGACCTCTTGGGGTGTGGCGTTACACTCAAGTCTCTTCTAGATTCACAATAGTGAATATAAAAACTCAAAACTATTCCCAGAACCAGATTACGAGAAACTGCAATTATTTTTCTCAGTATCAAGTTAAGATTTCTGTTGAACTAATGATTTCTTTTGCTCAGTTCCTTTCAACAGAAGAAATTTAAAAATTGAAACGGGGTGGTGGGGAAGATGCAAACCTGTAGATCTTGGTAGCAATTTAATAGCTGACTTCTGAACCTTG
The DNA here is from genome assembly GCF_051225735.1 of Oryctolagus cuniculus. NCBI lineage: Eukaryota > Metazoa > Chordata > Mammalia > Lagomorpha > Leporidae > Oryctolagus > Oryctolagus cuniculus. The sequence continues at coordinate 32,328,318 of NC_142875.1, forward strand.
GAGATACTCGTTTTGACACGAAAATACTCCATCAGAATGTGAACGCTGATCAGTACATGCACAGATACTATTTCCCCTGATGCTTTTTGGCGAGACTTCACAAGGAACTTGTTTTCATCATTTCAGTCATTTAAAAATGAACAAAAAAGTATTGCAATTGAGGCAACAGAGTTCACAGGCCTGACAAATGGATAAAATGTTCCTTTGCTAGATTTTTAAAAAACTTTTAAAATGCTTTTGACATCCTTCTGTGTGTGTGTGTGCACGCACTGCCACCAGGAAATCCAGCTCCAACTTGTTGCTTCTAGAGCTCCTTTAATCTCCTCCTCCCTCTTTCTGGCATTAGCGTGTTTTCCATGATGGCAATGTGAGTTCTTATAAATGAAGGTGCTGACATCTGTACTAGTTTCGGGGATGTCTTTCTGATGTCTCAATATTTTTGAAAAGCAAGATTATTAAACCTCCTGAGCATAGAAATTGCTAGATGGATTTGGGATTTAATAGTCTGACCAAAAATAATTGTAGGCCACACTTAAAGGATTTCATCCAATCTCATCTCTCTTTCAAATGTGGTTTATTAAGATACCACTTTAGTATATGCTACATGTACATAGCAAACACACTGGAAGAATAAAATGCACAATATCTCTTTGTTTTCAATAGCTAAGTCTGTCGGACTTGGGAGTTGGTGGATGCAGCTTGTTTATGAATAAAGTTCCATCCAGCACCAACATGAAAATTAAATGTAATTAATTAAAAAGTTATGTAGGAAAGAATTGTCTGGGGTATATTTTTGATGGCCACCTTGGACAGAATGAGACTCAGGTTAGGCTTTCATATAACCTGTTTTTTGTGATCCTAAAAGATTCTGCCCTTGGGTCCTTCTTTGGGAAAACAAAGCAGGGACCACACAGCTTGGACAGCTTCTGATCGTCTATGAGATCACCCACAGGCTTACAGTCTCCCTGGCAAAACCTTTAGCTGTCCTCAGGAACCTACTTCCTCTGTTTTGTCATCACATGGACAAACCATTCTTTGAGAACTGGGAGGTCAGGATGTGGTTTGCCCAGACCTATTGATCTGTTTGTTCTGGAATGGGGGAAAAGTTCAATCAGCAGACACTAGCTGTATGGGCTATGTCTGCAGAAAAAAAAAAAAAAAAACACACAAAGACTCAAGAAGTTTTCAGAAAGTATGATAAGGAGAATTAATGGAATTGATGATTACTGAGATCCCTAAAAACTTGAAGGTCACTGAAATTAACACCATTGTTAACACCATTGAATGGACAGGAAAGTGAGTTCAATCTACAAGCAGGTACCCTGGCCCACAGGGAACTCACTCTGAGACAGGAAGACTCAAGGAATAATGACTTCTCTCCTGGGCATGATAGTACAGCAGTTTGTAAATATACTATGCCCCAGGCTCCAAGGAACCTGCCCTACATGGTTTTAGGCATTGGTTTGTAAGTTGAAAGAACAGCTTGAATTTTGGAGTAAGAAGAGGCACGGAAAGTGATAAATTCTCTTTATGGCAAAGGCATGTATGAAGGACAATGGTATTCCTGGAGTGGAGTGACATGATATGAACAAAGCAGTGTTGATTATCTCAATGTCATTGGTATCTGTAGCATTGCTGTGCTTCACTAGTCATGTAGAAATCATTCAGCAAGGCTGTTGAGTGGCATCTCTTGAGTGTGGGCAACAGGTATCCTAGAGATAAGCATCCCTGGGCTGATTCTAGAGGCCAATGGCAGGTGGGTCCCTTGGGGCTATAGTGGCTTTGAAGAAAGGATTAGCATAGAGAAGACAACAGTAACCACCACTGTGGATTAAGTTAACTCCAGTGCTTATATGGCATGATAGTTTTTAAATTTCACTTCAGAATCAAAATAGTGAGGATTAGGGGAAAATATTTAGCACCCTAAGTGGTTTTTTTTTTTTTTTTTTTTTTTTGACAGGCAGAGTTAGACAGTGAGAGAGAGAGAGAAAGGTCTTCCTTTTCCGTTGGTTCACCCCCCAAATGGCTGCAAGGGCCGGAACTGCGCCAATCCGAAGCCAGGAGCCAGGTGATTCCTTCTGGTCTCCCATGCGGGTGCAGGGCCAAAGCACTTGGGCCATCCTCCACTGCACTCCTGGGCCACAGCAGAGAGTTGGACTGGAAGAGGAGCAACCGGGACAGGATCCGGCACCCCAACCGGGACTAGAACCTGGGGTGCCAGCGCTGCAGGCGAAGGATTAGCCAAGTGAGCCACGGCGCTGGCCAGCACCCTAAGTTTAAAATAAGAAAATTTAAAAAATATTTCCCCATAAAAAATCAATAAATGCAAAAATGTAGATTTCTCTACTTCTGACAACTTGAATCCATTCTTGGTTACAATTCATAAATATCCAATATTGTTTTTAAAGATCCTTTTCAACGAGGATACATATACACATATATATGTATAAAAATTAACAAATAGCCAGTTTATCAAGACTGGTATGAAGTAGGATCTTCTTTCGTTTGTTTACCATTTCCATTGTTTAATTTTTTAAAAATTGTTTAATCCATTTGACAGATTCAGCAATTGAGGCATTGAAAGACTGAACTTTGGGGTTTATATATACTTATTTTTAAAACTTTTATTTATGTAAAATTGAAAGATACAAAGAGAAAGACAATAAGGCAGAGATCTCTCATGTGCTGGTTAACTTCTCCCAACAACCAGGGTTAGTCTAAGCCAAAGCCATGAGCTAAGAATGCAATCCAGGTCTCCCAAGTGGGTGGCAGGGACACATGTACTTCAGTCATCATTTATTGTCTCCTGAGGTGTGCATTAGCAGGAAGCTGAATTCAGAAGCAAAGTCAGGACTCAAATAGAGGTGCTCCAATATGGGATACAGGCATCTGAAGTGGCTTTGTCACCACTGCACTAAATGACTATCCAATTTGTACTTTTAATAATTGTATTAAGCATTTAACCATCTTTTGATTTAACCATCTTTTGCCATGGCTATCTCTTTCTCCAATGTCCTGTAATTCAAATGCTGCCAATACCATTAATTTCATGGTCCAAGCCCAAAAATTATAGGTCATTCTTGATTCACATTTTTCCATTCATTCATTCATACATTCATTTATTTTTGTATTCATTCTTTATTTCGCTCAGCCAATATGAGATTTTATATTCTAATAGGTGCTAGGATGAACAACTCAGCTCACATTCCTCTAAGGCTTCTTCCACATCAAGTCAGTTACCAAGATCTTTTCATTGAGCTTCATTAATACTGCTTCAATCTACCTTATTTCATCTCCAATTCTACTACTTTTAACTTTGGATAGGGTTTCTCAACATCCATACTATTGATATATTGGATTGGATAATTCCTTTCTGAATGGAGTTGTCCTGTATGTTGTGGAATGTTTAATAGCATTCCTGTATTCTACATACCAAGTGTCAGTGTCACTCACCCCAAGTTGTGACAACCAAATATTCCTCCAAACATTGACAAAGTTCCCCTATAAGAGGTAAAATTTTTCTTTTTTTTAGATTTGTTTACTTATGTATTTGAAAGGCAGAGTTACAAAGAGGCAGAAGCAGAGGCAGAGAGAGAGAGAGAGAGAGAGAGAGAGAGAGAGAAGAGAGAAAGAGAGAGAGGAGAGAGAAAGAGAGAGAGAGAGAGACTTTCATCCGCTGGTTCACACCCCAGATGGCTGCAACTGCCTGAGCTGCTCTGATTTTAAGCCAGGAGTGTCCTCCAGGTATCCCATTCAGGTTCAGGGGCCTAGGGACATGGGCCATCTTCTACTCTTTCCCAGGCCATAGCAGAGAGCTGGATCAGAAGTGGAGCAGCTGGAACTTGAACAGGCACCTGCAGTGCCGGCATCTCATATGGGTGTTGGTCTCACTCCCCAAACGTTAGCAACCTCCAGAGTTGGGACAGGCTGAAGCCAGGAACTGGAGCTTTCCAGGTTGCCGATATGGGTGGCAGCGGTCCAGTCACTTGACCCATTTTCTGCTGCTTTCCCAGGTGCATTAGGATGGTGCTGAATCAGAAGTGGAACAGCTGGGTCTCAAAATGCAATGGAGCTTAACCTGCTATGCCACAATGCTAGCCCCCAGGATAATTCTTTAAGTGAAGTTCAAGTATACTGATGCTTAATCAAATTTATGTCTCCACATTGATGGAATGGAGCTAATTAGTTCAATTTAGGGATGATTAGATATACAAACTGGAGCAGATAGTTTGCCTTTCAATGAGTCTGGGCAGAACCAAGAACCACACAAAGTTGCATTTGATATGTGAAATACAAAGGAGGTGATCTCTAGAACTATTGCCACCATAAAAAGATCAAAAGCAGTTCTAGGTGGTCTTTTACATCATGCATACTATTGCACTTCTTCTATTGGTCTTTTTTTTTTTTCTAAAGATTTATTTATTTATTTGAAAGTCAGAGTTACACAGAGAGCAGAGAGGCAGAGAGAGAGGTCTTCCATCTGATGATTCACACCCAATTGGTCCCAATGGCTGGAGCTGCACTGATCTGAAACCAGGAGCCAAGAGTTTCTTCTGGGTCTCCCATGTGGGTGCAGGGGCCTAAGGACTTGAGCCATCTTCTTCTGCTTTCCCAGGCCATAGCAGAGAGCTGGATCAGAAGTGGAGTAGCCGGGACTCGAACCAGTGCCCATATGGGATGCTGGCACTGCAGGCGGAGGCTTTGTCTGCTATGCCACAGCGCCAGCCCCTTTATTGGTCTTTTTGCTTTATTCACTCTTCTCATTTCCTGGGAGCCATTCTTTCTGTTTAAATTTACATTTCTTTACTCTCCCCTCTTTATACTAGATCTTTCTGTAAAAATTATAACATTGTTACTATATGGACAAAAGCATTAACTATTCAGCACATTCCTAGGAGGAAGAATTGGTTTAGGAGCACTAACCAGTAAAAATTCTCTACATTTCCTATTTTTTTTTTTTGACAGGCAGAGTGGACAGTGAGAGAGAGAGACAGAGAGAAAGGTCTTCCTTTGCCGTTGATTCACCCTCCGATGGCAGCGCTGATCCGAAGGCAGGAGCCAGGTGCTTCTCCTGGTCTCCCATGGGGTGCAGGCCCAAGTACTTGAGCCATCCTCCACTGCACTCCCTGGCCACAGCAGAGAGCTGGCCTGGAAGAGGGGCAACTGGGACTAGAACCCCGTGTGCTGGCGCCGCAAGGTGGAGGATTAGCCTATTGAGCCGCTGAGCCAGCCCTACATTTCCTATTGAAGATCAATTGCACACATATTATTTTTTCTTTTTTTATTTAATAAATATAAATTTTCAAAGTACAGTTTATGGATTACAATGGCTTCCCCCCTATAATTTCCCTCCCACTCACACCCCTCCCATCTCCCGCTCTCTCTCCCACTCCATTCACATCAAGATTCATTTTCAATTATCTTTGTATACAGAAGATCAATTCAGTATATATTAAGTAAAGATTTCATCAGTTTGCACCCACACAAAAACACAAAGTGTAAAATACTGTTTCAGTACTAGTTATAGCATTACTTCACATTGGACAACACACTAAGGACAGATCCCACATGAGAAGTAAGTACACAGTGACTCCTGTTGTTGACTTAACAATTTGACACTTTTGTTTATGGCATCAGTAATCTCCCTAGGCTCTAGTCATGAGTTGCCAAGGCTATGAGTTTGCCGACTTCGATCTTATTCTGACAGGGTCATAGTCAAAGTGGAAGTTCTCTCCTCCCTTCAGAGAAAGGTACCTCCTTCTTTGATGGCCCCGTTCTTTCCCCTGGGATCTCATTCACAGAGATCTTCCATTTAAGCCGGTGCCATGGCTCACTAGGCTAATCCTCAGCCTTGTGGTGCCAGCACCCCAGGTTCTAGTCCCAGTCGGGGCGTCAGATTCTGTCCCGGTTGCCCCTCTTCCAGGCCAGCTCGCTGCTGTGGCCAGGAAGTGCAGTGCAGGACGGCTCAAGTACTTGGGCCCTGCACCCCATGGGAGACCAGGATAAGTACCTGGCTCCTGACATCGGATCAGCGCGGTGCACCGGCCGCGGTGGCCATTGGAGGGTGAACCAACGGCAAAGGAAGACCTTACTCTCTGTCTCTCTCTCACTGTCCACTCTGCCTGTCAAAACAAACAAACAAACAAAACAAAAAACAAAAACAAAAACAAAAAAAAAAAACAAAGCACACATATTTTTATGGTCAGTGTTATTTTCCATTATTTGTTAAAGTTACTATTGGAAATGGCATAGACAAGTTTTAAGGAATTATACCATTTAAGTACAAATCAAAGCCCCCCAAAATCTTACATAGATCCATTCCTTCCCATAGTATTTTACTGAATTGCTTCATCTGTCAAATAAAAGATTTCATTGTCCCTTGTCAGAAGAATTTCTCACGCAAACAGAAATGTAAACCAGAGAGATAGATTATGATTTATTTGGGAATACAAAGTCTGAATTTTCAGACTTTTATGTAATTTAAATCTTACTTTTAACATGTTATTAAAAGAGTTTAGTTCATTAAAATATGGATTTATTTATTAAGTATTCTTTGAAAAATTTTCATCACAAATGATTTATTTTTTGAGTAAATACTTGCAAGTATGAAGTTAGGTAAAATGTACTTTATCTTTCTAATTGAGGATGAGGTTGGCTTGAGTTAGAGAAATGGAGAGCATATTGGCCATGGTGATTTCACAAATAATTAAAGTTCCTTTGTCTATTAGAAAGTATTGGACTGGGTCCCTTATGGGTAATATGTTAGACTTTTTCTAAATTAAAAGGTGACTTGAGTTTAGCTAGTAGCTTAGTAATCATAAAAAGCATATACTTTGGGGGCCAGCATTGTGGTGTAGCCAGTAAGCTGCCACCTGCAATGTCAGCATCTCATATGGACACCGGTTCATGTCCTGGTTGCTCCACTTCCAATCTAGCTCCCTGCTATTGGCCTGGGAAAAGCGGTTGAAGATGATCCAAATGTTTGGTCTTCTGCCATCCACATGGGGGACCTGAAAGAAGCTCCTGGCTCCTAGCTTTAGCCTGGCTCAGCCTGGGTTGTTGCAGCCATCTGGGGAGTGAACCAGCTAATAAAAGATCTGTCTCTCTCTGTCTCTCTCTGTCTCTCTATCCCCCTCTTTTTCTGTAACTCTTTCAAATAAATAAATAATTTTTTTTAAAAAAGTATATATTTTTCTGTTGCTAAAAATCCATGAAGTTGGGCTAAACAGAAATTACATACAAAGTGTGTCTGTGTATGTAACCACATACTTACCAATATGCATATGCTATAGTTTGAATGAATGTGTACCTCCAAAGTTTATATGTTGGAACTTAAATGCCACTATGATAGTACTGAGGTGGCACCTTTAAGAAATGATTAAGTCATAAGGGTTTTGCCTGTCAATGGGATTAGCAACTTTGTAAAAAAGTTGATGCATACTAAATAGGCCCCTTGTTGCCATCCACCTTCCACCATGTGAAGATTCAGCAACCGGGCTCTATCTTAGGAACAGAGAGCTGCCCTCACCAGAAACTGATTCTGTTGTTGCCTTGATGTTGGGTTTCTCCAAAATTACCCGGCTGGTATTTGATTAGGGCAGCACAAATGGATGAATACAATGTACACACATGCGCGCACGCACACACACACACACACACACTTTCTTGAACTGCAAAACAACTTTGTTTGGTGTTTATAAAATATTTTGACATATATTGAGCAATAGATTTTGTTATTATTGTGTCCCTTTGAAGTATTATGAGTGGGTTAATCTGGTAACCGTATCTGAAAACATAAAATACAGCTGCTGTTTGTGATTGGGGACCATGCTATGTCAGCAGTTACTATTATTATAAGTGTCATTTTTAGTCATTAAAGAAATTAAAAGTGGGAATTGGACCTTGGTGGCAAGAATATAGATTTCTTAGTCCTTCCTTAGCTTCATAAGCCTCAGATGTATGTAAATGAATATCTGTTCATGCTTTCAACAAATATTTGCTCAGCACTACTGTGTAAAAGGCACTGAGGAATTCTTTTCTTGCTCTGTCATAGCTTTCAGTACCTTAGGCAAGACACAATTATACAAACAGAGTGTAATATGGGTTCTGTGTTCTTGTCAAATATCGGGGGGAATTTCTCGAGGGACAGGATGTTTGGGCTGAAGTCTGAAAAGATAAATAAGGCTTGACTGGTAGAGTTTGAGGGGAAAGGGAGAAGGAGTCAGGCAAGGAGAGTAGCATGTTTGAAGATTCAGAAATGATAGCATGGAGCCTTGAGGGAGCAAGAAAGAGTTTCCTATGACAGTGCAGAGTGCTCTGGAGCGTGCTGGAGGCAAAGCAAAAAACTCAGGAAAGAGATGGCTTACGAAAGGCCGTGTGCGCCATTGCATGCTTTGATGTCTGAAGACAACTGCTACAGTACCAGTGTCTAAACTCTACTGTGATTGAGTGATTAGGGAGTGAATTTGTGGCAGCAATGAGGTAACAATAGCTAATTCAGAGCCTTCCAAATGAAGATGGATCATGAATGAAGACCTGAAGCCCTTGATGAGATTGCACTAATATACCATATCAAAGCTTTAACAAACCCCTAGTGGCTTAAGACAACATTAATCTGTTATTTTATAGTTCTGGAAGTCAGAAATTGGAAGAAGGTCTTAAACCATCAAGGTGTTGGCAAAATTGCATTTCTCTCAGAAGCTTGAGGGAAAGGGCACTTTCTGTACCTGTTCTGGCATCCAGCATCACTCTGACTTCTGCTTCCATCATTAGGCCTCCTTCACTCTCTCTCTTGCTTTCCTCTTCCTCTTACAAAGACTCTTGTGGCTACACTGGACTCTACTGGATAACCCAAGAGACTCTCCCAATCTCTAGGTTCTTCCACTGAATCACATCTGTACAGCCCTTTTGCTATGTCAGGTACCATATTCATGGAATCTGACAATTAGGATGCACATATCTTTGGGAAGGCAGCTATTCTTCTGCCCACCCCAAAGGTATTAGGTGAATAGAAAAAGAATCCAAGATGGCACTTGGAATGAAACCATTTTAAAGGGTGCTGGCAGAAGAAGAGGAGACAACAGATAATCATGAATGGACATATAAAGACATTGGCTCCTCAGGAAACTGAGGAGTATGGTGACATGGAAAATATGGGGAGTATTTTTTTCTTTTACTTTTATTTAAGTTATATTAGTTTCATGTATTTGGAAGTATTTTAAGAAGGCAGGGAAATCAGTTGTATTTCTATAAGTGAGACATCACGTAAGATAAAGATTTAAAAATATTCTTTGAACTTGGCTGTGAGGAAACTGTTAGTGACCTCTTAAAGGTCAATTTCAGTAGAGCAGTAAAAACGAAGGTATAAGCTGCATCATGGTTGCCAGGTGCCCTGAAAAGACAATCAGTAAAGACAATTCTTTTCAAGATGATGGGCCCTAAATGGGAAAAAGCAACTGGGAAGATAAATAGTGGAGGGGATTGGAAGCAAAGGAATATACATTCACACTGAGAATATGCATATTTAAATCTGCCAGTGAGGAAAGAGGCGCTAAACATACAGAATGAGATGAATTAATCAAATTTAAGCCTCTAGGAAAGAAAAAAAGGTAGAACATCTTTTTCATTGTAATAATGCAGAGAAGAAAATGGCACAGATGTACATGTAAATTTAGGGAATTCCGGTTTAATCATTTTCTCTGTGAAAGACAAGATCAAGAGCTGACAGAAGAGATGACTGGGCAGGGGGGGAGTGGTATTGGACTTTTGAGAGGCTTAGGTATTGCTGAAACATCATATAGACTAGGAGAATGTTGAAAAGGAAAAACACAGTAAGGCTGTGAGTGCCCAAGATTAGAGAAATGAATATATAGTGGAGGACAAGGAGTAAGTGAGACAAGAAAGATCTCATGGGGGAGAGGAATGAGGGACTCTATAAAATCAATATACCAAAGAAGATAAGGAACTGACATGTTAGGAACAAGGCAGGGGTGGGGGGAGAGGAAGGGAAGGGAGGAGAGAGGAAAGAGAGAGAGATGACTATTTCATTTGACAGGGAAGCTAGTGTGGATGTTACATGCTGTACAGCATGACTAGGGAACAGGCTTCTGGGTGTGAGAATGTTCTTGAAGGTGAGGCAGACAAACCATGAGGTGGGGCTGTCACATGGAGTCATCCAGGGTGATGTCAGGCCTGAGGGTGGAGAGAATGACTGCCAGCCAGGTGCCAAGTTCCTCTAAGAGATTTATTGACCATATCATCAATCAAAAGGCAAGAAGCAAAAACTCAAAAGCTGCTCATAAACTCAGAACACATTTAGGCAGTTACCAGAATGATCCAATTAAAAATCCTCTTTATAACTCTTTAGACTTTGCCTGTATTTGCCTAAGTGAATTTATCTGAGAATTTACTATGTCCCAAATCATTTTTTCCTGTCTGGATACTTGTCAACTCACAGGCTACTTCTAGTCCCATCTGGCCTTCAGACCTGTACATGGATTAACACTGGACCTACTGCCAATGAAAATGCACAAAAGAATGCTGTCAACTTTCCTCTCTATTGCATTGGTCAAATCTCCAAGAAAGCTCTATGATGGCAAGGGCTTGGAATCAAGACTGTGCAATGACACTGAAAGTATTCCTGCCCCAACCCTGCATTTTGCCCTTTGAGCTGCCAAGGCATTGCTTGCTCCTTTCGGCTCCTCAGCCCCATGATTCAGCCTTGTCATAAAAAATATTTTTAAAAAGAGCTATAATACTTTGTACTGTTTAATGTACTCTGCAATGCAAGATAAACAAGTACCTTCCTTACCCTCCAGGAGCTAACAACTGTTTGCATATTTTAGCTGTCTAAATCCTAGATTAAACCATTGAGTTTAATCGTTTAATCTTCTACTTGAAATGAGCAAAGTGCAAGTAAATTAGTAGATGCTTTTAAGTGATGATAAAAACGGTGATTCTTAAGAAAGAGCCCATCAAAAATACAGTTATATGTCTTCTTCCAATTCAGCAGAAAATATGGCATCCACTTGCTAACCCCCTGGTAGGCACCCAGAGCTAAAGAAACCACAAAAAGAAGGTACACATACTACATGTTCACTGAGAATAATTATGGTCTTGTTTGGAGCATACATAATACTATATATGAAACAGTCATGAAACCTAGAATTCTAAAAGCTGCCCAAATCTTCTGAAATAAACAACATATGCTACATGAGGAATAGGCTCTGCTTGCTCAAACATGGAGGGAAAGTGGCTACTTTAACACAGCCCATAGTGTATAGGGGAATGCTGTATAAGTGCACATATAAACCATGCTATGTCATCTATGGAGACTGTGGGCCACAGAAGAGGGATGTCTCACAGGGGAAGTTAGGGACATTTTCTCAAAGGAGAGGATATGGAAATACAGTCTGGAAGGATTGCAGAAATATGTTAACATGGGTGGAGGGAAGGTGAAGAGGTCAGCCTTGCAGAAGGCATGAACCTTCCCCAAAGTTGCCTTCTTGGACTAACACCATTCTACATTGTTCTCTTGCTCAACAATCCATTATTTTTTAAATATTTTTTAAAACAGAAGGACAACTCTAGAGATTCTGTGGTTCAGAAATTCATTGGTAAACACTGAAATCCTGAATAAAAGAAGTGTTTGTCAGAGTCCCTACAGCTTATGGGGATAAACTAAAATTAAACAAACTAATAAATGAAATCAATGATTGTACAGGCTAACCAGTTCTGGGACAAAAGTTGTAGAGGAAGAGAATAAGATAAAGACAAAAATTTATCACTGAACAGTAGTGTTAGTGGTTATGGCAATACTCATTTTTATTGCTTTTAGGATTCTGTTCAATACCATTCCACACCACAGTAATTAAATGAAACATAACTTGGTTAAAGTAGGTTTTATTGTTCTATCTCCTTGCACAAATATGCTGTGCTTGCTTATGATATTTTTGAAATTGCAACTGAGTCATTCACCTTGGGTGGGGACCCCAGGCCTACAGTGAGCAATTGTTTATTGGGAGGGACGTGCAAGGCAGAGTCATATTCCACAGTGAAAGCTTTGCTGTCTTAGAGGCTGACAATCAGGACTTGACTTTTTCAGTTTGTAGGACAAAGTGAGAACAAGATACATGAAAACTTAAAAATATCCCAATGTTCTAATATTTTCAAAATAGGAAATCCAAACCTAGCTTACAGTAAGTCAGCAGTAGCCAAAATTGTTGGGGCTGCACAGACAGTGTAGATAAAAGTAAACATTTTAAAATAGGCAAGGATGACTTCTGATTGCTGGTTCAGCACGAAAGGAGCTTAGAAGTCTCCACTGTGACCTGACAATGAGCAAAGGTGAACAAACTGAAAAATCAACAGCTCTTCTTGGGCTTATCAGAGGATGAGGTCACAGGATAAACTGTTGTCCACCACACTGGAGAGAAGGAGAGTCAAATACAGAGAAGCACAGCCTAGAAGAAGGGGAACCCAGAGGCTGAAATCTTCATGGGACCCAGGCCCAGATAGGAAACCCTGACTGTGGTTGATGCTTTGCTGGAGGCCACCTGCACATCTGAGACTTAAAAATGCCAGGGGGTACCCAGACTTGGGGACCTCCCCCAGCTTTGAGAGTTTTACCTCCAGGAACTCCAGCTGGTCCTCTGGGTGAGTATCAGTGCTGGCAATGGGAGACAGGAAAAGTGTATCTGAAACACCACAGAATTCTGCTCTTCACAGGCCTGCTATCAGGAAAAGTGGTCTTAACAGACCCAAACTTACTGGGCTTCTAATCTAGTGGAGGCAAGGCAAATACCTAACCCCAGCCCCCTCTGGGTTGAGAAGCCCTGGAAATGTGGACACAATGGGCAGGTTCTTGGGATGTCACTGAAGAACCTGCCTCAAGTGTGAGTTGCTCAAAGGAAAGCTTTTATTTATTAGTGGCAAGTAAAGGAGGCAGGAGAAGATGCACTTGCCAAAAAGAAGTGGATTTGTAGGGCTGTTACAGCCAAGAGTTGGGAAAGTGTTCAAGATGCAGAAAAGGAGGAGCAATGGAGGCCCCTCTTGTCGCTCCCCCTCTTCGCGGAGGAACGACACTAAACCTTGCCTAGGCTTCATATCTGAGTCACGGCACCATTATGTCGCTCCCCCTCTTCGTGGAGGAACGACACAGGACCCTGCGCTGTTCTTTTGTCTGCTCGGCCCTCCCTGGGTTTCCTGCTGGTTCTTCCCGGGTTGGCTACTATCCCTTCCACCTCCGTGGAAGGGCAGTTCCCCCTGGCCACATTCCCCACTTCCGCAGGGGAGCGGCACACCACCGGCCGGCTCTCTCGGGGGCTGCACAGGTGTTCCCCTTAGATGTTCCCCTTAGATGTTCCTGGTGCATGCCGTCTCTCTCCTCCTTTATAGTCCTCCTCCGCCAATCCTAACTCAGCTGCCCACACGCCGAGTACACTGCTCTCCAATCAGGAGCAAGTCCTACAGTTTATTGGCTGAACTGGAGGCAGCTGTGTAGAAGCTGTTTTCTCCTCTCCCAGCGCCATATTGTGGGAGAGCAGATGCATAGAATAAGTCTTAATTCCAGTAACTTAGTCCAGTCCGGATTGCTCCCCACACCTCTCTTCATGATATGTCAGCGTCACATTTCTCCATATATTGGACTTTCAGAAAATGTCATCAATCCCTCCATCCCCGACCAAGGCAGAGAACTTAATATGACAATGAGGAAATTTCACCTCAGACCAAGAAGATTGGATTCAAACTGGTTTCTTGCAACTTTAACCATTCCTTGCGTGTGGTTGTCTGGTCCCCTCTGTATATAATGTTGCAAGGCAAGCTGGAAGGCTCTGTGAAAAACAAGCTCGAGATAGTATTTGCTTACTTTTCAAATTCTCTTGCCCATGATCCGTTGCCCTGTTTTCAGTTCAATCTTGCACTCTTGTTTATATTCACAGTCAGGGGGCATAGCATGCCAGAACACAGAGGTCTAATCATAGGACTACAGAACACTTCCACTCTCCTACACCTTACCACATCACTAAAGTTCTATTAAAGGGAGTTCCTTTCACCCAGTGTCTGCTCTTCAACCCTTCAAATTACAAGTTGTATTAAAAGGAGAACAAGTCATAGTTTATTTTTATTTTTATTTATTTAAAAAAAAGCCCTTAAATTTTTATTGTTTCTTTTCATTTCAATTGAAAAGACAGAGAAAGAGAAATACAGAGAGAGAAATATCTTCCATATGCTGATTCACTCCCCCAAATGCCTGCCATAACAGCCAGGGTTGGGACAGGTCAAAGAAAGGAACCTAGAACTTAATCCAGGTCTCCAATGTAGGTATCAGGGTCCCAAGTGCTTGAGACATCACCCGCTGCTTCTCAGGGTGTGCATTAGCAGGAAGCTGAATCAGAAGTGGAGTCCCCTGGACTTGAACCAGGTGTTCTGATAAGAGATGTGGGTGTCCCAGCAGTGACTTAACCACTGTGCCAAACGCCCACTCCATAAATCATAGTTTAAAGAAACTAAACAAACATCAGAACTAGAGTCAAATATAGCAGGAATGTTTGTATTATCTGCCAGGCAATTTTAAAAACCTATGACCTATAAGATAAAGAATTTATGGAAAAAGTAAATCACATGTAAGAACAACTTTAAATTTTACCATAAAGCTAAGGTAATAAAGACATTGTGGCACTGGTGAAAAAATAGACAAATAGTAGGGGACAAAAGAGAAAGTTCAGAGGTACATCTTCAATGAAGCATCCAATGTAATACAATGGAGCAAAGATAGCCTTTCCAATAAATGTGCTGGAATAATGGGTCATGGGGCATCCATTTGCACAAAAATTAATAGACTTTACACCCTTTAGAAAAATGAACTCAAAAATGGATCATAGACATAAATCTAGGATACAAAACTATAAAACTCTAAGATTATCATGGTAGAAAAAGCTAGATAACTGTGGGTATAGCAATGAGTTTTAGGTACAACACCAAAGGCACAATCCATGAAAGAAATAATTGATCAGCTGGACTTCATTAAAATTGAAAACTTCTGCTCTGCAAAAGATAATATCAAGGAAATAAAAAGACAAATTACTGATTTGGAGAAAATATTCCCAAAAGCCACATCTGATAAAGGACTGTTACATAAAATATAGAAAGAACTCTTTTTTTATTTTTTATTTTTTATTATTTTTTTAATTTTTTGACAGGCAGAGTGGACAGTGAGAGAGAGAGAGACAGAGAGAAAGGTCTTCCTTTTGCCGTTGGTTCACCCTCCAATGGCCGCCACGGCCGGCGCACTGTGGCCGGCGCACCGCGCTGATCCGAAGCCAGGAGCCAGGTACTTATCCTGGTCTCCCATGGGGTGCAGGGGCCCAAGCACTTGGGCCATCCTCCATTGCACTCCCGGGCCACAGCAGAGAGCTGGCCTGGAAGGGGGGCAACTGTGACAGAATCCGGCGCCCGGACCGGGACTAGAACCCGGTGTGTGCCGGCGCTGCTAGGTGGAGGATTAGCCTATTGAGCCGCGCACCGGCCCAAAGAACTCTTTGAAAATTAAAAATGCAAAAGTAAACATCCTAACTTTTAAATGGAAAAAATACAAGGGTGAGCTTTGGAGTAGTTAAGATGTCAGTTAAGATGCCCACATGCTATATTGGAGTGCCTGGGTTCAAGTTCCACTCCAGATTCCAGCTTCCTGCTAATAGGCATTCAGGCTGTGTCAGTTTTGTACTATTGTATCAAGAGCACATTGGCCAGTGTTACTCATCAGTCTACTGACCTTGAGACAGCTGAGATGCTGCTGGTCAGGTCTATCCACTTGAAGTTACTCTTCCCTTCACCACTTTCCACAAGAAAACCATAGGACTAGCTTTTCCTGAGTTAAACGTGAGCATGTTGAAGGTTTTTCAGCATAAGACTAGTCAATATTACTTTAAAAAAAGCTCTAGCTAAAGTATTAAATAACACAGGATTGGCATAATTTTGCCCAATTAAACCTCAGGTTGCATTCCAAAATTTTAAGGTTTGTCTCTACTTTGGCTCCATTTTCTGGGGAAAATGATATACAAAGACATTTTCAAGTAAGGTAAAGTCTGTTTAATAAAGATTTCTTAGGTATTTCATCCACAAAATATTTGAGTAATGAGAAGAAACCAGATTTCATTTGTAGCAAAGCAGAGGATTATATTTACTTACATGCACACACACACATACAAGAAAGAAATGGAAAAAGAATCAAACACTTAATGGAAGTTTTATGGTCATAACAGCTAGGTAAGGGTGGTTTTTTAAATCATTAGTAACCTGTTCTATATGATTGGCATCATCAAATGAAAATGAAATTAAAACGGAAAATAACGTAATATCACTAAATCAAAACTATGAAGGTTTGAAGAAACAGCTCTACATCTCTTAACTTCTTTCACGCTCTTTGAGTTTCTTTTTTTCCTTTTTTTATTTAAATTTCATCTTTATGAAAACATTTTAAGGAGTCACAGATGATGATGGGTTTTAAAAGCTGATGCCTTCATTAAGGAGTCCCAAATGCTCAAACTCTGGGTTGAAAGTGAAACAAAGTTTTAAACTCTCTTGTTTTATTTTCTGCTTAGTTTTAAGTAATATAACATTAGCAAAACTCTTACATTGGTGTGAAACCACAGTAGGATTAAGAAGCAACTTAGACGGTTAGGTTTCCAGCGCTCCAGCCTGAAAGGTCAATAAACCTTCCTGGAATAAATCAGAAATATGGTGCCAGTTAACTCAGGGTTTCTCATTCTATTTCTTAAATAGAAAAATAGCAAGTATCTTGAGTGGAAATAGACACCAGTGTGCTCTCTATTAACAGCCCCATACCATCTGAAGTCAGTGGGCATATAATCAAATACAGTTAAGAGACCCAGCAAAATTTCTGAAAGCTAATGATGGAAGTCAAGTCCATTTTACTAAGGAAGAGTTATTTGCAATTCCCTCCATTTAATGAGTTAACAATACTCCCAAGAAATTGAAGGTATAAGAAAGAATTAGTGGTAAAACATGGAATAAATTTCTTATTTTGTTTTACTTTTTTATAAGATCTATAGATTATTAAATAGAATTAATGCACACGATAAAGATGGAAAGACACCATATGGTATACAGTGAGAAGTTCCCCTCTGTCCCCTGTGTCATCATTCCACTATCCAATGACAATTGTTTTTATAACTTCAGTAGATAACCCACCATTTTCTAAAGCTATCCACAGAAACATTTTTTCCATATAAATGATAACATGTAATATGTGTTATTCAGCACTTTATATTTTCCCCCTAAAACACCTTGGAAAATTTTCCATACTACAAATATAGAATTTATACATTTTCAATAGTTCACAAGGCATTATACTGTGTAGCTAAACTATAATTAATATATACATTCCCATCAGTGGTCACCTTAGTTGTTTTTATGGTTTAAAGTTATAGATGATGCTCCAGTTTATCTTTGTGGTATACCATTTCACATATATTTCAGATGCTGTGGAAAGTCCCCTATTGTATAATTTTCATTCACTGAAAATCAATTTCTCTGTAGACCTCAAGTATCCAATTAATTTTTAGAGAATAGCAGCTTTGGGAGGAGAGATGATCAGTTCATCTACTGAGGACCACCACAGCCCTCAATTTTGTCTTGGGGACCTTAGTGTTCTTTCTCAGATGTTTCCCATCTTCTGGAGATGCAAAGAAAGTGCCAGGTCAAGGACAAAAGGGAATTTAAAAAGGATGTATTTATGCAAAAATTTTAAAACACATTAGAATCAAGTCCCACATACTTAGGCACTTAAGAAACGATCAACTTCTTGATAATGAAACTCTATCAGATATTCCAAGGCTTACAGTTACATTCACGCAGATAGTAAATGGATATGGTCAATATCAGCACTTTCTGTGCTGGGCTATGAGAACATTTGCTACCCTCCACCTAGGCAGGGTCACAGCAGCAGACATTCATGACCTCGTAATCCCTGTAGGTAAATGGTCTTCTGTCAATTTAAGTTAGCAAAATTTCCTTTTAGAGGAAGTGAGTCACTGTTTGAGAAACAATCAAAGCATCTTTTTTATTAGCTGCTTTCTTATTGAAGTGCTGATACTAGATAAGTGAAACCCTGAGATGATATACTGCAACCAGAGCAAGAACTTACAAGAGGAAAACATGACAGTCATATAGAGCATTTTAGGAAATGTTATTCGTTGGGCAATGCAAATTCATGTCCCAGTATAAGAAAATGCTTAAGACACTAAAATACTTGACAGAAGTATAAGCATTATTTCTTAAAGGTTTTTGTTGTTGTTGTTGAATAAGCCATGTAAAAACCTGAGTCCCGGGGCCAATGTTGTGGTGCACTGGGTTAAGCTGCTACCTATTTATTTATGGGGCCAGCACTGTGGCGTAGCTGGTAAAGCCTTCGCCTGTAGTGCCGGCATTCCATATGGGCGCTGATTCGAGTTCCAGTTGCTCCACTTCCGATCCAGCTCTCTGCTATGACCTGGGAAATCAATAGAAGATGGCCCGAGTCCTTGGGCCCCTGCCCCCATGTTGGAAACCTGGAAGAAGCTCCTGGCTCCTGGCTTCAGATCAGCGCAGCTCTGGCCGTTGTGGCCAATTGGGGAGTGAACCAGTGGATGGAAGACCTCTCTCTCTCTCTCCACCTCTCCTTTTCTCTCTGTGTAACTCTCAAATAAATACATAAAGAAATCTTTAAAAAAAGATTTTATTTGTTTATTTGAAAGGCAGGGTTAACAGAGAGGCAGAAACAGAGAGAGAGAAACAGAAACAGAGAGAGAGGAAGAGAGAGGAGAGATCTTCCATCTGCTGGTTCACTCCCCAGATGGCCACAATTGTTGGCGCTGCGCTGATCTGAAGCCAGGAGCCAGGAAATTCTTCTGGGTCTCCCATGTGGGTGCAGGGCCTAAGGACTTGGTGCATCTTCCACTGCTTTCCAGACCATAGCAAAGAGCTGGATCGGAAGTGGAGCAGCTAGGACTCAAACTGGTGGCCATATGGTATGCCAGCACTGCAGGCAGCGGCTTTACCCACTATGCCACAGCACTGGCCCCTTCCATGATATCTTGAACACGGAATCTGCTGGAGGTCAGAGGAACAGCGTGTTCCTCACATTATAGAAGGTGGAAGAATAAAAAGGGACAAACTTCCTATAGGAAGCATTTTCATAAGAGCTCCTAATCCCATTCATGAGGGATGAGCCGCCATGGCCTCATCACCACTCGAAGTCCCCACCTCCTGTACTATCACCTTGGCAACACACATTCAACCCAGACTGATTACTAAAAGGTACAGGATTTCTTTTTGAGGTAATAAAAAGATTCTAAAAATTGAGTGTAGTGAAGGTAATGCACATATCTTTGACCATACTAAAGGCCACCATATGTGAGTAACACAAATGACTTTGTAAACTATGTGAATTATATCTTAATAAAGCTGGTAAAAAAAAAAAAAATCCACCACCCCCCCCCACCAGAGTGAAAGAAAAGAAAAGAACTTGCCCTTGTTACATAATTCTGCTTCTGCTCCAGTTTATTTAGATAATCTCTGGTTTCTGGAAGAATTAGCAGTTTTGTAATCAGACAAGGGGCAGTTTTACACAGAAGGAAATAATCACTGTGGTCTTTTTAACCTTCTGTATAATCAAGCGCCATTGAACACTCAGAAGCAGCTTCTGCCAGCATATTCTAAAGAATTTACAAAGAATGAGTTACCCTGATTTCTGAATTGTCAGAGTGAGAAAAGCACAGCTGCTTTCAAGGGAAAGAAAATTAGATTGAAAGGGGAAGGGGCAAAGAAATATTCCTATTGTCTGTGAAAGCCTCTTCCTCTCTAGGTTCCTTTAGTCCATAAACATCAGGGAATGAAACTCTTAACATGATAGTTCTACAGACCTGTTCAGTTACTTTTGCCCTGTTACATATAGAAAAGTCATGGAGATATTCGTTGCAACCATTAGCAAAAATTTGATTTCTGTTGTGCAGGATAATGCAGGATGCTTTTTTAAAGGAATAAAATAGAAACCTTAGACAATTTTTTAATCCCATGACATTTCAAATGCTTCATTCCTCTTATAGTTCAGGATATTTAAAAATCACCTCTCTTGATTTGTTTTTGTTTTAGTCAGTGTGCTAATTGCTTCCTGTGAATGATCTCATTTAACTTCATGTCAACCCTACGGAGCACATGGATTAACACAGGGTATCACTGAAAAAAAAAAAAAAAAAGCTGACAAAATAGTATACAAAATATGCATAGACTCCACTTAGGAAACAGATAGCAACAGGAGCAATAAGCTGAGACTGATAGTTTAGTGGATATTAGGGTTTTAGTAAATACTTGAACTCCAGGGGCTTAGATTTTATGATAAAGTACTGAAGACATGACCTTCAGCCTATGAAATATAGAAGTGGAAACTAAGAGCCCTTGTACATAAATTCAGGATCTGAAGAGCTATGCCATTAATAAAAATGGTGGATCTAATGGCTACATCTAACACCTAGGTGGGGGGAAAATCTGAGAATTTGTAATCAGTTTGCACATTGCATAGGCTGGAAATACATACAAGTTACATGGTCTGAGAAACTCTAATATGAGAAATACACTTAAAATTGTAGCCAGATTTAAGGGTTCCTAGTTAAAAATAAGACAAAGAACTTTTTTAGCTTTTATTTAATAAATATAAATTTCCATGGATTACAGTAGCTTCCCCCCCAATAACTTCCCTCCCACCCGTGACCCTCCCATCTCCCGCTCCCTCTCCCATTCCATTCACATCAAGATCCATTTTCAATTCTCTTTATATACAGAAGATCAGTTTAGTATATATTAAGTAAAGATTTCAACAGTTTGCACTCACACAGAAACACAAAGTGTAAAGTACTGTTTCAGTACTAGTTATAGCATTAATTCACATTGTACAACACATTAAGAACAGAGATCCTACATGAGGAGTAAGTACACAGTTACTCCTGTTGTTGACTTAACAAATTGACACTCTTGTTTATGGTGTCAGTAATCACCCTAGGGTCTTGTCATGGTTGCCAAGGCTATGGAAGCCTTTTGAGTTCGCTGACTCTGATCATACTTAGACAAGGTCGTAGTTAAAGTGGAAGTTCTCTCCTCCCTTCAGAGAAAGGTACCTCCTTCTTTGATGGCCCCGTTCTTTCCACTGGGATCTCACTCACAGAGATCTTTCATTTAGGGTTTTTTTGTTTGTTTTTTATTTTTTGCTTTGTTTTGTTTTGTTTTGTCAAAGTGTCTTGGTTTTCCATGCCTAAAATACTCTCATGGGCTCTTCAACCAGATCCGAATGCCTTAAGGGCTGTTTCTGAGGCCAGAGTGCTGTTTAGGACATCTGTCATTCTATGAGTCTGCTGTGTAGCCTGCTTCCCATGTTGGATCACTCTCTTCTTTTTAATTCTATCAGTTAGTATTAGCAGATACTAGTCTTGTTTATGTGATCCCTTTGACTCTTAGTCCTACCAGTGTGATTAATTGTGAACTGAAACTGATCACTTTGACTAGTGAGAGGGCATTGGTACATGCCACCTTGATGGGATTGAATTGGAATCCCCTGGCGCGTTTCTAACTCTACCATTTGGGGCAAGTCAGCTTGAGCATGTCCCAAATTGTACATCTCCTCCCTCTCTTCTTCCCACTCTTATATTTAACAGAGATCACTTTTCAGTTAAATTTAAACACCTAAGAATAATTGTGTGTTAAAGAGTTCAACCAATTGTACTAAGTAGAACAAAAAAAAATACTAAAAGGGATAAAATATTAAGTTGTTCATCAACATTCAGGACAAGGGCTGATCAAGTCACTGTTTCTCATAGTGTCCATTTCACTTCAACAAGTTTCCTTTTTGGTGCTCGGTTAGTTGTCACTGATCAGGGAGAACATATGATATTTGTCCCTTTGGGACTGGCTCATTTCACTCAGCATGATGTTTTCCAGATTCCTCCATTTTGTTGCGAATGACCAGATAAGAGAAAGAGAAAGACATATGTTTTCCACCTTTGCCAGATACAGAAGCCAAAAAAAGATGAGCTTACAATCCACAATTAAAAAACACAAATCCAGTGAAACCAATTTGAGAGAGCTGGTAAAAGCCATCAAAAACTGAACTAGACCCTTCTGATTAGAACATTAGATATTTAAATTGTTAGCTACAGGAAGAGAGGAGAAAGAGTTTCTTTTCTTGAGAAAGACTCACAGGTAAATACATTTTTAAATGATACGTACTTAAAATATCTGAACAACGTAATAAACTTGATCTAATGGATGTATATAGAACTCTGTACCCAACAAATCCAGAATAAACATTATTATCTAGAACACATAAAATGTTTCTGAAAATTGACCATGTGCCAGAACACAAAGCAAATGTCAATAATCATCTGAGAATAGGTATCATACAAATCATGCTGTCCAGTAATAATACTTGGATCCAGGAAAAAAATAATAGAAATCTCAAAATATCTTAAACAATGCTGAAAGTGGTGCAAATCAATTTGGTTATTATAACAATGTTACTAAGAAAATTCTTAAATAGATCTCTTTGTACTCGTGAGAATTTCTTTAAGATCCTATCTAAAAACTAGAATTTCTTGGATACAAGAAATATTCATATTCAACTTTAAAAGATAATACCAAATTGTATCCTAAGCTTTTACTGATTAATATTCATCAAAATTTAAATGCAGTATTATTCATAATGAATGTATTCCAAAATCTGATGCATTACAGTGATGCATTTACAATAGAGTAAGTTCCACGTTTTTATATATAGGGTAAAAAAATCTTGTATTAAATATTCTCATGTATAAGAATTTTTAAAATCTTAGCCTAAGAGAAAAGAGCCCAGCAGTGGTCTTGACTTTGTGCGATAATCCAAATTTCAATATTTTAATGATTTATTTATTTATTTGAAAGTCAGAGTTACATAGAGAGAGAAGGAGAGGCAGAGAGAGAGTTTGCCATCAGCTGGTTCACTCCTCAATTGGCCACAATGGCCAGGGCTGTGCCAATCTTCTGAAGCCAGGAGCCAGGAGCTTCTTCTGGGTCTCCCACATGGGTGCAGGGGCCCAAGGACATAAGCCATCTTCTACTGCTTTCCCAGGCCATAGCAGAGAGCTGGATCAGAAGTGGAGTAGCTGGGACAGGAACCAGCACCCATATGGGATGCCAGTACTGTAGGCAGCGACTTTACCCACTATGCTACAGCACCGGCCCCCAAATCTTAATACTAATTCAGTGTGATACTTCTAGTATTCTATACAAGCTGTGAGCTTAAATTTCATTCTTTAAACAGTATCATAGATTTCATAGACTGAAGATAGTTGAAAATATGATAAATAAATGATTAACATCTCCTATCAAACTTACGTTTCCTTTAAGTGCTAAAGAGAAAACATGAAAACATGAATAAGGATGTTGCAAATTAGTGCTCCTTTATGACATCACAAAAAAAGATCTACCCCTCAAGCCCACTTGCAGTACTTCAGTATTGCATTTGTTAGGAATTTTACTGGTGCATTTAATTCATTAACTGGATTTACTGAAATTTTTATAACACTCACTTAGGTAGAACATTTATCTGCAATCTGACAGAATTGTTTGTATCCTAGTAATTTTATTTTCAGTATTATCTTGCTACAGCTGCTTTTAGATGCTTTTTAGGGTCACAGTAAATCAAATCTTTTTAGTGTTTTCAATCCGCATTTGATACTCACAAAAGCGGGTGACTTTGGCTGAGTAATATCATTAACCCAATCTTATAGATGAAAAGATTCAAGACAATTTCATTGGGTATCAGATTTCTCACCCATAAAATGGAGGCAATAATGCTTACCCCAACAACCTCTCATACTTACTCAATAAAATAAGATAATAAAATAAAATAATAAAACAATGGGTGGGGGAGTACCTGGATAACTAAAAAGCATCATAAAGTTCAAGTTATGATTCATAAAATAGGACACATTTATTTTGTATACATAACAACACAGATGTGCAAAAAACATACGTGTGATTTATGTCAGATCTTCATGCTGTTCTAATCGCCCATGGGAATGAACTTTGGCACAGGAGGATATCTCATCCTGCCAACTCACAGTGACTCAGCCTCTTCCGGTATGAAATATTCCCTTCTAGTTGAGTTCAGTCTGTTTGGGAAGAGTCAAAGTGAAGTTGAAATTCTCCAGCAGACTATCTCCTCTGAGTCAAAGAGTCCATGAAGAACCTATGAGCACAAGGGGGAGCTTACAGCATGATGACAAAGACCCTGGTGCTACACCAGTGCCATGCTTCTGTCCTGGCTCCCACTGGTCTTTGTCAAGGTAAACTCATTTTGTCTGATCCATGTTGGTCTCCACCCTCTCTGCATCTGCATATGAAATTCTAGTTGATGCCATGTTAGTTTCTTCTCATTGTTCAGCTATAGTCCACCAGTTCACATGCAGTACCTCAGCCTACCATTCACATATTGTAAATCTCAGCCATGGACTCCATCCGAACCCCAGGCAAGTCTGTCTGCTCTTCTGTCTCTGCTAGGAGTTCCCATCTCCCTTCGCTCCTGCAGCCACATTAAAAGCTTACTGCCTCTCAAACTTCAGAACCAGTGGGGACATGGGGGAAATTCTTGATGTCTCTGGGGTTAGTCATGGGTTTGAGGGAACTCTCCATCTCACACCACGTCAACACTTCAACAACTGCTGGAGCTGTTTCTAACAGAAAGTGTGCTTTGCCAGGTGCTTTACATCCATAGTCTCAAAATAGAAATGGAATACAAGCAGACTCTGCTTTTGTCTTGAGCTTTGAAACTAACCTACACTTTTCATTCCATCTCAAATTCCTGGCCTCAAACTTCAATGAGAGCTGGAGGAAGGACAAAGAACCTTTACCTTCATTCTCTCAACCCTGTACCTTTCCTAGAACTGCTGTTGAGTTTCTTTGCACAATATTTTCCTGCTTTTCTACTTTTTCCCATGTGGTGAATAGTAGAGGTCAACAAACCAGTGGACCAATAAATGGAAATACATCTGTCAATATTATCACATTCCAACCTCTTACCTCTTTGCCTATATGATGCTATAAGACTCCAAACAGCCAGTGATTCTGCTGCTCACCTTCGTATCTGCTCTTCATGACTCAGTGTTTTGCTTACTCTTGACACTCATTGAATGCAATTTAAATGAATAAGTGATTGACTTTATAGGTGAAGAAACAAATATGAAATGTTTTGTTCAAGTGAAACACTTAATCAGGGGCTTCTCTGGACCAGGTCAAATACTCTTTCAATATACAATACTCTTTCAATATACAATATAAAATACAAAATACAATACCTACTCTTTCTTAAATTACTGATAACATAGAAACTAACACATAAGATTGAAATCCTAGAGAGAGACATTAAAATCAAAACTATCCATCAAAGAAGAAATGTGCTTTATAAAGTAAATACATAGGCAAGTTTTTGTAGTAAAATATTGTGATTTTTCTCTTTGCCCATACAATATAAAGTCAGGCCATATCCATATTCCTGAAATTTGTAAAATCCCTAAATTCCCATATTTCTACCATGATCAACTATTCATAGCTAGGGGAGTGGCTAAAGCAAAAATTCTAATACACAGTTTCCCCTTCAAGTAGATACACAAGTAGAGATTTTTTTAAAGATTCATTAATTTATTTGAAAGGCAGAGATAGAGAGAGAGAGAAAGAGAAAGGAGAGAGAGAGAGATCCTGTGGTTCACTCCTCAAAAAGCCACAACAGCCAGGGCTAGGCCAGGCTGAAGTCAGGAGCAAGGAGCTTCATCCCAGTCTTCCACATGAGTGCAAGGGCTCAAGGACTTGGGCCATCTTCTGCTGCTTTTCCCGGGTTATTAGCAGGAATCTCAATCAGAAGTGGAGCAACTGGGGCATGAACCAGCACCTATATGGAATACTGGCATCACAGGCAGTGGCTTAAACCACTATGACACAATACCAGCACCTATATGTGAGACTTATAACCAAAGTTGAAATCTGTTCACCTAAAAGTGAAATTTGCCCACTTAAATGATTTAAAATTGATGGTTTACCAAATAATAATTGATACTTTCTCTTCTAAAAGATCAACCACATTCAGAACACCTGTTGGCTGACTGTTACATGCTGAGAAGTAACACGTGAGGTTTTATAGAGTAGCAAACATGTTCAAATGTGAAGGCCTTCCAAAAATTCATAGAAAATGGAATTAAAATATCAGTTGATGTTGGTGCAAAAAATCTTGAAATTCTTGCATACAACATAACTTCAAAAAGTTCATGGAAAATGCATATTATGAAAGGCTAGGTATTGGTTTCAATTTGTAACATTAAAATAAAATTAGCTATTTTGTTTTCCACAAACTTTTTGAAGGTCCCTTATGCATTATCTTGACAAACACATGTGAAAGAAATTGGGAAGCTAAGATTCACAGGTTTGCAAGGTTGCTTTCTTAATGAACCACAGTAGCACTCTTAGGTGGGATGTCAGATTCACTTGTTTCTGTTTCTGAAGCGTTTTTAAACAATTTGGCTGTTGTGCAGCTTATGGCATGGAAGACCAATGCAGCCGAAAGAATGTTAATGGGACAAATCTATATCAAGATCAAGGCCCATTTGAAGAAGGCAATGGAGGACAAACTGGATGAGATGCAGCATCCCTTGAGATTCTGCTTTCTCGTCTTACTTTCTTCTCTTCCCCACCGCATTGCTAATTTTCTGTTTGTGTTTTTTAAGGAAAGGTGACTCTGAGGTGAAAGGACATGTTGCTGCTGAAATTTCCTGGGCTCTGATCTCTTAAAATGGGCACATGCAGGAGCCCTAGGCAGCAAAGCCCTCATCTTCAGTGACATCATGCAGAAGTGTTATAGTTTGTCTCCAGAACTGTTTTCCTCTGGAGATAATAGCAGCTACTGACAGTGACAAAGTGGGCATGTGCGTGTGTGTGTCCAGAAGGAAAAAAACTTGTAAAATTCTTAGAAGCTAAAAATGCATCAGTGAATGGGCCTTTATGTTAGATATTTATGGGGAATTTGGTTTGTTTTCTGATTCTGTTTCAACTTTTAAGGAGCACCGTTAATGTGATTAATTAGCAAGAATTTATTGACTTGAAAAATCTCGACAGCCAAATATATATGATTTTTTTAAATGTATTTTTTCAGGTGAAACTATAAACTGGAGACCTAATTAAGACCTGCTGTTTCCTGAAATTTTGTGTGCACAGCCCTGGGAAGGAAAGTTGCTGGAGCTTTATTTGAAGGGGTGCGTGTAATCTTAAGAGAAAATCCTGGCATTCTAGTCACTTCTTTCAAATACAGTCCTTACTTACGAGCCACAGTGAATTTATGTCCATGGTAAACATGAAAGCCCACTATGAAGCTGGCTTACGGAAAACTCAAATCAGCGCGAACGTCATGAATTTGGGACTTCAGCTGCTCCTAGCCAATATTTCCAAATTCACTCTGAAATACCATGATACATCATATAATTTTAGACGTTTGACATTTTCTTACATGTCCCTTCCCACTAGTTTACTAAGGATAGAACTCATTTTTTCTAATGAGAGAGAAAATCAGTTTGCAAGAAATATACTAAAACAAACATTCTGTATAAAAAATGAGCACTTTTAGATTTTTAATTAATTTATTTTAGTTATCTTAAAGCAAAGATAGAGAAAAACACAGAGATTTTTCATCTGCTACTTCATTCCCCCAAGGTCCTACCATACCCAGAAGCTGGGAGCCCAGAACCCAATCTTGATCTCCCACATGGGTGTCAGGGATGCAAGCCCTTGAGAAATCACCTGCTGCCTCCCCAGGTTTTCATTAGCAGGAAGCTAGAGCCAGAAGTAGTGTTGGGTCCCAAACCCAAGCACTCTAATATGGGATGCAGGCTTCTCAAGCAGAATCTTAAATGCTATCCCAAACACCACTCCCCAAATTGACTTTTGATGAGGATGCAAAGGGCTAATTTGAACTGACTTCTGATGAAGTCCCAGATTAATCTTCTTTCATTAGAAGAACATGTATCTTCTTTTCCTAATGTAGCCTTTTCATTAACTAGTTCTGTTTTAGACTTTAAGCCACAAGAATTAAAGAAATTCATAACTGAGAACAGAAACCATTCCCATACTTGCAATTCAGCTAGACAGTTTGATATTTTTCCTAATTTATTAAATTGTAAGGGGTGAAATAAATCATAGAAGTTTAAACATTTTTGCATTTTTAAAAGCCATACTGTGAAAAGGAAAACTTGTCCAATTTGCAAATCCTCAACAAAGAAACAAATTATTCCCTTCAGATAACATACTACATATCAGATAATAAAGGATCAATTCATCATTTATAGTTTCAGTGCATAATTCTGTAACCTGTAAGCTCTTCAGAGCCAAATCACTTATTTATTCACTGATAATACCAAACACAAAAGCCCCATTTCCCCTTCATGGGTAGAACCTTATTACGTGCCTTCATAAATGTGCAAAGGGATAGAGGCTCCTCCTCCTATTTATAAGCTGTACAGTGCATTTGTCCAGGAGCTAGTAGCCTCAGAAAATGTCTTGGTCACTTCCCATAGACATGCTCCTGCTTCCTCAGCAATGTGGAGGTGGACACACTTGTGGTGGCCTCCTCTCCTGACTCTACCTGGAGGCATTCTGGCCACTTCCCAGCTGAGGCCAGGCCCTTTCTCTGGAGCTCAAAGCCCCAGGCCACATAAGGGCAGAGCAGCCACGTCAGAGCTGCTCCTGGCACCAGGGAAAATCATTTGCCCCAAGAGGCAAACACAGCCCAGGCAGTGTCCAGAGTATCAATCCTTCCCTTCTCTGCTATAAAAGGCCCTATTGTAGGAACACAAATCATTCAGAGATGGCATGTACAATGTCTAATCACTTAATAGCCACTGAGCTCCCACTGGGTACCGGCCCCAAACTAGACACTGTCTGTAACCTGTTCACTGGAGAAACGCAGGAAGGAATATGACACAGATTTATATTCATCTCCTTTCTAGCCCACTACACCATGACAAACACACATCCTTTGATCAAACAGACAATTGAAGCCATAACCGAGATCAGAATACTTTTATCTGGGAGTTGCAAAGTAGAGGTTGGAATGCAAGCTTGGTATTCACACTGACCTTGCTGTGAATCCACCGTGCAGCCTTGAGGAGTTTACTGAAGCAAGCTGAGGTTCTCTTTCCTTGTTAGCAAAATGAAAACAATAATGTTTGCATCATAAATGCCCTAAATAACACGTTATCTAATGTAGAAGTGCCAAAATGCAGTGTGTAGAATAAGGCAGGCACTCAATAATATTAGTTCCCCTACCCATCTCTAGAATTCTACACGCCTGACAAGGTAGCTTATAGATACTCCTTAAAGAGCTTGTTTGATCTTTACACAAATCCTACTCACATGTATTTTCATTGCAGAGGCAAAATTGCATGTCTTTGAATTTCTCTTCTTTTTCCTCTTTGGAGATTTGATTGAAAAGATACACTTGTTTTTGCCAGTGACCTTAACTCTGCTCCTTGGCAAATTTTGCAAAATACCTGAAGCAGTAAAAAGGGTTAATTTTATTCCAGTGTTCCAGATGTCTTCAGCACCTTGACTTTGGTAATATACTAAGAACAGTAAGTCTTTTTAATGAAAATGAAAGGTATGCATTGTACTTAAATCTGGAACTTTTTCCCCATGAAGAAACACTGCCAGGGGGACTGCATCCCACCATTTTAGACAGGGTGAGCAATGTTTCTGCTCAGGTTTACTCTTTTTCAGCACATTTTCAGGCAACTGCAGTTGGTATCCAAGCAGTTAAAACTACATCAGCACTAATAGCTATGAGCTCATCTTGTATAAAGACATTTTTAGTTAAACACCACAATCTTGGAGGGGGGAAAAAGTTAGCGTGCTTAACCAGGCTAGCTTGGAATAGCTCACAATATGACGCATACCACAGGAAATAGAGTGGTATGAGGCACCTACAAAATATTTTTCAAACAAGTCATTGACGCTGTAAGCCCCATGCCTCAGCTTTAGGAAGTCACTTATTAAGAATCAACACCAGCCGTGCCAAGCTAAGCTTTTGCTTTTGGTGATTTTCCAATTGAATATTCAGGGCCCTGTCTCAGTCTTGTTTTCAGGGAAGTACATGCCTGGAATGTTAGCAAGCTATTTGCTGGAAAAAATGCCCACAACAGGCCCAATGTTGATCACATTAATGCGTTTGAGTGGGTATAGAGTGCAAATGATTGAAAATGCTTCCAGATCCCCGTTCCGGGGGACAAAGCAGGCTCTGTTCTCTGATCTGATGGTCATTTTTTTTTTCCAGCGGAGGATGTGGCGCAGGAAGAGGGAAGAGTGCCAATCTCTGTCGCATGGTTCCAAATAGGGCCTGGGCCTAGGCCTTTGGATGCTGATGAGTGGGAAATGAAACACAGATGGGTCAGATGGGTAAGGAGAGGGGGATTACAGGTCAAGCCAAAGAGTTGGAATAAATTAAGTGCTTATGAGGTACAGAATGGCACATTGTTTAAGTGAATGGACAGGGAAAAAAACGTTCCAGCATTGTTTGGTCCAGTGAGTGAATCCAGTCTCCCCTTCCCAGACCAGCATGGGCCAAGGGCATCCTCGGCCTCTCCCTCCGGATGGATGCGGCCAATGTGTGCCCAGAGCCTTCCTCAGGACTCCAAAGAAGCCACTTTTGTTTTATTGAATGCTAGATGTAATTTATTGAGAGAAATGTTTAGGTTCATGTGTCAGATCATGGAGAGTCAGGTTTGGGGTTCCCTAGGGGATCACTGAGAAGAAGGTGACTAACCACAAATTAATATAGCAGGGAAATAAAGTGACAAAAGAAATGTTTCATTGTGCTTGAAATATTGAACCAATTTCCCCCTTTTTAGCCTTTTAAACTTTTGCTCACAAATCAAAGAGTAGCTCAACTTACAAAAACTCAGCAGAGGTTCATGCTGCCCGGTAACAACAACAGAAAAAACTGAAGTCCAACACATTCGTCCTTAGTTCTAAGTGTCTTCACACTGTGGCACAAGACATGAGAAAGACTTTTGAAAATATTCGAAAAGAATCAGAACAATCAGAGAGAAAAATTTTCAGCACTGATAAGCATAGGCTATCTGTCCATTTTGTGCTCCAGGCATGTTAAAAAAAATCATGAAACCTCACAGTGTATATAAGCTTATTTAACATCAGAAAATCACAGGGCAGGCTCAGTAAATTGTGCTTTCCTGAAGACGCAAAATGAATAGAATGTTGAGGGCTGAAAGTGTCACATAAAGAAATAGAACTAAAGTTGCAACTGCCAACAAAATTAGAAAGTTCTGAAGCATGAAATTAATGGTTTACCTCTTAGTGTGACAAATTATTTTCAGAAGCTTATTTTCATACCAGCCATGTTTCATTTTATGGACTTGACCTTTACCAGAATATCCCACAGGCAAAGCTGGAGACAGTGGTTGTTTGCAGTCATCAGGGATATCCTGCTCTGAGTACCAGCAGCCTCTTGCTTATTGATTGGCTCACTGAAGCTCCAAAGAGCACAGAGATCATTCCAGACATGCAGTGTAGAAAGTCCTGATGCATTATGCCTTTAAAAGGCTGTGCTTTTCATTTCAGTAGGCTGGTTCAGCAAATGATACCAATTACATGTATATGCCATCTTATTTTCCACTGTGTAAGGTCATTGCAAAAGGAAGAGCTGCGTTACTTCTACTTTCAAAATTGTACCTTTTCCTCCTCATCTTCCCCCCTCCAAAACTTTTATTATGCCTATGCTGTGAGTCTTGGAAAATAACCCCCAAAATAAATAACCAATTCATAAAGCAAATTTGAAGAGTTACCATGATACAAGCAAGCATCAGTAGTAGGAGTTAGAGGGGAAAAAATGACTACAGAGAAATTTCTACCTTACGCTGAGCAAAAACATAAAACTGTTATTCATGGAGAGAAGAACACAGGCTCAAAAGAAACTAATATCTGGTTTTAGATATTTGCTGTTTTCTTTCCAATAAAATGCATGATGTTTTTTCAATCTCCTTTTCTCTTGAGTTAAAAAAATTGACAGTAGAAAATGCTGGTGGAAGACTCTGAAGGCAGGAGTTGTTTCGATGATGTTTAAAAGACGTATTATATCATAAAACTGAAGATAATTCTGATCTGGAAAAGATGCATGCAATAGAATGGGGTTCCCAGGCAACTACTGCTTCACTGGAACACACTGCCCATGGAATAGGCAGGAGGTGGGTGACAGGGTATGCAGGCTGCCACAAAGATATCAATTTCACTTTCTGGGGCTAGATCCTGAAAGTTACAGGGGGAGAGCTGAGTAGCAGAGAGATCTCTCACATGTGTTTGAGAATACCTGGCCACCTGGCTTCCTGCCAGGTGTAATTAGTGGATGGAAAACATGCATGAGGCTCTAGAAACAGCCATCAAACCTCTAAGTCTATGGCATAAGCCTAAGGCAGGATGCAGAAGCTTCCAGAACGAACACCCTCAACTTGGAAAAGCAGGGTGGTAGTGGTGAGACCATTGCCACCGCTAGCCAGTGCTACCTGTCTGCAGCCATGCTTGGCTGTCCACTCACATGGGGCACATCTTTGAGAGGCCATAGGTCTTCACCAGGTTGGAGAAAACACAAGAAAAGTGCAGCTCTCCAGAGCAGTGGAGTGAATCTAACATACATCCCACCCCTACAGCTATTCTGCATTCACATGGTACAGTAGACAACAATTAGGGAAAAAAAATCTCTTAAACAAAGTTTTATTTTTTGTGTGCTCCAGACTCCACAAAATCTGAATCTACCCCTGGGATTACCATTTATGAGGTGCAACTACAGAAAGAGTTTTTGGAGAGGGAAGGGAAGTATACATTTGCTTTCTTGATATGTCTGGCAGGAGGCCCTACTGAACTCAGGCAAAGCTGTCCATTTTGGACCTAGACACATGGGTGGCTCAAAGAACAGTACTGAAAACCAGTTTTCAGGTCACCAGTTTACGACTATTTTGCCACATCATGTGACTTGCACTTGACAAAGGATAAACATTTTACCTAACCTAAGCAGCCTCCAAGAAGTAAGTTGTCAGCCTTTAAGCCCTCGTTATTTCATTTCTTCTGTGTGTCTTTAAAAACGTATAATGCAAACAGAAATGTGAGAGCACGCCAGCACCGTGGCTCACTTGGCTAATCCTCCGCCTGCGACACTGGCACCCTGAGTTCTAGTTCCGGTTGGGGCGCCGGTTCTGTCCTGGTTGCTCCTCTTCCAGTCCAGCTTTCTGCTGTGGTCCGGGAAGGCAGTGGAGGATGGCCCAAGTGCTTGGGCCCTACACCTGCATGGGAGACCAGGAGGAAGCACCTGGCTCCTGGCTTCAGATCAGCCCAGCTCCGGCTATAGTGGCCATTTGTGGGGTGACCCAACGGAAGGACTACCTTTCTCTCTGTCTCTCTCTCTCACTGTCTAACCTGCTTGTCAAGAAATAAAGAAAGAAAGAAAGAAAGAAAGAAAGAAAGAAAGAAAGAAAGAAAGAAGAAAGAAAGGAAAGGGAAGGGAAGGGAAGGGAAGGGAAGGGAAGGGAAGGGAAGGGAAGGGAAGGGAAGGGAAGGGAAGGAAAGAACTCAGGGCCACACTGGAGGACTGCTTCTTCTTTTCCACCAATAATTTCAAAATGCAGAAATAATTTCAGAAATAAGAAAGGAAGCAGCAACTATCCCCCAAGCAGTATTTAGATGCTTTTTTTGAGTT
The DNA here is from genome assembly GCF_051225735.1 of Oryctolagus cuniculus. NCBI lineage: Eukaryota > Metazoa > Chordata > Mammalia > Lagomorpha > Leporidae > Oryctolagus > Oryctolagus cuniculus. The sequence goes on from NC_142875.1 coordinate 32,362,138, forward strand.
TCGGGGTAAGATTTATCCTCCTCCAATAGTTTCTTTCTTGCTTCTTACATTCACAAAGCAGCTTGCTAGGGTAGGAGGTATCCTTTGTCCATGGAACACAACAAAGCCATCTGTACTATAAAAGGGTTGTCACTGCCCAGCAGAGGTCCTTCTTAGAGGAGGTTCAAGAGCCACAGCCACTGGCTCCAAGTGATGCTCTGTCCTGTCAGCCCAGAAGGGAGGATATATGGCTCCTCCTTCTGGGGAGACTGTGATGTCACCCCTCTTACAATGGTTCCTCGCTAAAAAGTACAAGGAAAATACCATCATCCTTAAGACACACACTGATGCACAGAGGTGCATACTAGAGATTGAATTCAATGAAGGACGTGTGCGACTCTGTGGGCCGAGCCGATACTGTGACCCCTAGACCATTTCACCTCTGTGCAGTCACTTTACAGCACTTGGGTGTTTGCTGTATGCTCAATTAAACCCTACTCTGGTGGGAAAAACCAGATTTCCAAATGGCGACTTTATTGATTCAATAAAATTTAAGAAATTCTGCTTATGGAAAAACTCATTAACCAAAACTAATAAATAAGAGTTTACCCTGCAGTCTGGTTCCTCTTTATTTGACAGAATTAAAAATCACTCTGGAACAACTTAGTTCATTTTTCACTTGTTAATTGGACTTAATAGTTTAGCAACTCCCTTTCTGTTCTAAGCTTATGAACTCTTCATTCTTTCCGGCAGCACTTGAGTTTTCTTGCTCTTAACTTTACAAAGCATATATTTACACTGAAGTTTAATGGGGAAAAGAGTACGGGGAAAAGAGAAGAAATAAGAATATTTTGCTTGGGTTGATGCAATGACTTAAGGCACAGCCCAGCCTTTCAGGTGTCACGTTGCACCACGGTGTTGACAGAATTCTTCCACTTAGCCTGAAGCACAGTGTCCATGTGAGGGACAATTTTATTATTAAATACATGTCACAGCAGATTTCCACTTCTGTTCAGCATTTATAGAAATTGTCCCTCCCCCAATATCATTATTCTTTGCAGAATGAAAAAAAAAAAAGATTGACCAGAGCTGAAACTGCATGCACTGGACAAAACCTTTCCGTCAGTATTATCCTCAGGCACACAGATATTGCCTTTGGAAGGCTATTTCTGTCTGAATGTTTGTTTGTTTATACTTAGGCTAACACATAGTATGTCAGTCCATGGTAGAGAGTGCTTACCAGAAACCAGTTGTTAGGGGGCATTTGCGAATGGGGAGGCTTTGGTCAATGGATAAATAATGACAGCGAGACAGGAGGAATGAATTCAAGAGAGCTATTATATAGCAAGGCCACTAAAGCTAGTGCTGCTATGTTGTATTCTTGAAAACACACAAAGAGAGCTGATGTTAAATGTTCTCACCACAAAAATGTTAACCATGTGCAGTGATGCTTTGGTTAATTAGCTAGAGTTAACCATTCCTCATTGCGTGTATACTTCAAAATATCATGTTTTATGTGATAAAAACAATGTTATCTGTCAGTTTAAAAATTGAAAAAAAAATTTAAATGGCTTTGATTGAATATGGGTGATCATGACCTTTGCAATAAAGTGCAAAGTTGAAGGGACAATACCAGAGTTCTTCCAGATACTGTGGCCACTCTTCAACTTCCCCTTCAATCCAAGCCTCGATGTTCCAACCACATGTGTTCTAGCCATGTAACTCATACCCCAACCATCTGAAACACTCTGTACCCACACTGCCAATTCTATGGTAAACAACCAGTCAACTCTTACTGTATACAACTTAACACGGAGCAGTAGAGGTGTGAGTCAGACTGAGTTGGTTTCATTTTATATCTCTCTGTGACCTTATTTTTCTATATTGAATGATGTAGACCTTGAAAAGAGAATTAGGGAAAAAGAAGATTGTTTTAAAGAATATTTTTCCTTTCAAAATTATATTTTAATTTGCCTTTAAAATTATAATTATGTATAATTATAGGGTGCAGTGTAATTATTTGATATGTGTGTGCAAAGTATAATGATCAAATCCAGGGAATCAGTATTTCCATCTTCTTTAAAGGTAATCATTTCTTTATGTTGAGACATTTTAAACTCCCCTTGTTCTGTTCTTTGTAAAATATATAATATATTGTTGTAAACAACGGTCACCTGCTATGTTGTAGAACACAATAACTTATTTCCATTGTCCAATTTTTTTTGGTACTTGGTATTCAATCTGTCTGAATTCCTCCTCCACCTTATGCTTGCTAATCCTGTTGACCACCATCCTACGCTCTACTTCTATGAAATCAACTTTTTTCAGTACAAAATATTTTTAAATTTTATTTATGCATTTGAGAGGGAAAGAGAGAGAGAGAGAGAGGGAGAGAGAGAGGATGCTTCCATTTGCTTGTTCACTCCCCAGATGCTCTCAAAGGCCAGGACTGGGTGGGACCAAGCCAGGAGCCAGAAATTCAATCCAGGTCTCCCACATTTGTTGCAGGAACCCAATCAGTTAATACAAACAACAGCCCCCAGGTCTGGATTAACAGGAAGCTGAAGCAGGAGTCAGAGTCAGATATCAAACTTAGGTATTCAAATGTGGGATGTAGGCATCTTACCAAGATATTAATTGCTAGTCCAAACTCCTGTCCATTTATTTTTTATTTCTAATCAACACATAAAAATTGTACATATTTGTGGGGTACCATTTGATGTTTATATCCAAGTATTTATTGCAGAATATTCAGTTGGGGTAAACATATCTATCTTCTATAACATTTAATGTTGGTAAAATATTTCAAAATACTTTATTTTAGTTTATTTTTCCTTTTTATATATCCACACTACATGTTCATTGTCTATAGTACCCTTCTAATATGTAATAGAACACCAAAATGTTTTACTCATTTCTAACTATAGCTTAGTACCATTAATCAGCTTTTCCCCATCTTGCCACTGCCGTACTCACTTGCCTTTTATAATCACAATACTCAACTTCTAGGAGGTCACGTTGTCTTTCTGTGTCTGGCTTATATCACATAGCATAATTTTCATTATGTCCAGTTCCAATCTTACTGCTGTAAATGAGAATAGTCCATTCTTTTACATGATTGAATAATATTCCATTGTGTATAAACACCACATTTTCTTATCCATTCATCTAGTGAGGAACATTTTTAGCATCTGTGAATAGTACCACCATAAACATGGGATTTAAGTTATTTCTTTGATTTACTGATTTCATTTCAATTGGATTTTTTAAAAAGGGTCTTGGGCAGACAGGGACATTCAAACCCAATGTATGCAGATAAGAGCAAATAATTTTAAATAATTGTTTTATCTTTGGATACAAATTAAGTCTTTAGTGTATCTGGATTAAATGCTCACAGCTTAGAGTCCATATTGATGTTCATCCACTGTGACCTTGTTAGGGATTAAACACTCCTAAAAAAAAAAAAAGTTTGGGCTTGAATAGCTAATGCTAAACTGTTTCTCCAATGTGACTGCAGCAACTCAGGATTCTATGTGGAAATGTTCCAATTGTCCTACATTCTTTGCAGTGCATGTCTGATTTAATTCATAATATCAAATATGCAAAATCCTTGAAATATGCTCAAGTAGTACTTTACATTAAATTATTGAAATCAAGTCAAAGGGAAACTGTTGACATGGTCTGAATTCATTCCTCATCTCACTAATCTCTAGCCTCATATTCACAGTTGATCTCATCAAGGTTTGTGGGTTTTTTTTTCCTTCTGCAGTTTGTTTATGTGCTATATCACATTGATTGATTTGCACACATTGAACCATCCCTGCATACCAGGGATAAATCCCACTTGGTCTGAGTGGATGATCTTTTTGATGTGTTGTTGCATTCTATTGTTCAGAATTTTATTGAGGATGTTTGCATCTGTGTTCATCAGGGCTATTGGTCTGTAATTCTCTTTCAATGCTGCATCTTTTTAAGGCTTAGGAATTAAGGTGATGCTGGCTTCATAGAAAGAATTTGGGAGGATCCCCTATTTTTCAATTGTTCTGAATTGTTTGAGAAGAACTGGAGTTAGTTCTTTAAATGTCTGGTAGAATTCAGCAGTGAATCCATCTGGTCCTGGGCTTTTCTTTGTTGGGAGGGCCTTTATTACTGTTTCAATTTCTGTCTCAGTTATGGGTCTGTTTAGGTTTTCGATGTCTTCCTGGTTCAATTTAGGTAGGTTGCATGTGTCCAGGAATCTATCCATTTCTGATAGGTTTCCCTGTTTGCTGGCATACAAGTCCTTGTAGTAATTTCTGATGATTCTTTTTATTTCTGTGGTGTCTGTTGTTACGTTTCCTTTTTCATCTCTGATTTTATTGATTTGGGTCTTTTCTCTTCTTTTTTTATTTAGTTGGGCAAATAGTGTGTCAATTTTGTTTATTTTTTCAAAAAACCAGCTCTTCGTTTGGCTGATCTTTTGTAATGTTTTTTTGGATTCAATCCTGTTGATTTCTTCTCTGATTTTAATTATTTCTCTTCTCCTACTAGATTTGATTCTGGTTGCTGCAGTTTTTCTAGATCCTTGAGATGCACTTAAAGATCATTTATTTGGTGCCTTTCCAATTTCTTGATATAGGCACCTATTGATATAAACTTTGCTCTCAACACTGCTTTTTCTGTATCCCATAAGTTTTGATATGTTGTGTTGTTATCCTCATTTACTTCCAGAAAGTTTTTGATTTCTTTTTTGATTTCTTCTATGACCCATTGTTCATTCAGGAGCATATTGTTCAGTATGCGTTTGCATATGCTCTAGGGATTCCTGAGTTGCTAATTTCCAACTTCATTCCACTGTGGTCTGAGAAGCTGCATGGTATGATTCTAATTCTTTTGAATTTGCTGAGACTTGCTTTATGGCCTAGTGTGTGGTCAATCTTAGAGTAGGTTCCATTCACTGCTGAGAAGAATGTAAATTCTTTAAGTGTAGGATTGAAAGTTCTGTAGATATCTGTTAGATCCATTTGGGCTATAGTGTCGTTTAAATCTACTGTTTCCTTGTTATCTTCTGTCTGGTTGATCTGTCTATTTCTGAGAGGCGAGTATTGAAGTCGCTCAGTACTATTGTATTGGAGACTACATCTCCCTTTAAGTCCCTTAACATACATTTTAAATAAACTGGTGCCCTGTAATTAGGTGCATATACATTTATAATAGTTACATCTTCTGGTTGAATTGATCCCTTAATCATTATATAGTGTCCCTCTTTGTCTCTCTTAACAGATTTTGTGTTAAAGTTTATTTTGTCTGATATTAAGATGGCTACACCCACTCTTTTTTCATTTCTGTTGGCATGGTATATCTTTTTCCAGCCTTTCACTTTCAGTCTGCATGCATCTTTGTTGGAAAGATGTGTTTCTTGTAAGCAGCAGATAGATGGGTTTTGTTCCTTAATCTATTCAGCCGGTCTGTGTCTTTTAACTGGAGTGTTGAGGCTATTAACGTTCAATGTGACTATTGATAAGTAGTGACTTTGCCCTGCCATTTTACCAAAGATATTTTCTAATATATGCTTTGAACTTCCTGTGATCTTTTGCTGTGATGTTTTCTTCCTTTACCGTCTTTCATACTGATGGCTGTGTTTCTGTGTGTAACACATCTTTAAGTATCTTTTGCAGGGCTGGACAAATGGCAACAAATTTTTTCAATTTCTGTTTGTTATGAAAGGTCTTTATTTCACCTTCATTCACAAATGAGAACTTTGCAAGATACAATATTCTGGGCTGGCAGTTATTCTCTCTTAGTACCTGGGCTATGTCTCACCATTCCCTCCTAGCCTGTAGGGTTTCTGATGAGAAGTCTGCTGTGAGTCTAATTGGAGATCCCTCTGAAAGTAATCTGATGTTTCTCTCTTGCACATTGTAGAATCTTTCCTTTATGTTTCACTGTGGTGAATTTGATGACAACGTGTCATGGTGAGGATCTCTTTTGGTCATGTTTATTAGGGGTTCTATGAGCTTCCTGAACTAGGATGTTTCTGTCCTTCTCCAAACCCGGGTAGTTCTCTGCTAGTATCTCTCTAAAAAGGCCTTATAATCCTTTCTCTCTCTCCATGCCTTAAGGAACTCCTAGAACCCGATTGTTGGTTTTTTTATTAGTATCCTGTAGATTCCCAACAATATTTTTTAGATTTCTGATTTCCTCTTCTTTTCTTTGGTTTGATTGTATATTTTCCTGTGCTCTGTCTTCTAAGTTCGATATTCTCTCTTCTGTTTCACTGACTCTGTTTTTAAGGCTCTCTAATGAGTTTGTCATTTGATCTATTTAATTCTTCAATTCATTTTGATTTCTCTTCACTATCACAATTTCATGTTCTACTAGTTTCTTCATTTCATTTTGATTCCTCCTTATGATTTCATTTTCACGAGAGAGATTTTCTATCCTGTCCAGTAAGGATTTCTCTAGTTCAAGAATTTGTTTTTGAAAAATTCTTGATGTTTTTATCATAAATATTTTGAAATCCATATCTTGCATTTCTTCTATCTCATCATCTTCATAATCTTGAATTGGGGTGTCTTGTTCATTTGGGGGTGTCATAATGTCTTCCTTGTTCTTGTTTCCTGTTTCTGCATTTGTTGCTTGGTATTGTGGAGATATTCTTTGGTTTCTTCTTCCCTCGCTGTGGTGTTTTTTCTCGTTATACTATGACTGTATTAAGTGGACTGACTGCTTTTGTTGGATCCTTAGAGGCTTGTGATGGGTATAGCCAGAGAGTTCCATTTGGTTCTTCAGGGTTAAGGGTGTGCCCTAGGTTTGTGGCTTTAACCACTATTCAGTGACAGTCAGTCTTTTTTTTTTTTTTTTAAAGATTGATTGATTGATTTGAAAGTTCAGAATTACAGAGAGAGGGAGAGAGACATAGAGAGAGAGAGGTCTTCCATCTGCTGGTTTGCTCCTGAGGTGACCATATAGCTGGGGCTGAGCCAGGCTGGAGCCAGGATCCGAGCTTCAATTGGGTCTCTCACATAGGAGTCAGGGCCCAAACACTTGGGCCATCTTCTTCTGCTAATCCCAGGCAATTAGCAGGTACCTAGATCAGAAGTGGAGCAGCCAGGACATGAGCCAGTGCCCCAGCATGGTGTGATGTTGTAGGCGGTGATTATATGTGCTACACCACAACACTGGCCCCAGTGACCTCCAAATTTCATCACCAGTTCTGACCTCTCTGCTTTTCACTCACTTGCCCATTCACTTTTGCCTTTTGTATGTTTAATGTGCGTGGCAAATTTAATCCCACCATTTCTGACAGGACCTCCTGAAATTCACAAAAAAGAAGCTGACTACTATGTATGGCCAGACTGGCTCATGTCAGTTCACATCAAAACCCTCCTTGAACAGATGTGGAACCAAATTCCATGTGTTTTCTAGAAAGTACTCATTTCTTGCCCTACCTCTAATGACAGATTTTACTCTCCAAACTTTTTTATTAAGAGATTATTAACAGGTTAATGTTAGAGCTTTTTGATTATTGAATCTACTTACTATATAATTTGACATCTCTAAAATTCCTGAAAACACATTTATGTATACTTACATAATATTATATTGTGAATATAAACCATAAATTACTTTCCCTATTTCTCTATTTTGTGGCACTTATTTTATTCCTAGATAACTTAGCCTGCTTGATTCTATTAATTATTTCTTTTTCTAGTGTATTTATGCAGATTGTTACTTGTTTGTACATAGGAAAATTATTAAATGCTTGTGTTTATCTTGTGCCAAGTCCCATTCTTAAACTTTTCTAATGTTTATAGTGAATTTATACTAATTATGGTTATTTTGTTGATTCTTCACTGTTTGCAGAAATATAAAATTAACATATAATAGAAATAATAGTAATTATATGTGTAATATTTTTTCAAAATAATTTTTATTTGTTTCATATTCACGTAGTAGACAGAACTTCCAAAACAATGTTAAGTGATAACATTTATTATTTGTTAAACTCTTATTGAGTACTAGATCCTATAATTATTATTTAATAAACATTATACATTATTCCATTATTTCCAAGATTTAGGGGGAAGAAATGTTTCCAATATGTATAAATATCTCATTGGCTCTTGGCTTGAGATAGTTAGGTTTATCATGCTAAATGAAGAAACTTATATATTCTTGGAGAGAAAGAGAGACAACTGCTGCTGCCCAGTGTTTGCTGTGGCAAGTCAGGACCTGAAGTCAGGTATTGAACTCAAGTGCTCTGCTATGTGATATGGGTGACTTAACTGACATCTGATTCACTAAAACAAATGCCTGCCCCTTATTATATTAAAATTAATTTACTAAAGTAGTTTTTAGATTTAAAGATAAGTTCTGAAGATATTCCAGAGTTCCTGTATACTTTTCATCTAGTTTCCCTTAATTTGACAACATAGATAATCACTGTTTGTATCAAAATTAAGAAATTCACACTGGCATACACTATCAAATAAGCTCCAGATTAAAGTCAGATTTCTCCAGATCTTTTACTACTTTCTTTTTTCTGTTCCATAATATGCTTGAGAGTACCATATTGTAGTCAGCCATCATGTCTCCTTAGTTTCCTATGATCTATAATAGTTCTTCAATCTTTCCTTGTTCATGATGATCTCGACAACTTTGAAAAATGTTGATCAGGTGTTTTGTCAAATGTTCCTCAGTTTAAGTTTTCTGTTTTTCTCATTGTTAGCTCGGGGTTCAAGTGTCATTCTCCTCATATCTTCTAAGTGAATACATAACATCAACATTACTTGTCTCTGTTGATGTTAACTTTTTTTTTAACTTTTATTTAATGAATATAAATTTCCAAAGTACAGCTTATGGATTACAATGGCTTCCCCCCCATAACGTCCCTCCCACCCACAACCCTCCCCTTTCCCACTCCCTCTCCCCTTCCATTCACATGAGGATTCATTTTCGATTCTCCTTATATACAGAAGATCAGTTTAGCATACATTAAGTAAAGATTTCAACAGTTTGCTCCCACACAGAAACATAAAGTGAAAAATAATAGATGATTTTTTAAATGATGATGAAATCAGATCAGACCTATTGTCATGTTTAATCCCAGTGAGAGTCAACTTGGGAATTGATAATTTCTTCTCTCTCTTTTTTTTTTTTTTTACAGAAGATCAGTTTAGTATGCATTAAGTAAAGATTTCAACAGTTTGCACCCCCATAGAAACACAAAGTGAAATATACTGTTTGAGTACTCATTATAGCATTAAGTCTCAATGTACAGCACATTAAGGACAGAGATACTACATGAGGAGTAAGTGCACAGTGACTCCTGTTGTTGACTTTACAAATTGACACTCCTGTTTATGGCATCAGTAATCTCCCTATGCACCAGTCATGAGTTTCCAAGGCTATGGAAGCCCCTTGAGTTCTCCAACTCTTATCTTGTTTAGACAAGGTCATAGTCAAAGTGGAGGTTCTCTCCTCCCTTCAGAGAAAGGCACCTCCTTCTTTGAAGACCTGTTCTTTCCACTGGGATCTCACTCACAGAGATCTTTCATTTAGGTTTTTTTTTATTTTTTATTTATTTATTTATTTTTTTGCCAGAGTGTCTTGGCTTTCCATGCCTGAAATACTCTCATGGGCTTTTCAGCCAGATCCGAATGCCTTTAGGGCTGATTCTGAGGCCAGAGTGCTGTTTAGGACATCCACCATTCTATGAGTCTGCTGAGTATCTCGCTTCCCATGTTGGATCACTCTCCCCTTTATTTATTCTATCGGTTAGTATTAGCAGGTACTGGACTTGTTTATGTGATCCCTTTGACTCTTAGTCCTTTCATTATGATCAATTGTGAACTGAAATTGATCACTTGGACTGGTGAGATGGCATTGGTACATGCCACCTTGATGGGATTAAATTGGAGTCCCCTGGTATGTTTCTAACTCTACCATTTGGGGCAAGTCAGCTTGAGCATGTCCCAAATTGTACATCTCTTCCCTCTCTTATTCCCACTCTTATGTTTAACAGGGATCACATTTCAGTTAAATTTCAACACTTAAGAATAACTGTGTATTAATTACAGAATTAAACCAGTCATATTAAGTAGAACAGACAAAAAAAAACTACTAAGAGAGATAATGTATTAAGTTGTTCATTAACAGTCAGGGCTATGCTGATCAAGTCACCGTTTGGGAATATTTTCCAGGTTTATGCTCTACAAAATTACTATTTTTCCCTTTTCACACTCTACCCTCTAAGCCAGAGGGGAATTAAGCTCCACCCCCTAGAGGAGACAGTATTAATATATACTCTTTAGAATTCCTCCATAGGGAAGACTTTCCTTATCTCTTCTTTCTATTGATTTATTTAAACAATGATTTATATTAATATGGACTCAGACATTTATTTTGTACTTTGAAATCCAATAGTACCTTATTTACATTTTTATACAATTATTCTGGCTTTTTCCACTTGGGTGTTTCAGTAGACTCCCGTGAAAATGTCCCGTCCTATCATTTCTTGTTACTCTGTTTGTTTTTGCTCCATTTAGTTTTTGAGCACTTTATTTCCTTTGGGTGCTACAGGATCATCCCTTCTCACCTTGTCATTACCTAGTCCAGTACTAGAAACAGTTACTTCTCTGAAAAGTCTGGATTCTTTTTATTAGAGAATATTTATTTATTTTAGGAGTTATGCCATTTATTTATTTTTTCCCAAAGAAATCTTTTACTTAAGGAATACAAACTTCATGCATTTTATAAGTACAACTTTAGGAATATACTGATTCTTCCCACCATACCACCCTCCCACCCACATTCTCATAACTCCTCCTCCTCCCTCTCCCATTCCCAGTCCCATTTTCCATTAGGATACATTTTCAATTAACTTTATACACAGAAGACCAACTCTATACTAAGTAAAAAGTTCAACAATTTTCACAAAAACAAAACAAAACAAAAAAACCAAACTGTTCCTTAACAGTCCAGACAAGGGCTGTTCAAAGTCATTGCATCTTGAAGTTAATTTCACTTCCTTTTTTTTTTTTTAGAGACTTAATTAACTTTAAAGAAGCACACAAGAATGATACATCTTTTGGGGGCACTTAGACATAATTATAATACAACTCTTTGAGGACAGACTCTTTCCTGTATGGGAAGTTAGCACACAGTGACTCCTGTTGTTAATTTAGCAATTAACACTCTTAAGTATGATGTCAGTGATCACCCCAGGCTCTTCATATGAGATGCCTTGGCTATGGAAGCTTTTTGAAATCACAAACTCTATCAGTAATTAGACAAGGCCATAAGCAAAGTGGAAGTTCTCTCCTCCTTTCAGAGAAAAATATCTCCTTCTTTGATGACCACTTCTTTCCACTGGGTCTCACCCACTGAGATGCTTCATGTAGGACATTTTTTGTCACAGTGTCTTTCTTGGCTTTCCATGCCTGAAATGCTCTTGTGGGCTTTTTAGCCAGACCAGAATGCCTTGAGGGCTGATTCTGAGGTCAGAGTGCTATGTAAAGTGATTGTCAGAGAAAGTTAATTAGAAACCAATGTTTGTGGGCCAAGTATTGCATTTCATTTTACTTATTATTACTTTTTTGAAAAAAAAAAGATTTGTTTATTTATTTGAAAGTTAGAGTTACAGATAGAGAGGGAGTGAGAGAGAAAGCAAAAGAGAATCTTCCATCTACTGGTTCACTTCCCAAATGGTTGCAACTGCCTGGGTTGGGTCAGGCTGAAGCCAGGAGCCAGGAGCTTCGTCTGGGTCTTCCCTGTGGGTGGCAGTGACCCAAACATATCAGTCATCTTCCACTACTTTCCCATGTAAATTAGCAGGGAACTGGGTTGGAAGTGGAGCAGCCAGGAGTTGAACTGGTGCCCATATAAGATGTTGACACTATAGGCAGAGGTTTAACCCACTGTGTCACAGTGCCAGCCATACTTGCTATTATGTTTTGTATTTGTTTTTAATATTCTTTAAAAAATTATAATGTATACTTAACATAAAACTTTCCATCTTAACTTCTTTTAAGTATATACTTCAGTGGCTTTTAGTACGTTCTTATTGTTGTGCAACCATCATCACTACCCATCTCCAGAACCCTTTTTTTTTTAAGATTTATTTATTTACTTGAAAGTCAGAGTTACACAGAGAGAGAAGGAGAGGTAGAGAGAGAGAGAGTGAGGTCTTCCATCCGATGGTTCACTCCCCAATTGGCCACAATGGCCAGAACTGTGCCGATCCGAAGCCAGGAGCTTCTTCTGGGCTTCCCATGTGGGTGCAGGGGCCCAAGGACTTGGGCCATCTTCTACTGTTTTCCTAGGCTGTAGCAGAGAGCTGGAGCAGAAGTAGAGCAGCCAGGATTAGAACTGGCTCCCATATGGGATGCCAGCGCTTCAGGCCAGGGTGTTAACCCACTATGCCACAGTGCCGGCCCCATCTCCAGAACCCTTTTCATCTTTTGAAGGAGCATATGGACCCATTATCCATTGGCAATCACAATTCTACTTCCTATCCCTGAGTTATTTAACTAGTTGCCTTATATAAGTGGAAATTCACTGTATTTGTCTTTTGATTTTGGTTTATTTCACTAAATATAATGTCCATGAGATTTATCCATGTTGTAGCATGTATCAGTATTCCTTCCTTTTTAAGACTAATAGTACAAAAATTCTATGATACAGGGATTTTCAGAAAGTTAAATTCACGTTATGAAACAAGTACAAGGATTTTGAAAAATTTTTGCACCAAAATAAGCATATTTTACTATACTTCCACAAGTTTTTAAAGTCTTCCCTTTTGTATGTGCTACATTTTCTTATTGCTTTGTCTTTCAAGCACTAAAACTTCTTCCCATCATTGGTTATAATAAATGCTGTTATGAATGTGGGCTTACATTCATACATATTGTAGTTTTGGTTGGTATTCCTCTAAGGATCAATGATATCCCAATGATATATAAATGCTTATTGGCCATATATCATCTATGAAGAAATGCCCATTCACATGTCTTGTCCATGCTTTATTTAATTTGTTCAGTTTTGCTGTTATGGAGTTGGAGGTGGTCTTTACACATTCTGGATTAGCTCCTTATCAAATATATGATTTGCAAATATCAGTAGTTTCTCCCATTCCATTGCATTTCCTTTTCATGCTGTTAATTGAGTTATTGGATTCATAGATATTTTCAATTTTTATGTCATTCAGTTTATTTTTTCTATTATAACCTGTGCCATGTTCAAATAATTATTGCCAAAGTCAATATCACGAAGCTTATTTTATTTTTGATGAATTTTTTTTATATTTCATTAGACCTAAATAGAAAATAAGGGCTTTTACTGGGAAATAAAGGAAGATAAAGATAGGGTTAGGACAGATTTGGATTACTGATATAAAATTCAGATTTTTGGTCATGGTAATGCACACAAAAGTCATAAAAAGTTTTTGAGTAGGTAAGCAACCGACTGAAGTTTTTTTTAAAGATTTTTATTTATTTATTTGAGAGGTAGAATTACAGACAGTGAGAGGGAGAGACAGAGAGAAAGGTCTTCCTTCCGTTGGTTCACTCCCCAAATGGCCACAATGGCCGGAGCTACACCAATCCGAAGCCAGGAGTCAGGTGCTTCTTCCTGGTCTCCCGTGTGGGTACAGGGGCCCAAGCACTTGGGCCATCTTCTACTGCTTTCCCAGGCCACAGCAGAGAGATGGATTGGAAGAAGAGCAGCCGGGACTATAACCCGGCGCCCATATGGGATGCCAGCGTTGTGGGCAGAGGATTAACCTACTGTGCCACAGTGCTGGCCCCTGAAATCAGTATTTCAAGAAGATAAATCTGGAGGTTGTGTGAAGAATTATGTTTTTCAGGAAAAAAAGAAGAGAAATAAAAATACCTATTATAGTGAAAGTTACTGCAAATATCCAACCAGCATATGGCAAACATGCCTATTAATATACTTAGGTATTCTTTATAAGAGTAATTCACATATCAACAAGATGTCAAAATAAATTTAGAGTAAAAATAAATTGAGATGATGGATAAAAAGTTGGTTAAAATTAGAAAATATTTATCAACATTTTTCTGTGACATCACCAAGCAGATTGAATGACATGTTGCACTTCACCTTAGAGATGGGCAAACAATTGTGTTGAGACAGTGTCAGCTGAGAGAATTAAGACAACTATTTATTTTAACAACTTCAAATGAAACAATTTGATTTTACTCCTTTCTGGATGGTAGAATATTCATCCCCTCACAGCAATTTTTCCTTAGCTTTACCCATGTTTGAATGAATAGAAGTTTGGGATTCATCAGTTAAATCTATGGCTGCCATTCCTAGTGAAATTCAACCAAAACAATCACTAGTTGTAATTAACCTGCTTTTAAATAATTCTAAGAGAATAAGCTGAAAATTTAGGGACACATGTTGCAGGATGAACAAACTTTTTGACACCATGTTCATTTTTTTATAAACTCAGTGAGGATAAATTTGTGAGGAAGAGAAAACTTTTCAAATTGGCTGATTTAACAACCTCTGTCCCTCACTAGAAAAAAATCTTTTCAGTGATGAGGCTGAAGCAATCTAAATGGAAATATTGGTTCCCACAGATTTCTATAGGCTTTGATGATAAAACCTTCTGCCTGGTCTATTTCCTTTTGATCTACTTGAAAAAGGATGCTGGGAGAAGCCAGGGCCAGGCTCCTTCAATGACCAGCTGCTGATACAGCTGTGGCTTGTTACAACCACAGGACAAGGAAAAGTTCCAACATGCTTCCTGTTTTATCACATTCTTAAGTTAACATTCTATTACTAAGAAAAGTGATATCCACACAGATGCAGAAATATGGCGTGTTCTAAAGGCCAAATGGACTATTAAAATGATGATCCAGCTATGTATTTCAAGAATTTATTAAGAGGTAAAGACTTATCCATACAAGTTTTCTTCTTGCTTAATGGTTTGCAACAAAGATTTGCTTTTTAGATAATTTGCTTGTCTAAGATTAATGGAGAGAGAGTTTCAATTCTCCAGAGAAACATATTCTCTGATCTCAAGTATCCAGATGGATCTGCATTGTAGATCCAGCCTCAGTGGCTAAGGAATGCTACAGAAGGCCTCCAGCTGATAGGGAGATCTTAACTGTGACTCTCACTGCTTTCCATTAAGGAAATGAGAAGCAACTCACTTTTTACAAGGTGTTAACTAAGCTTGGCTGAGCAGCCCAACTGAAAAATCAAACATGCCCAAACACTTCGTGTTTATAAAAACAAACTCCATTAACATGCCTGGCTTCCCTTTTCATAAAATTGCGGATGATTTACTGCATATCTTAGTGCAGTCCAATTTTCCTGTAAAATGTAAGTTCTGTATTATGTTTGGCACATTTCAGAGATCAATGTGTAATAGCTGAATTAGCATTGATTTGTTTCCCATGAAAATGATAATGAAGGGTTTTATAAAATCAGTAACGACCCAACTGGCATAAAATAGAGTATTTCCACAAGCTATAAGAACTGGTATGCACTTCTGAAAGGAAGTTAAACATTTTTTTTAATACCACAGTGTTCATCCTTCCAGAAGGAAGACGATCAAATTCTCTAACCACTTGCTCAATCAAGTGGGGCCTTTTTACAATAAGTCTTTCCAGAGTAATCTGAGTCTCGATCCCATACACACCTGATTTATTAAATTATTCTAGTTAACCCAATTCTCAGCCTTCTCTAGATTTCCTAGAATATTTGCAGAGACAATATCTCTTAATTTCTTGTATCTACTTAAAAAAGTCATTCAGTAATGAAATAATATAAAGCAACCATCTCTACACCCCTCCATGGAATAAAGTATACCCAGTTGAAGGCGTCTGTGTTTACACATCCTTCAACACATTAACTGCCCTTTCCTCTCAGAAGTAGCCATTTATTCCTATTTATGCAACTTTTACTAGAATTTGCTCCCCAATCTGTGACCTGGGAAGAGGGATGCACTGTAATACATCTATAGTGAAAATCGGCTTCACTTTTAATTTTTGCATAGCATAGACTTAGCAGGGCTGCGATGATTCACATGTTCCTCAGGGGACACTGGTTCTCTGGACCTTCTCATCTAACTATGCTAGTAATTTCTAGCTATGCTAGTAATTTCCACTTACTAAAATGTTGGGCAAGAAAAAACAGACATTCTAGAGACCTAGAAACGCAAAATTCTCCCATGGCACCTGGAAATTTAGTTCTCTCTCCTTCACCAGCAGGTCTCGCATTTTCCAGCCAAGTGCAGCTTTCTACCTTCTCTAATTCTGTGCTTGTGTCCTCAAGAGCAGAGCAAATTTGTAGCCTGATAATAATAACAACCACCATGTTCCAGTCACTTCTTTAGAACCATGGTCTGCCCCCAAGTGAAGTGTGTACACCCAGGGCAGGAGCAAAATGAGCCAATGGGTTATAGACAATGCCATTTTAATTTCTGTTTACATTTATGTTTTCCAGAACAAAAAAGAAAGAAATTAAATATCAGCACAAATATTAATAGCAGTACATGTGTAACTTCGAGTAAGTGTACCTATATTAGGGATGCATGCTTGAAGGATTTTTAGCTGATACAAGAGTATGAATCAAAAATATTTGGAGGCCACAGTTCCAAATAATTCATGTATACTTACTCTGTGACCCGAAAAAAAACAGTTTCAGGACATATTTTGTAATTTTAATAGTATTCAGGTAATATATATGTAGTAAGGTACATGTCAAATTAAAATCAACCATTTTCCTTTGTGCTTGTATAAAGTGATATAGTTCCTAGAAGTTTTAGTTCAACAAAACAAATATCCATGGTTTATCACTCACATGTTCTAGGTCTGCTTAAAAAAAACTTTGAATATATATTATACAACACACTTTCATTGCCAAAAGATTTTTATTTGTTAAGAACCAGAAGCTAAAATATCTAGTGTTTCAATTAAGGATAATCAAAACTAAAATTGTAAACATCTATTCTTTAAATACCTAATGAGAATTTACTATAATATAGCAAAGGTACAAAGATAATATTTTTTTAGTTTTTGTTTTTTTTCGTGTGTGTTAGGTATTGAGCATTACGTGATGATTCTATCTTCCTGGAGTTTATAAGTTAAGGGAAGAAATAGAAAAATTGAAATAAAATGGAGGAAATGTTTTTAGCAGCATGAACAAAGTCTTATAGATGTCTCTTCCAGGCCCACCCCCTCTGTTCCTTTCACATTTCCTCTTCCATAGCCACTGCTCCAAAAATAGATCCCTACCCTTACTCCTCATTTATCCACATCTTGGGGTCATAAGTATTCTCTTTTTTCTGACCTTGACCTCCCACGTCAAACTCCTCAGTATGTTAGCTGACCTTTATTTAGGTGACAGCAGATTGTACTGAGTTTAATTTGATTGACTAATCCCGACTCTCCTGAAATTTCTCTCTGGGGATAGACTGCCATAACCCAGTGGTAATGAGATATCCACAGAAGTCCTGGATCAGGGAGGCCAACAACAGGACTTGGAAACACCGGAGCAGGATCGAGGTGAAGACTTTCATGAGGTAGGCTTTTGAATAAGGCATAAATCATTTCACATAGACCAGCTGACTTCAACGTGTGGGAAACTCTGAGAGTCCCTCTACTGTTTGGACAATTTCTTTCATTTGAATGATTCTTAAATTGTTTGAGGGACTAGCCATTTTAAACTCATATATTGGGTTCTCTTAGAAGGGCCACAGCAGCTCCCTTTGGATTTATTAAGATTACTCTCTTATCCTACAGCAAAAGACTCTACACAAAGTAAGCACTGCTTCCTCCTAGAAACATTTATTTGATGTTACCTCAAAAAAAAAAAAAAAAAAAAAGCCATGGAGATACTGATGTGGCAGACACAAAGATGTAGGCACAAAGCATTAACGTGCCATTTTGTCCCCCAGAATAAGGATTATGTTATCTCCCTCTTACAAACACATGGAAATGTTGTGAGCATTTGGTACTATAAAAGCACATTTTAGATATTGCTTTCAGTCACACATCACATAGCACTGACAAATATATAGAGTCAGTAGAATATTAGTACATCTCCATTCCCACATCATCAGTCACAGGCTTATCTGTGTTACACAGTCACCCTTTCAAAGCAGTTGGGAGACTCTATGGTGGGTAGTGATTTAGGAAGAGATGACAATAGCTGCACATTCTGTAAAGAGTTGTGAATGCATTTAGTGGGAATGACGATGATGATCATAATGATAATGATAAGGTCCCCAGCTGTCTGTTGAAATCCCTTTCTGGGAAACAGCTGGAAATTCATTCTCTGAAGATCGCATCTGGCTTGATTTGCCAGCACTCAAATCCCATTGATCTGGTTCTGTTCTAGCCCTCTGTACTCACAGTTCAAAGAGCAGGGAGGCCTGTAAAGAAATTACTGCCATATTGTTCAATCGGCCACAGTGAGCAACATATACGATTATAATTAGGAACACATTAAGGGAAGCAGCTCAGTGGAGATAAGCTGCTTGACCGCATACGCTTTTTGATGAGGGCTTAGCGCCAATCCGAGAAGAAAAAGATTAAATGTTTGTTACCAATCCTTTTGAACTTGTGGCAGAACATGTGGTAAAGCATTTTTGATTCAAATTAAAAGCATCCTAGGATAAAAATAACCCTGTTCTCCCAGGCCTTTCCAAGTGAAACCATTCAGAGACTGATTTATTGTATCGCCCTTAACCTCTTTCCACCAGCATGATTAACATAAGCATTTCTGAATCCCTTGTAAG
The DNA here is from genome assembly GCF_051225735.1 of Oryctolagus cuniculus. Taxonomy (NCBI): domain Eukaryota; kingdom Metazoa; phylum Chordata; class Mammalia; order Lagomorpha; family Leporidae; genus Oryctolagus; species Oryctolagus cuniculus. Next base: position 32,380,874 of record NC_142875.1, read on the forward strand.
CCTGGACAGGTATTTGTCTTGTTACACATCTGTGGAACAAATGGTAATACAAATTATACACTCAACAGATGTAAGTTTTCAAAGGCCAGGCAAATTTAATTTGACTGTGCATATAAATCAAAAGTTCATTGAGCTCCAAGGTCAGTGATATGGTTTGCAGGTAGAGATGGTTGATGCTCAAACTTCACCAAAAGGCCAGCGGTTCAGAAACTCTCAAAAAACAGTTTCCTTAACCAAGCAAAGAAAATATATGTAGTGACTGTAGCACCAAGGAGGCAAGCAAAGGGGAAGGCTGTGAAAGCAAAGGACAACTTGCCCACCATCATCAAGAAAGCCGTACCCAGTCATGGGGGCGAGGGGGTGGAGTGTGGGGGATGAGATGATCATACCAACTCTTAAGATTCCATTGACAAGAGGAAGCATGTTTTTTTTTTTCCTGGAAACAGCAAAGAGAAACCTTGTTTCAGATTCAGTTTTCTATTTTTGCTGTGGCTTCAGACAAGTCTCTTAACCTCTCTGTGCCTATTTACCTATAGAGTTGTGATATTAGTTTTACTCACGGCACTGGAGTCAAACGCTTAGCATTCTTTTGAAGTGATTTAATCTTTTCTAAATGACACTACATATTGTACATTGCATGAGTCTGGACAGGTTGCAATCACTTGACACCTGCCAAAGGAATACTTTAAGTTTGTTTTAATTATATCATGAGTTACTTTAACTTCTATAAACAGTGAGATTTATTTAGTGTCCTAAATGCTAACTGAAGAACTCAATTACAATACACTCTCACATTCTCTCACCCAAGTTTTCTCCAAGTCACTCATTCTCACACACACTCTCTCACATACAGTTTCTTCATTCCCTCTACTCATTCTGAATTTTGAGGACTCTTCCCTTCTATATAATTTCTGGTAAGATGGATGTTGTCAATAGTAGCAGTGTTACACTTTTGAAAGCAATAAAATGTTATAATTTATGCACAAGCAAACGTTTTGGCATATTACTTATCAAATTCTGTCAAGATGCACACGTTTTACCTTTCAAAGTAGCATTTTCCCAGGTTCCCAAGAACACTGCTAGGTATTTCACATAAGAAGATGTTTGATCATATAATCTGAGAAAATATTAGACTCTAATAAGTTCATGTGCATTGTGAAATTCTCCTGATTTTTTTTTAAAGATTTATTTCTTTACTTGAATGGGAGAGAGAAAGAGAGAGAAATTTATTTTCTGCTAGTTAATTTCCTGAATGTCCACAATAACCAGGGCTGGGTCAGGACAAAGCCAGGAATTAAGAGCCCTGAGTCTCCTATGTATGTATACTTGCACCATCTTCCACTGGTTTCACAGGCACATTAGCAGGATTCTGTATCAGAAGTGGAGCAGTGTGGATTGCACCAGCACTCCACTTATAGGATGCCAGTGTTGTGGGCAGCAGCTTAGCTTATGGCATCACAATGCCAGCCCCTGCGTTGTGAATTCTAAGGGCAAGAGGGAGTATGAAATATTTTCCTAACATGTTTCTTACACTTTTACTACTGAATTATCCCAGGTATGATTTTCAGTTTTGGAAACATAACTTGAGGATAATATAAAAGACTTTGATATCCATGTGCTGTTTGGGAAAGGTGAATAAAAATGTGCCTTCATAAACAGGGAAATTATTTCCAAGTCCAATTGTGATTAAGAACAACTCTTTGTCTTTAGAAAGATGATTAAGACAAACAGACAAGTAGGATATTACCTCTTACTTCTACCAGAAAGAAAATATTTCTATTCCTCTTCTGCTTCATTTGCTTAGATCTTTTCCTGTAGAAATAACAGTAACAATAATATTTGGAGAAGGCTGCCTTTCTTGATAATAAATCTGTGCTAATTACCAGACAGTCAAACAAACTAGAACCACAGTTTATGATAGTTTTGTAAATAAGCAGATTATGTTTAAATGACCCTTATTTTCTTTTGCAATGTCAATTAGAAGACACTTGATGCTTTACAACCATTAGCAAGGGAACAGTGAACATAGGGCTCCACAGCAGTCTGAAATAACTCACTGCCTCACTCCTCAATGGCCAAGTTAAAAGAAGGCAAGGAACATCTTGTAGGGAGAAGTGGTGTAAATGAAAATTAAAATCTGTTTTCAAGTTTTTCAACTTATAGCTACATAACCCTACTGCCCTTCTTGTGCATATCTTTGCACAGTGTGTTTTCTGTGCCTACCTTGGTCATTAAACTCTGAGTTCCTTAAGAACAGAGGCAACATCTTATCCATTTCCTTTTTCTTGTAATGTTCTTGTTATGTATCTAAGTCATAGCAGGCACCTGTCACACATTTACTGAATTGAGCTGACCTTAAGTGATCCAGACTAAGAATATTTATAAAATATATTTTCTGACACTTGGAACACTGAAGTTGAATCTTTTATTTAACGTGAGGTAGAGAAATTCCTTTGTTTCTTAAGTATTTGTATTTGTCAGCTTGTTGTTACTTCAATGAAATACTTGAGGCAACCAAATTTACAAGGAGAAAAGGTTTACTTATCTCACAGTTTTGGAGGTTCAAATCCAGGATGAGATGGCTCTAATGGTTCTGCCCTTGGATGAGGATGGCAGATGGCAGTGGTGGAGCACATGGCCAGGAAGCAGAGAGAAAAGCTGGGACCAACTCAGGCTTTTATAACCAACCCTCTCGCAAGAACTACCTTCCAAGGATACAACTGCAAAGACCTAAGGCCTATCTCCTAAACTCCAGAGTTGAATTAATTTATATATACCCCCTTATTTCCATTAACTATGACTTTGGAGTTTAAACACTGACATGAATTGAGAGGCCAATTAATGTCAAAACCCATAGTAGTACTTCCGGCACAAGGAAATACAGCTCATTAGTAACTGATGAAGATGATAAAAAATTGGTATTTGTATTGCTTATATGCAATGTTTATGATCTTTTTAAATCAATATAGGACCCTTTACTAATATCCTAAGTAAATGTTACTATTTGTATATAGCCTGTTGAGGTGGTTTTGAGTCAATTCCTGTCAGGAAATTTTCCCTCAGTTCTACCCATTATTTGCGAATGTAATGGCCCTGCCTTCAGTAAATTCATGGCTGATGAAAAATCAGTTTTATAAAACTTCGGAATTTCATTTAACTAATCAACAGCCTTGGGATATAGGCCTTCAATCTGCAGGTATGTTCTTATCTAGCTGGACTTTCTTTAATACATGTAAGGATATTTCCAGATTTTGCCAAATACTTTGCTGACAATGATACATTTTGAGTCTATTGTAATTATAAGCCTTCTGTTACTAAGACAACAGTCTTAGAGCTGATATGTACCTAATTGGTAACAGAATGAAAACAATCATGAAGACTGATAAGGGCCAGGCACTTATTAAGAGAAAGAACAAAGCATGCCAAGTAGTGCCCACATTGGACTGCATAATCTTCTACTTCTACTTCTGACTTCACTGACGTGTGTATGGTCACCACCATCAATTATGAAACACATGGGTAGGGGCTGGTGCTGTGGCGCAGCATGTCAAAGCCCTGGCCCGAGACGAAGGCATCCATATGGGTGCCAGTTCTAGTCCTGTCTGCTCCACATCTGATCCAGCTCTCTGCTATGGACTGGGATAGCAGAAGATGGCCCAAGTCCTGGGGCCTCTGCACCCACGTGGGAGATCTGGAAGAAGCTCCTAGCTCCTGGCTTTGGATTGGCATAGCTCCAGCCCTTGCAGCCATTTGGGGAGTGAACCAGCAGATGGAAGACCTTTCTCTCTGTCTCTCTGCCTCTGCCTCCCTGTAACTCTGCCTTTCGAGCAAATAAATCTTTTTTAAAAATGCCATTTCTTTTTTAATAGAAAACTTTTATTTAATAAATATAAATATCTAAAGTACAACTTTTGGATTATAGCAATTTTTCCCCCCATAACCACCCTCCCACCCGCAAACCATCCCATCTCCTATTCCCTCTCCCAGCCCATTCTTCATTAAGATTCATTTTTAATTATCTTTATATAAAGAAGGTCAACTCTATACTGAGTAAAAATTTCAATAGTTTGCACCCACACAGACACAACAAAGTATAAAGTACGGTTTGCAGATTACTTTTACCATTAATTCTCATAGTACACCACATTAAGGACAGAGGTCCTACATGGGGAGTAAGTATATAGAGACTCCTGTTGTTGATTTAACAATTGACACTCTTATTTATGATGTCAGTAATCACCCAAGGCTCTTGTCATGAGCTGCCAAGGCTTTGGAAGCCTCTTGAATTCACCAACTCCAATCTTATTTAAACAAGACCATATTCAAAGTGGAAGTTCTCCCCTCCCTTCAGAGAAAGGTACCTCCTTCTTTGATGGCCTGTTCTTTCCTCTGGGATCTCACTCACAGAGATCTTTCATTTATGTCATTTTTTGCCACAGTGTCTTGGCTTTCCATGCCTGAGATACTCTCATGGGCTTTTTAGCCAGATCCAAATGTCTTAAGGACTGATTCTGAGGCCAGAGTGCCGTTTAGGGCATTTGTCAAAAAAATGCCATTTCTAACAAGTTGAAACTATCAATAGGTCAAGTAAATGATTTGAGACAGTCATAGTACCTCTCATATCAGCTCTCACAATTTCAATGCTTCAGACATTACTTTCTCCTTAACTGTCTCATAAAAAACTCACACCCTGCCTATCATTAAACACAGGATGAAAAACAAATATCAAGAATCAATGTCGTAATACTCAACTTGTATGCAATTTTGCAAATCTAGTTTAAAAAAAAACTGACATGCTTTTAGTTTAGATTATTAAAGTCATTTACTAAGAGAAAAGCTTAATCTATACATTTTTATTCAAAATTCTCTGCCATTTTATAAGGTCACAGAATCGAAATGAATCTGGAAGCAAACTATGGAAACGGAACAGTTAGCAGCAAGAGGCTGCTCCTGAGACCTTCAGTATTCTGTCAGTGAAGCTGTGTGGACTAGCATTCTTTTAAAAAGACCCAACTGAGCCAAGAATAAAGAATCATAGCTCCTAATCTCAGCACTGCTGAGAACTTGCAATGTGACTTTGAGTAAATCACTTGATCTTTCTGAACCTCTGCATCCCTGTAGGTAATAATCTTGGCCTTATCTCCCTCATTGTTTCAAAAATGCAATGAGATGGATGATTTTTGTGAAAGCGCTTTGAATAGCAAAATGTGCTATATTATTATTCAAACAAGGCATTATCCTCTCAAACCTCCTTAGAAGGGGGTTATAAATGAAATACTGCATATTAATGTGATCCTGGTCCTCAGAGAACTTGGATTCTCTGGGCACCATTACAGTTCAGCTATTTTTCAGTGCAGCATAAATTATGCACTCCAAACAAGTCTTCAATACCCTTCGGAAGCCTGTTAGGCGAGTGTGAAGCTGCTCAGTGCCCCCAAAATAGGTACCACTGCAGAGAAAGGAAGAGAGTTTAAGAAAGCAGTGAGCAGGCTCTGCCTGCCAAGTCTGTGCTCAAGCTGCAGTTTCGACGTGATGGGTGTTGAGAATAAAAGAAGCATGTCGGAAAGCCCAAGTGTAGACAGAAATTTCCATACCCTCTGGTTATTTTACCAAGTTACTATAATAGAAGCATGTCCATGCGTAAGTGTGAATATACACAAACATGACATTATAAAAGTAGACAGCTTTGCTGCATTACACACCCAATTCATGAAATGGCATCACTTCCACCATCCTTATTTGCTATTGCAATTAGATCCTTTTGCAAGCATGTTCTGTGCAATTCTGATCCACGAATCACTTGCCCATGCTGGTCAGTATTCTAGGTGTCCACAAGGTGTATCCCCCACTTCCCACCCCCCACCACTGCATGTGCAGGTTACATAACTATTTACTTACTTACAAATCTCAGAAATGCCTGAAGAGTTTATTATTGTTGTTTCTAAAACATTTCAGCTTTGGAAAGAAGCAAGAGTTGGACAAACTTTGTCAGGGGTTTTCTCAATCTCAAGACCCTGACTCAATCTAAGAATTCACACTGGTATGTATGGGAACCACCTAATTCATTCCTTACCTGAGTTTTCAAGAGGATATAAGATCTCTAGAACAAAGACCCCTGTTTGTCCATGTGCACTTTGATCTTCATTCTCCTCTCAAGCCCATCAGGGAAGAGCAGTGCACTCTCCTAGGCACACAGAAGGTCATCAGAGCCCTGAGGGCTGTCATTTTTCACTTACCAGAGCTCTTGGCAGCTCTTGTCACTGCAGTGTGGCTCAAAGTGAAAGAACAGCTTGAGCGGTCAGCATTATAGGGTCAGAGATCTGACTTGGCATCCCAGCTCAACCCCCACCATGACTTTAAGCAAGTTTCTTATCTCCGCATCTGCAAATGAGAACAATTTCTATCTAAATGGATTTGGAGAAGGTTGAATGGGACAGTACATGGAAAGCGTTTAGGGTTATACAAGGTTCATTTGAGGAATAATCACTCAACCCAGGCCAGCCTTAGCTGGGGTCCCTCACTGCAGCTGCAAAAGGAAAAATACACAATTATGGAGGAGTCTAAGCTCATTAAAAGAAGGAAAAAATAACTTTTATGCTCTAAACTTAGAGACACATGCTATACACATTCATTAGTAAATGTATAACTATGCAGTCAGCTTTCCTGTCCATAAATCACAGGTCAAGCTACATAAAATTTGTACAAGGAAGTCAGGAAGAGGGAGTCTCCACTCTCTTGAATGACTCCTGAGAAGTCCATGGCAGAGCAACTTTCTTGCTTCGTCCTTTAGAAGACAGCTAGAAACACTTAGTGTTTGAAGCATTAGTCTGTGCAGCTCTGATGTACATGACATTGAGAAGCACTGTAGATCCATAATGTACACCTAGAATTGCAAACTCCACTTTGGAAGAACTGGCCTCTGTGCCCCTAGTATGACTGTGATGGAAACTCAGTGTCTGTAGTTTCTAGTCTTGTCTTTTAAAGAAAAGATCAAGCTTGTCTGTGTAGTTCCTGTATGGCACAGCTAGGGGTGACAGCAGTTCTGATTTACAGTATTTGCCGATTCCCATGTTGTAAATATTCTCACTACAAGACTTCCCTGAAAGGAAAACTGAGAAAAAATGCTTAAGGACACCTTGTGAGCCACTGCTGTACCACACCACTGTCAGCAGAATTAGCCCTGAGGCTGGATGTTGTTAACAGCTCCTTAAATCGCTCCAGTGACTTCCACTCTAAAATTGCCTGATTCTCTCTCTCTCTCTCTCTCTCTCTCTCTCTCTCTCTCTCTCCCCTCAGGCTTAATTATTTCTATCTCCTTAGATTTTTTCAAGTGATCTTACCCTCCTGTCCCTGAGTCCCTCCTGTTGCTCTGCCATATCTTATGGACAATAGCATCCTTCTAACTGTGAAGATAACGAAGAAGAGAGATAAAAAGAAATCAGTCACTTTGGGAAACAAGGGGATCTGGATTTCTAATGATGCTGCTAGAAAATATGCAGATTTTGTTTAAGGGTCACCATATTATGTATTCAAAGTAAGTTGCTGATATTCCAGTCCAGATCCTTACAACAGCACATATGGTCTATTTTCAACACACTTCACTATGGTCTATCAACTTCTCTCTCCACCCTATCCAGTCTGCACACTGCTGCCAGATATATATTCCTGAAATAACACTTGAATCATAGTTCCTACTCAAGAATTCAGTAGTTTCCAATCCTCTAGTCTTCAAGGCTGTTCATAGCAAGAATGCCACTAACTGCTTCACACATCTCTGCTAAGCTCTTCACTAAACCCTGTGCCTGGTTATCATCCTTTCTTGCCCCTAGGCTCGTGTCCTCCTTTACATAGACAGTTTTCACTTTGTGTTTAACTGTGATCTGGACTGAGTGCTTTTATCTCTCCCAAATTCAGATGTTGAGACCCCAGTCCCTAACATGATGGTTTTAGGTGATGGAGTCCATGGGAAGTAATCGGGACTATCCGAAGTCATGAAGGTGGATCTCTCATGAATGGAATTGGTGTCTTCTTCTAAGAAGAAGCATGAGAGAGCTTCCTCCCTATGCCTATCCCCCTCCTCCTCCTCTTCCTCCTCCTCCTCTTCCTCCTTCCCCTTCTCTTTCTTCACTTGCAATTTAGGGATACAGTGGGAAGGTGTCCACTGGCAAAGCAGGAAGCAAGCCCTCATACGCTGGATCTACCAGCAAATTCAGTTTGAACATCTTAGCCTCTAAAAGCGCAAGAAATAAATATCTGTTGTTTAAACTACTCTGTTTATGGCATTTTGTTATAGCAGTCCGGGATGACTAAGATAACTGCTAAACTAATTATCTTAACTCTTGACTGGAAATTCTACTTTTGCTGTGATTCTATTCTGGCTCCCTATGTGATGTGATGTCCCCTTCTCTAAACTCAGTTGCCTTGTCTGTATCTCTGAACTTGCTCATATCAAACACTATTTGGTACTGTGGTATTGGTTTACATAATTTTGTCGAATGGATTACCAGCTTAGAAAACACTAGCACACATCTTTGTTCTGCCAACATTCTACAATAGCACTTTAATAACGTAAATGTTTTGCATCCACAGTGTACTGTTAACCTGTTTTTGTTACTATAATCAAATACCTGAGGCTGGCTACTTTGTAAAGAAAAGGGTTTATGTTGGCTCACACAAAGTCTAGGAGCCTAATGGACTTCTGTGGCAGGAGACATGGAGTGCAGATACATATCTGTCTCTGTCCCTGCGCTTTTTTTTAAAGCCAACAGGATTCAGTCATGGGGGCTACACCCTAATAACCTTGTTTAATCCTAATCACTTCCCAAAAGCCCCATTTCCAAACATCATAGCTAGGATAAATTTATACCTCCTTCATACCTCACAATATTTCAACCACAAAGCACTGGAGAAACTCAAACTATATCCAAGTGATAGCAAACACTGTCCAATACAGCAACCACTAGCCACACTATGCCTACAGAGTGCTTGAAGTGTAGCCAATGTGACAGGGAAATTCTCATTTTATTTATTTTAATTAATTGAAATTTAAATAGTCACAGGTGACTTGCAGCCAAATATCAGACAGCACAAATAGACCCTTCACAACACATGTACAGTGGTTTCTACTTTGTAGTTGTTCAATCACTGTTTGTTGAAAGAATCAATGAAATTTCCTTATAAGACAACAACCTTGAAGTTGTCTTGCAGCTCATTCCTAATCTCTAAACATCTCTTCTGACATTCTATGGCCACTTCCTCTTTGATCTTTCTAATCCACTAAAGCCCTTCTGGTGAGCTTGTTTACAATAGCCATTGGATGGATTTAAGTGTTCACAAGTACACAGTTAATTCCAAAGGTGAGCTCTGAGCATGCTATGATTGGAGCATTTGAAAGGAAGCTATTTGTTTCCATAGGCTCATTTCTTCTCCCAAGCACCAGTGTGTCAAAGCCTGCATGTTTTAAAGTCCACACTTATGCTTTGTAGAAATCATCCTACCACTTTTGGTCATTATTGTCATGATCTTTAAATATAGTAAAAGTCTACATTTCAGTTTCTCTAAACATTACTCAAACAACTTGGAAAATGCTAAGCTTAATTGAGAAGTAACTTAGAATAAAATTTTACAGTGAAATAGATCTTAGATATTGGAGTCTATCACACATCTTCGCACATAACAAATATAATTATGGTTACTTGGAAGTGTTTCTATAAAGCTCATGGTGATTCTTTTCTACAGCAGAGATAAACAAAAACAATTAGAGTACATCAAAAAGTTGTGAGAAAACAGAACAAAAGCTAAGTTTATTTTGGTGCAAAAAAATTTTAAATTCGTGCATAGTTTTTTCATAATATGCATTATCTATTAATTTTTTGAAGCTTCCAAGTATGCTTCTGTTTCAAAGTGTTTTACAGCAAACTAAACTTATCTTTTAATTACATTTCCCACAAATTTTTTAAAGCTTTATTTATTTATTTGAAAGTCAGAGTTACTGAGAGTCAGAGGCAGAGAAAGAGGTCTTCTATCCACTGGTTCATTCTATAGATGGCACTACTGGCAGTGGCTTTACCCGTTATGTCATAGCACTGGCCCCCACAAAAATATATTAATACATCCTATTTCTGTAAAATTCTCTATTAACAGAATCTTAGTTTATAGGACTATGAAAATGTCTTATTTATTTAAATGAGCAAATAAAATTAGATCACTTAATTTTATAAATATAATAAGTAAAAGACTATTTTAGTTATTCACTCAGGTAATGTTATAACATCTGTCTCATACAAAACATTCAATGTCTATAAGAAAAGGAAACATTTGTTTGCCCTGTATTTTTAATAGACACTGAGTTTTACCGATGTCACTTTCCATGAACAATTCACCCAAGAATTTGGCTCTACTTCTTATGAGGTTCTGTTTCTTAGAAGACATTTATAATTGCATCCTGTTGTAACTGAGCACATGCACACACACACACACACACACAAGAACCTAGAGTCAAATGTTAATTAAATGTTCTATACCACAACACAGCTCACAGATTTTCTTTTTTTGAAGTTTGCAATACCAACAAAGTTCTTTCTGGAAAGACTAGAAAACAGACCTAATCACACAGTCACTTTATACTTTGCTTTCATTCCTATACAATCTTTGATTTCTAATTAAACTGAATTTTGGATTGTCCTATGCCATACAATGATTATATTATTCCACTGCAAAATCGCAATTTGAGTCTTAAAAGGAACACAAACTTGCTTTAACTAGTGATGCTAAAATGTACTCACCGTTTAATTTACAATCTCTCTAGCTCTATCTAAATATAACAAACTGTAAAAAATGGCATCGCTTGCATTCTGTTGTAGTGGGTTAAGTCACCACCTGTGACAACGGCATCACATATGTGCACTGGTCCATGTCCCTGCTGTTCTACATGTGTTCCAGCTCCCTGCTAATGTGTCAGTGAAAGCAGTGGAAGATGGCCTAAAAACTAGGGCCTCTATACCCCCATGGTAGATCTAGATGAAGTTTCTGCCTCCTGGCTTTGGTCTTGTGCAGCCCTAGCCATTGAAACTACTTGGGGAGTGAACCAATGAATAGAAGATCTGTCCCCTGTCCACCCCGCTCCATAACTCTGCCTTTCAAATTAATAAATAATTTTTAAAAAAATTACATTCTGGACAGATTAATAATATAGCATGCATAAATGAATGCAATGTTGTTATCTTTGAATTCACATAGCACACAAACTAAGCCAAAAGATGTCATTGGAATACTTTATCAAGTAGAGATTATGTAGCACTTTATGGTAGATGTGAGAATAAAGTATAGAACGTTGATATCTTTCATGTAGAAAACATCTTAATGAAGAACTTATATAGTTGGCTCTGCCTTTAAAATTCTCTCATAATTATCCACCTACTCTGGTTTTCCCTTGCTGATATGCTTATAAATCCCCTGCTACACAAAATACTATACAATTCTCCTCTTTGGCTCAGCTTGTTATGTTTATATCAGATTACAAATAAGCAGCAACTGTTTATTCAAAATATTATAATGCCCTAAGAATATTTTTATTGCTCTAAGTTCTCAGTGGTGCCTCAAGGAAAATCAGCATTCCGAGACACGCAGGTATGTTGTACTTGAGAAATGCCTACATAATATAATCCACTGGACAGATGAGCCAAAGACCATTAAAGAGTCACATATGGACTACAAATTACCCTACACTGTTGAGACGCTCACCTTCAAACACATGTTCACAGTCCAAAAATTTTCTTCACTTGAAAACACACACCAAGAAATAGGCCCATATTTTAAACCAATTAGCTTAAACTGTATTGAAGACAACAACCATTAGTTGGTGAGTGTGTTGCAACAGTATAAAGATAATCTGAAGGTAGAATGTGGGCCCCCTGAGAGTCACAAGTGGGCCCAATACCCAGGGGATAGTCAATTAATTAATTGCTTATCCCAGTGGAAAACCATTTCTGAAGTTTCAAAAAGAAGGAATTTCTAAAACACAAAAGATTCTTAGACATGGTAGAAAGAAAATCCTGCTAAATGAAGCCAAATGTTTTCTTTAGTATAAGAAATATATATATATATATGTATTCTAATGCCTCATGTAATTGAAATATATATTCAAAATATAACTTAGCACTTAGAATACTAGAAAGGGAACTATTAAGCAGATATCAACAATATTATAATTATAATGTCAAAACAAAGATACTTTATAAAATAGTAAGTACAGTATGATGTTATATTCTTCAAGAAAAATAAATACATAACCAAACTATGAATGATGATTATCTTCAGATAGTAATATTGATGCTTTTCCTTTTAAAATTTTATTTATTTATTTAAGAGGTAGAGTTACAGAGAGAGAGAGAGGGAGAGGCAGAGAGGTCTCCATCTGCTGGTTCATTCTGCAAATGACTGCAACAGCCAGAGCTGGGCCGATCTAAAGCCAGGAGTTTCTTCCAGTCTCCGACTCAGGTGTAGTGGTCCAAGCACTTTGGCCATCTTCCACTGTTTTCCCAGGCCATAAGCTAGGAGCTGGATCAGAAGAGGAGCAGCCAGGACTAGAACCAGTGGCCACAGGCAGAGGCTTAGCCAACTATGCCACAGTACCAGCTCCCATTTTTCCTTTTAAAAAATATTTTAAGTGTTCTTAAAATAAATCAGTAGTAATTTTTAATATCAAATAGTTTCAGATCAAGCAACCTCACATCCAAAGATAATAAAATCAGTTTATTGGAGACATATCTATACTCCAACAATCACTGCAGCATTATTCAGAGAAGCCAAGATGTGTACTCAATATTAGTGTCCATCCATAGGTAAACGGATAAAAAAATGCAGTGCATCTACACAATGAAATATCATTCAGCCTTAAAATAGAAGGAAATCCTGTCATTTACAAGAACATGGAAGATACTGGAGGATACTATGTAAAGTGAAATAAGCCAGACAAATTCCACACGATCTCATATGTAGAATCTACAAAAGTTGAACTCACAGAAATAGATATGAGAATAGTTACTATATAATGATACATCTAATAAAAAATAAACTAAATCATAAATAAAAATATAAAAATAAGAAATAAAATTTAAAAATAAAAAAGAATAGTTATCACAGGCTAGATACGAGGTGGTTGGTAAAAATCACAAAATACAATAGTTTATAGAACTGGTAACAGTGTACTATGAGCAATAATAATAATGATGATAGCAAACACATAGTATTTATCATGTGTGAGGCTCTGGTCTAGGCCACATAGATGACAGATGGCAGATGATGGCTGGATGGATGGATACATACATACTTATATAGCATTTAATGTTTACAGACTTCTGAGGCTCATATTTAACTCTTGTTGGAGGGCCTAGCCTACTATGCAGAGAAGCATTCATTTTTGTGAACAGTCTCTCTCTTTATTTCTGCTCTTGAAGATGTCTGTACTAGCAGAAAGGTGAAATTTACTTTAGCCTTTCAGGTCATCCTTTAACCACTTATGAGAACTCTGTATATAGCAACACAGGCCTAGTGTGGCAGTACCCATTATGATCAAGTACAATGTATTATCATTCCAACTTTGTGCACGAGCAATGCCAGGTATTTTCTCATGGTCTCATAGTTTCAAGCTGGTGGCTATAGTTGGACTATCAATGTCTCATTCCAGATACAGGAATAACAAAGACTACTATTTCTTTTTTTTAACTAACTAATAAATTATATATTTTTAAATTTTTTATGGTGAACAAATTTCATGTATTTCATATATATAAATTTAGGAAACACAGTGATGCTTCTCACCCTACCCTTCATCCCACCCATGTTCCCACCCTTCCTCCTTCTACTTCTCTTAGTCCCTCTTTTAATTTTCACAATGATCTACTTTCAGTTTTATACTCATAAGATTAACCCTACACTAAGTAAAGAGTTCAAAAAATAGGAAGAAGAAAAAAACACTGTTCCTCAACAGTAGAGACAAGGGCTATAACAGTCAAATCTCAAAATATCAATTTCACTTCTATAAATTATAATTTTTGGTACTCTGTTACCACAGATCAAGGAAAACATGTTAATTGACTGTTGGGGATAGGCTTATTTCATTAAGTATAATGGTTTCCAGTTGCATCAATTTTGTTGCAAAAGACAGGATTCCATTCTTCCTTATGGCTGAGTAGTACACCTTACTACATATGTAGTACAATTTCTTTATTCAGTCATAAGTTGATGGACACCTGGGTTGATTCCATATCTTAGCTACTGTGAATTGAGCTGTATTAACATGAGGATACAGATCACTTTCATATGCTGAGTTCATTTTGAGTGAGATTGTTGAGTCATATAGTATATCTATTTTCAGCTTTCTGAATTATCTCCATACTGTCTTTCATAATGGCTGTACTAGTTTGCATTACCTCAAACAGTGGATTAGAGTACCTTTTTCACCACATCTTTGCAGCATTTATTGATTGTTGATTTCTGTATAAGGAGCCATTATAACTGGGATGAGGTGAAGCCTCATTCTCATTTTGATTTGCATCTCCCTGATGGCTAGTGATCCTGAGCATTTTTTCATGTATCTGATGGCCATACGGATTTCCTCTTTGGATAAATGCCTCCAATTCCTTTGTCAATTTTTTCTTCTTTTACTATAAGAATGTTTATAGTAATATTATTCATACTATACAAAGAGGATATCACCTAAATATTAACTAATGAACAGATAAGCAAAATGTAGTATACCCATACATTGCCATTTCTTAATTGGATTGTTTGTTTTGTTTTTCTTGAGATTCTTGTGCTCTTTATAGATTCTGTATATTAATCTTTCATCAGTTTTGTGGTTTGTTTGCAAATATTTTCTCTAATCCTGTCAGTTGCCTCTTGACCTCACTGAGTATTTCTTTTGCAGTGCAGAAGCTTCTCAGCAGGCTGTAATCTCATTTGTCAATTTTGGTCGTCTGTGCTTTGATTGTCTGTGCTTCTGACACCTTTTCCAAGAAATCTTTGTCTATACTAATGTCTTGCAGAGTTTTCCCAATGTTCTCTAATAATTTGAATGTATTGTGGTGTAAATATGAGTCCTTGATCCATTTTGAGTGGATTTTTGTGTAAGGTAGGGGTCTTGTTTCATACTTTTGCATGCAGAGATCCAGTTTTTCCAGCAGCATTTGTTGAAGAGACTGTCCTTGCTCTAGGGATTGATTTCAGCTTTTTGCCATATAAGTTGGATGTAGATGCATTGATTGATTTCTGGAGTTTCTATTCTGTTCCATTGGTTACACTTCTACTTTTTTGACAGTACCAAGTTGTTTTGATTCTAACTGCCCTGTAGCATATCTTGAAATGTATTGTGATGCCTCTGGCTTTGTTTTTGTTGTATAAGATTGCTTTCAAGGTCTCTTATATTTCCATATAAATTTTAGCATCATTTTTCTAGATCTGAAACAATATTCTGAGTATTTTGATTGGGATCAAATTAAATCTGTAAATAGTTTTTCATAGTATGGAAATTTTATGATATTAACTCTTCCATCAACAACGTGGAAGACATTTGCATTTTTATGTCGTCTATTTCTGTAATGTTTTGTAATTTTCGTCATGGAGCTCTTTTACCTTTATGGTTAATTTTATTCCAAGGTATTTAATTTTTTTTGATCTTTTGTGAATGGGATTGATCTTAAAAGTTCTTTCCCAGCCATGGAATTTTCTGTGTATACATGGGCTATTGGTCTTTGTGTTAATTTTATATCCTGCAACTCTCCAAACTCTTTCAACAGTTTCAATAGTCTCTCACTGGAGTCTTTTGCATCCTCTATATATAGAATCATGTCATCTGCAAATAGGGATAGTTTGATTTCCTCCTTCCCAATTTGTAACCCTTTGATTTTTTTTTCTTGCCTAATGTCTTTGGCTAAAACTTTCAGGATTATATTGAATAGCAATGGTGAAAGTGGGCGTCTTTCTCTGGTTCTAGAACTTGGTGGGCATGCTTCTAATTTTAATTTTAATTACTTCTTACCTTCTCTAATTTTGGGTTTTGTTTGTTGTTTTTCTAGGTTCTTGAGAGGCATTGATAGCTCATTTATTTCATGCCTTTCCAATTTCTTGATATAGACACCAATTGATGTAAAACATACCTCTTAACACTGCTTTTGCTGTATTTTATAAGTGTTGATATGTTGTATCATCATCTTCATTCATTTCCATAATTTTTTTATTTCCCTTTTGTTTTCTTCTATGATCCACTGTTCATTCAGGAGCATGTTGTTCAGTCTCAACTTATTTGCATATTTCCTGGAGATTCTTCAGTTGTTAATTCACAGATTCATTCCATTGTGGTCAGAAAAGATGTGTGGTATGATTTCAATGTTTTATAATTTGCTGAGACTTGCTTTATGGCTTAGCACATTGTTTATCTTAGAGAAAGTTCCATGCCCTGGTAAGAAGAATGTGTATTCTGCAACTGTGGAATGAAAGGTTCTGTAGAAGTCTAGGCTCTCATGGGCAGAATCTTCTTCTCTGATCAGGTCAAACTAAACCAAATGAGCCCAGATCTTGTGTCCAGAGGGCTCATAGGACCAACCAATGTCACAAGAGGAACATTACCAGATGGGACCATGCCCAGTAAGAGCTCTTGACTCAAGCAAAAGAGCCAAGAACAAGGATGAGATTTATGGAAGGTAGAGTTGAAGGAAATAAATTTTCTTATAAAACAACTAAAAAATAAAAGTTCCGTAGATATCAGTTAGGTCCATTTAGTCCATAGTGTCAATTAGCCCTTTGTTTCTTTGTTGATTTTCTGACTAGTTGATCTGTACATTGATGAAAGTGGGATGTTGTAGTCCCCCTTTACTATTGTATTGGAGTCTGTGTCTCCCTTTAGATCCATTAACATTTGTTTTAAATAACCAGGTGCCCTCGCATTGAGTGTATATACATTTATTACAGTCACATCTTTCTGTTGAATTTATGCCTTAATTATTACACAAGGCTCTTCTTTGTCTCTTTCAACAGTTTTTGTGTTAAAGTCTAATTTGTCTGATATTAAGATGGCAACACCTGCCCTTTTTTGCTTTCCATTAGCATGAAATATCTTTCTCTATCCTTTCACTTTCAGCTGCATGTATCTTTGTTGGTGAGGTGTATTTCTTGTAGGCAGCAAATAGATGGGTCTTGTTTTTTAATTCATTCAGTCAGTTTGTATCTTTTAGTTGGAGCATTGAGGCCATTTACATTCAAGGTGACTATTAATATGTAACAACATGGCCTTGCCATTTTCCCCTAAATATTTTTATTATTCTCTTTGGATTTCATTTGTACTTTTACTGGGAAAATTTCTGCATTCACATTCTGTCTTTTTTTTTCCTTATACCAAAATAAAATTATTTTAATTATATATTATTTAACTTTTATTTAATGAATATAAATTTCCAAAGTACAGCTTATGGATTACAATGGCTTTTTCCCCTCATAACTTCCCTCCCACCTGCAACCCTCCCCTCTCCTGCTCCCTCTCCCCTTCCATTCACATCAAGATTCATTTTCAATTATCTTTATATACAGAAGATCAATTTAGCATATATTAAGTAAAGCTTTCAACAGTTTGCACCCACTCAGAAACACAAAGTGAAAAATACTGTTTGAGTACTCATTTTAGCATTAAATCACGATGTACAGCACATTAAGGACAGAGATCCTACATGAGGAGTAAATGCACAGTGACTCCTGTTGTTGACTTAACAAATTGACACTCTTGTTTATGGCATCAGTAATCACCCAAGTCTCTTGTCATGAGTTGCCAAGGCTATGGAAGCCTTTTGAGTTCACCAACTCTGATCATATTTAGACAAGGTCATAGTCAAAGTGGAAGTTCTCTCCTCCCTTCAGAGAAAGGTACCTGCTTCTTTGATGACCTGTTCTTTCCACTGGGATCTCACTCACAGAGATCTTTCATTTAGGTCATTTCTTTTTTTTCTTTTTTTTTTTTTTTTGGCCAGAGTGTCTTGGCTTTCCATGCCTGTACTCTCATGGGCTTTTCAGCCAGATCTGAATGCCTTAAGGGCTGATTCTGAGGCCAAAGTGCTGTTTAGAACATCTGCCATTCTATGAGTCCTCTTCCCATGTTGGATCGTTCTCTCCCTTTTTTATTCTATCAGTTAATATTTGCAGACACTAGTCATGTTTATGTGATCCCTTTTGACTCTTAGTCCTATCATTATGATCAATTTGCATTCATATTCTTTTATAATGATGAATATCTTTCTGTGTTTCTGTATAAAGCACTTCCTTAAGCATCATTTGTAAGGCTGGACAACTGATGAGAAATTCTTTCAATTTCAGTTCGTTATATTAGGTCTTAATTTCACCTTCATTCACAAATCAGAGCATTACAGGGTACAGTATTCTGGGTTGATGGTTTTTTCTTTTAAGATTTGACTATGTCTCTCCATTCTCTCCTAGCCTATAGAGTTTCTGATAAGAAATCAGCTGTGAATCTAATTGGAGATGCTCTGAAAGTAAATTGGAATTTCTCTTGTACATATTTTAGAATCTTATTTTTATGTTTTCCTGTTGAAAGTTTAACTACAATGTGTCATGTTTAAGATCTGTTATGGTCGTATTTATTAAGAGTTCTATGAGCCTCACATACTTGGATGTCCCTTTCTTTCTCTAAATTATGGAAATTTTCTGAAATTATTTCACTGAATAAATCTTACAATCAATTCTATCCTCAACTTCAGGAACTCTTTTTTTTTTTTTTTTTTTTTTTTTTGACAGGCAGAGTGGACAGTGAGAGAGAGAGACAGAGAGAAAGGTCTTCCTTTTGCCGTTGGTTCACTCTCCAATGGCCGCTGCAGCCGGCACTCTGCAGCTGGCGCATCGCACTGATCAGAAGCCAGGAGCCAGGTGCTTCTCCTGGTCTCCCATGCGGGTGCAGGGCCCAAGGACCTGGGCCATCCTCCACTGCACTCGCGAGCAACAGCAGAGAGCTGGCCTGAAAGAGGGGCAAGCGGAACAGATTCCGGCGCCCTGACCAGGACTAGAACCCAGTGTTCTGGTGTCGCAGGTGGAGGATGAGCCTATTGAGCCATGGTGCCTGCGAGGGACTGTTAAGACCCATAAGTTGGGTCATTTGAAAATCCTATAAATCTCCAACATTGTGTTTAATTTTTCTAATTTCTTCTTCTTCTTTTTTTTTTTTTGGGGGGGGGGTCTAGCTAAGATACTCTTTCCTTTGCCTCACCAAGTCTGTAGTTAAGCCTTTCCTCTGTATTTTTTACTGGAATTGAATTCTTCATTTCTAAACTTTCAGTTTGATTTCTTGTCAGAATGTCAATCTCAAGGGAAAATTTTTTCCTCCATATCCTGTATAGATTCTTAATTTTTTTTAAGATTTATCATATTTTTTGAAAGACAGAGTTAGAGAGAGAGGTAGAGACACAGAGAGAGGTCTTCCATCCAATGGCTCACTCTGGAAATGACCTCAATGGCCAGAGCTGAGCCAATCTGAAGCCAGGAGCCAGGATTCTTCTGGTTATCCCATGTGGGTGCAGGGGCCCAAGGACTTAGGCTATCCTCAGCTGCTTTCCCAGCCACAATAGCAGAGAGCTGGATCAGAAGTGGAGTTGCTGGGGCTCGAACCAGTGCCCATAAGGGATGCCTGCTGTCCACAGCACCGGCCCCATATGGATTTTTTTAACTCATGAATTTGCTTCTTATTGCACCTGAGTAATCCTTTGATCAATCTTTTGAATTCCTTTCCAGGCAGTTCATCAATCTCTTCATCTTCACATTCTAAAATTGAAGTGTTGTTTGTTCCTTTGGGGAATCATGTTTTCTTATCTATTCTTGTTTCTTGAATTTCTGTGCTTAGTTTTAGGCACTTGTGGAACTACATTTTTTTTCCTTCCTCTGATGAATTTTATCAATGAACTATGTCTCTGTGGCTTAATAGAGTTTTAGCTCTTTCAGTGAATACCCAGAGGTGTGGGCTAGGTGTGGCCAAGGGAGCTCTGTTCAGTGCTTCAGGGTGGGATGAGTATCCAGGGTGACACCCAAGCTTGGTGTGGTAGATAGTCTATATTTTTAGTGTGGGGAAGGATATGATCAACTTTATGGGCATTCTCACACCCTCACCTCCTGTTTTCCAAGATGATCAATGCCCAGGATTAGCCCACAGTGGGTGCAACACTCACCTGCATTACTGCATGAACAGCACAAAGGATCTATGAGCCCTTAGTGTGAGCATGGATCTCTCTGCAAAGACACACCAGGCAATCAGGGAGCACTGAGCTTCTGGGACCAAACACAGTGACTTCCCAGAGGCCCAGCTACACCTCACATTCTATCGTGCAGTCACAGAGTTCCCACAGACACAGCATACAAGGTTTCCAAGTCATGGGGTGCAAAGGTTCCACTTCACTCCACTAGACTGTCCCATCTGCGGTGAGTGCAGAGATGTTCCCATAGCCATCTACCTCTGGATGCTACACGTTGGCAGTTTGAGGCCTGTAGCTGTGATATGTTGAAAGGATGGGGGCTCCCCCTAGTCCTAGGTAGATGCACAACCCCCTGTCAACCCTTTCAGCCAGACTCAAAGTTAGTAGGGAACACAAATTTTAACTCTGGTAAAAATCCCCTGATCATATGCATACACAAGAGCTGCCGTAGCCTCTGCTTGTGTCAAAATGGCACCTTCTCCTGGCCAATTGCTGTGCACTCTTGTGGGAGGATGGGGAGAAAGAAACATGCTTTGCTTTCACTGGATTAGGTGGGTACTCTGCCCCATTAGGGCTCCAGCCTGGACTCGAAGACAGTGTGGTCCACAAGACTCTTCCTCCAGCAATACAACCAGTGGCATGGGCTCCACAGTTTGCTCTTACCTCGCTCTACAAACCTGATGTCTCCTCCCACTGTGGGGGTCACGTGTCACATCTGTGCTCCTTGCTGCACATCTGTACTTTCCATGTTATTTCATGGTATCCCTCATCTTTCTGTAGAATTTCCACTGCAAATTTTCTTCAACTCTCCCCTAGGAATGCACTTCCTCTACTTCTGCTGTTTTCCTGTCATCTAATGCCATATGTCTTTGCCCTATTCAGCCATCTTCGAGTCTCTGAGTACCATTTATTTCAAAACAGGTAAGATTCAGACTATTTGTATCTGGTAGTAGTAGAAGTATCATACCAATTATCAAGCTCTTGGATTGATTGAACCTGCTTAAAATTCTTTGTTTATATCCATATTTTAGAAAAAATCTACTTGCCCATTCCAAGTATTCTTATTTTGTCATCAAAAACACTGCTCTGGAGCTTCAGTCAACATGTACAATAGGATGAATAGCTCATATACAGCTGGAACACATTGTCAAACTTGATTTAAAAAATCCCATTTTTGAAAGTGAAGTTTTCAGTCTGCTGTACCACTGAGTCATCATGCCCACATTGTATAAATAATGAAACAAGATTGTTTTCTCTGCCATTCTATTGGCTGAAAGAATACGTAATAAATCACCTCATTCATTCATTAATTGAACAGTTACTATGCGCCAGGCATCCTAGTTGGGGTATATATGTGAAAAAATACAGCCACAGATGTCATAAAATTCTCACTCTTATGGTCACGAGGACAAATGTCAAAAGAGGAAGGAAAATATGGAAACGACTGTTTACAATTTGGCATAATAAATGATGACAGAACAAAATACAAATTACTAGGGGAATAGGGATAGAAATAAAGGCTTTTATGTAGGAAATAAAGACACTCCTGGCCGGCACCAAGGCTCACTAGGCTAATCCTCCGCCTTGCGGCACCGGCACACTGGCTTCTAGTCCCGGTCGGGGCGCCGGATTCTGTCCCGGTTGCCCCTCTTCCAGGCCAGCTCTCTGCTGTGGCCAGAGAGTGCAGTGGAGAATGGCCCAAGTGCTTGGGCCCTGCACCCCATGGGAGACCAGGATAAGTACCTGGCTCCTGCCATCAGATCAGCGCGGTGTGCCGGCCGCAGCATGCCGGCCGTGGTGGCCATTGGAGGGTGAACCAACGGCAAAAGGAAGACCTTTCTCTCTGTCTCTCTCTCTCTCTCACTGTCCACTCTGCCTGTCAAAAAAAAAAAAAAGGCACTCCTTTGTCCATGGATAAAGCATGTACTAATGGCCAACAGTTTCCCATAACTTTAGCTCTTATGGATGAAGCAAATTAACAAATGCACACATATTAATTATAATACTCAAAATTCTTAACAAATTCTTAAGTGGTCTGTAATGGGAGCAAAGAGGAGGGGCTTTACCTTCTTATTAGCACAATTCTATTGACAGGTATAATAGGAGTAGTTAGGATATTAAGTCAGTGCATTTTTATCCTAGCTAATCCTTACCCACTAATTTTTCAAAATTCCTTATATAAAAATCCAAGCCTGGCCACTGCACATTCTAGAGTTTTTCCTTCATGTAAAAAGAATATCTCTGTATTTTAGGCATGGGAAGCCAAGACACTCTGGCAAAAAAAAAAAAAAAAAAAAAAAAAAAAAAAACAAAAACAAAAAACAACAACAACTAAATAAAAGATCTCTGCAAGTGAGATCCCAGTAGAAAGAACAGGTCATCAAAGGAGGTACCTTTCTCTGAAGGGAGGAGAGAACTTCCACTTTGACTACGACCTTGTCGGAATAAGATCGAAGTCAGTGAACTCAAAAGGCCTCCATAGCCTTGGCAACTCATGACTAGGGAGATTACTGAGGCCATAAACAAGAGTGTCAATTTGTTAAGTCAACAACAGGAGTCACTGTGCACTTGTTCCCTATGTAGGATCTTTGTCCTTAATGTGTTATTCAATGAGAATTAATGCTATAACTAGTACTCAAACAGTATTTTACACTTTATGTTCTGTGTGGGTGCAAACTGTTTAATTCTTTACTTATTATATGCTAAATTGATCTACTGTATATAAAGATAATTGAAAATGAATCTTGATGTGAATGGAATGGGAGAGGTTGCGGGTGGGAGGGAAGTTATTGGGGGGGAAGTCATTGTAATCCATAAACTGTACTTTGGAAAACAATATTTACTAAATAAAAGTTTTTTTTAAAAAAAAGGATATCTCTGCACACAGGAAACACAAGTCATTAAACTTATTGAAATAGATTTGTCCTCAGTAGAGTTTCAGTCAAAAAGGAAACAAGGAATTGCTACAGGAAGCCACCTCTTTGATTACAGTGGAATGTAAGAGGAAGTAAAGAAGTTTGGGGCATCATAATAGAACTAGAATAAATGTCTGATCCCTACTGCCCTCTCACATCTTGCAATATCCAACAGCACCAGAATTAGTGCCTCCCTTTCTCTGGTATAATTTGGGCAACAGAAAAGCTCCTCATTTGTTTTTGTATTTCATCCAGTGTGGCACAAGAACAGAAATACAGCACAAGAATGGAAGTCCCTTGACATCCTAAGGTAGCATTCATCTGTGGGGGACATATCTGGACCTTATAAACTATAAAGAAGTCATGCAGAAATATTGAAAGGCCTGCATGAAGTATGGGTTGGAAGCAAGGGCAGCACAGCATGGAAACTTGAGACAGCAGGTGATGATTGAACCAACAGGGTCAGGTGTGACCATCAGCATGATTTCTACAAAGGACACATGGAGCTAGTCCCAGATCAGGAAACCCCAGTAAGCCAGTATAGAACCTAACAAGACTCCACAGAATAAGAAGCTATATTCCCAGAAGCCCAACCCTGCTGCCACAGGATTCTAAGGCCCAATAACTCCACCTCAGGGAAGAATAATTGGGAAATATGACAGACTGATCATTTACTATAAGGAGGCTAAGTCATCCAACAGAAATTATCCAAACAGGAAAAAGCAGAAATGTAGTTAATTAGCAAGATTGAAACTCTCTACCTCCATCCCTATGCCCCTAACAATCAAAATTAACAAACTCAGGTGAAAAAATAAATCATTATCAAAAGAGTCCCCCAAGCTTCTGAAAAGCCTGAGAGGGAACTACATGGAGTTGAGTTCACAGAGCAAATGTAACTTATCCTATTACATCAATATCTAGCACTTAAAAGCTTTTTCCTTTGAAGTAAGGTGGCCCTCATTTGGTTACCAAATCAAACTGATCATGGAAGAAGAGCAGAGCACCTCTCCATTGACATCAGCAGATCTTGATATCAATATAGATATTTTCAACTTTTATTTAATGAATATAAATTTCCAAAGTACAGCTTATGGATTACAATGGCTTCCCCACCCCCATAACTTCCCTCCCACCCGCAACCCTCCCCTTTCCCGCTCCCTACCCCCTTCCATTCACATCAAGATTCATTTTCAATTATCTTTATATACAGAAGATCAGTTTAGCATATATTAAGTAAAGATTTCAACAGTTTGCTCCCACACAGAAACACAAAGTGAAAAATACTGTTTGAGTACTAGTTATAGCATTAAATCATGATGTACAACACGTTAAGGACAGAGATCCTACATGAGGAGTAAGTGCACAGTGACTCCTGTTGTTGACTTAACAAATTGACACTCTTGTTTATGGCCTCAGTAATCACCCTAGGCTCTTGTCATGAGTTGCCAAGGCTATGGAAGCCTTTTGAGTTCACCAACTCTGATCATATTTAGACAAGGTTGTAGTCAAAGTGGAAGTTCTCTCTTCCCTTCAGAGAAAGGTACCTCCTTCTTTGATGACCTATTCTTTTCACTGGGGTCTCACTCGCATTCAACCCAGCCATCCCACTCCTTGGAATTTACCCAAAGGAAATTAAATTGGCAAACAAAAAAGCTGTCTGCACATTAATGTTTATTGCAGCTCAATTCACAATAGCTAAGACCTGGAACTAACCCAAATGCCCATCAACAGAAGACTGGATAAAGAAATTATGGGACATGTACTCTATAGAATACTATACAGCAGTCAAAAACAATGAAACCCGGTCATTTGAGACAAGATGGAGGAATTTGGAACACATCATGCTGAGTGAATTAAGCCAGTCCCAAAGGGACAAATATCATATGTTCTCCCTGATTGGTGACAACTAACTGAGCACCAAAGGGGAAACCTGTTGAAGTGAAATGGACACTATGAGAAACAGTGACTTGATCAGCTCTTGTCCTGACGGTTGATGTACAATGTAATACTTTATCCATTTTAGTATTTTTTTTGTTCTAGTACTATTGGTTGAACTCTGTAATTAACACACAATTATTCTTAGGTGTTTAAATTTTAACTGAAAAGTGATCCCTGTTAGGAATTTGGAAAGCATTATGCTGAGTGAAATAAGCCAATCCCAAAGGGACAAATACCATATGTTCTCCCTGATCAGTGACAACTAACTGAGCACCAAAAAGGAAACCTGTTAAAGTGAAATGAACACTATGAGAAACGGTGATTTGATCAGCCCTTGCCCTGACTGTTGATGAACAACTTAATATGTTATCCCTCTTAGTATTTTTTTTGTTTGTTCTACTTAATACTTTTGGTTGAATACTGTAATCAATGCACAATTATTCTCAAGTGTTGAAACTTAACTGAAAAGTGATCGCTGTTAAATATAAGAGTGGGAATAAGAGAAGGAAGAGATGTGCAATTTGGGACATGCTCAAGCTGACTTACCTCAAACGGTAGAGTTAGAAACATACCAGGGGATTCCAATTCAATCCCATCAAGGTGGCATGCACCAATGCCATCTCACTAGTCCCGGTGATCAATTTCTGTTCACAATTGATCATAATGATAGGACTAAGAGCCAAAGGGAGCACATAAACAAGACTAGTGTCTGCAAATACTAGCTGATAGAATAAAAAAGGGAGAGAATGATCCAACATGGGAAGTGAGATATACAGCAGACCCATAGAATGGCAGATGTCCTAAACAGCACTCTGGCCTCAGAATCAGCCCTAAAGGCATTCGGATCTGGCTGAAAAGCCCATGAGAGTATTACAGGCATGGAAAGCCAAAACACTCTGGCAAAAAAACAAAACAAAAAAAAAAAACTAAATATAGATAATTTTTAAATCAGTTGATTGTTGCTATTTGCCTTGCATTGTGAAATGAGTAGTTAGTGATGAGGGCTATCTACAACTACCTCTCCCTAGCTTTGCTTCTCCCATGCTATGGCCCCTAGACTCACATTCCCAAATTATTATGAGATAATAATAAGAAAAAAGTAAAAATATATTCACAGACTGGGTTTGGCCGGGCAGGGAAGCCTAGGTTAAGAGACAGAAGATGGAGTGGCACACACT
Organism: Oryctolagus cuniculus; assembly: GCF_051225735.1. Taxonomy (NCBI): domain Eukaryota; kingdom Metazoa; phylum Chordata; class Mammalia; order Lagomorpha; family Leporidae; genus Oryctolagus; species Oryctolagus cuniculus. Next base: position 32,407,145 of record NC_142875.1, read on the forward strand.
ATTTTGACACCAGCTTCCCAAGTTTTCAAACAATGTCTATTATTAATGGAAAATTATTGTCAAATAAGTTTGAATGCTAAGTTAAGCAGATTCTTATCAAAAAGGTTACCATGAATAAAGCTAATTAGTGTTGTAAAATTTCAAAATGTCTAAGTATACAGTTTCCCAAAATTGTTCCAGTAGTATGCTACACCTGGCTTATACCAGCTTGTGAGAGATTGTGGGCATCTCTTTCTAACTTTGAGTCCAGTGACATCACCATGGTAATTTGAAAGCAGCCATAATGGAAGCATCTACATGGTCAAAATTGAAAAATACTATGATCTTCTTTTTATATTCAGGCTCTTAAACATTTAACATCATGCCATTGTCTTTGAAATCCCTTGTTAATAAAATATGTCACAGCATTAGTGTATTAGTATTTTATTGCTGCTGTAACAGTGACCTAAAGAACTAACTTACTGTCGTGTTGGGTAGTTGTCTGATGCAGTTCTCAATGGGCTAAAAAGGAATGTCAGAATTCCCTTCTGGAGACAGCTCATTTCCTTGCCTTGTCCAAGTTTTCCAGCCATAGTATTCCTTGGCCCATACCACTCTTTCATCTTCAAAGGCAACAACAGCCAATCAATCCCTTTTTGTATGACATCACCTCTTCTCTGTTCTACCTTTCTCTCTTGCCTTTCTTTTTTTTTTTTTTTTTTTTTTTTTTTTACGGGCAGAGTGGACAGTGAGAGAGAGACAGAGAGAAAGGTCTTCCTTTTGCTGTTGGTTCACCCCCCAGTGGCCACTATGGCCGGCATGCTGCGCTGATCCGAAGCCAGGAGCCAGGTGCTTCTCCTGGTCTCCTACACGGGTGCAGGACCCAAGGACTTGGGCTGTCCCGTCCCGCGGGACAGCAACTGGGGCCGAGCACCTAGAAGGAGAAATGAAAGGGACAGGAGACACAAGGATGGCAGCAAGACAGGTGCCGATCAAGCTGCGACTTTATTTTTCAACCACACACTTATATATCATCGAGGCAGGGTATCGGGAGGGGGAAGGAGGAGGGGCTTATCTTGTAGCTGCAATGCTAATGCAAGTAGGGGAAAGGTTACAAGGCCTTAAGGCACAAGGTCACACAAGATTGCGTTATCAGTACTATCAGGTCTGGCCTGTCCAGCCCTGTCTCTCAACTAAGAGGTCACATGCTGCGTGGTCCCCGACATATCCCCCTTTCTTATCAATTAAACAGAAATGGCTACCGGTTAGGCCAAGCATGATGAGCGAGCAGTGCCTGTCTTAGGAATCGACCCGGGGCTCCATCACCTCTTACCCGTCATTGGATATCCTTGCCAGTCCCCAAGGACTCCTGTCTTAGGTGGGTGAGGTTCCGGGAAGGTGCCCGTCATTGGCTTACTGCTCGTTTTATTGATAGGCCTGGGGCCCTTCCTGGGCTCCCGACTGGGGCAGCAGCAGACCGAAGGGGAGAGTCAGTTGTTGGAGGGACTGTGACCTCACTGGCCAGACTTCACCGGCCAGAGAGAGAGATAACGTTTTCCATGGGATCTTCCATGGCCAGACTTTGGTAATGTATTTGAATTGGTCTGGCTGCTAAATTATCTACTTGTTGTCTGATAAAGGTCATCAGCCTATTGAGGAGACAAGGACCTATAGATAGCACAACAAGCAACCCAACAATGGGGCCTAAAAGCGGTAGCAAATAGGGAAGCAGTCCATTCCATCCAGTCCAAAAGGGATTTTCAGCCATGGCACGTCGACGACGCTCCAGATCTTCTTGAAGTGTCTTGATTTTATCACGAACAATGCCGGACTTGTTAGCATAAAAACAGCATTTTTCCTGTAAAGCCAAGCAAATACCTCCCCGTTCAGCAGTAAGCAAGTCTAAGCCTCTACGATTTTGTAGAACCACTTCCGCTAGGGAATCAATTTGATCTTGAAGGTCCTGAATGGTGGTGGATAGGGTCTGCACATTATTAATAAGTTGTTGGGACAATTCTCTATATTTGTGGACCGCGATTCCTAGTCCTGTGGATCTATTATGCCCCCTGAGCAGGTACAAGGGTGATGCTGTTGAAGGTATTTTTGAATGCCCTGAGGGTTGTCAAGCCCTGCAAAGACTGGTGGAGCCCAATGGATGGTGTAGATTGCCATCATCAGGAGAGCAAGGCTGAGGGCCATTGTATTAGGGCCCTTTGGAGGGGTTAATCAGTGAGCCCTCAGGAAATGTAGCAGGGGAGGAGAGAATAGAGAGAAGATAAGATACTCAAATAGCAACAATGGCCAAGGTCAGGAAGTTTAGCACAAAGAGCGCATGATTCAATCGGTCGCGGGGAGAGGCAAAAGACAAGGAAGTGGCTTCAAGCCGAGTGAGCCAAGTTTTTAGTGTTTGATGGGCTCTTTCAACGATTCCCTGTCCCTGTGGATTGTAGGGAATTTCTGTAATGTGGTTAATATGGAGCGCCTCACAAAATTGTTTAAACTTAGTGCTGACATAAGCAGGACCATTGTCTGTCTTAATCTTAACAGGTTTTCCCAGTACAGAAAGAGCTGTGATAAGGTGCGAGATAACATCCTTAGCAGCTTCTCCTGTGTGGGGGGAGGCAAAGACAAAGCCACTATAGGTGTCTATAGAGACATGGAGATACTTTAGTTTGCCAAATTTTGGGAAGTGTGTGACATCCATTTGCCACAGTTGATTAGGGAGAAGACCACGCGGATTGACTCCCAAATGCGGTACAGGTTGACTTGTAACACATGAGGGGCATTTTTTGACTATTTCACGAGCCTGTTCTCGTGAAATTTTACAAAACAAACGGAGAGATTGAGCATTTAAGTGATGCAACCTATGCAAGTTTTGAGCTTCCTGTACTGATCCCACAATTATGGGGAAGGTAAGCCTTGTAGCAGCATCTGTCTGGGCATTACCTTCTGAGTTCTGAGCTTTCTGCACTGATCCCACAGTTGTGGGGAAGGTAAGCCTTGTAGCAGCATCTGCCTGGGCATTACCTTCTGAGTTCTGAGCTTTCTGCACACTCAAAAAATGCCTTTAGATCCTTATTTTTAACCCGAACTCCTCGTGTCTTGAGGGCCTCCCTGAGACCCGAAATGAACATTTCCCGTGACGATAATGCCTGTCCCATGGCTGTCACTTACCTTGCGCCGTCTTCACTCCGCAGCGTCGACCGATGCTAATGATCTCGGGTGGGCAGTTCCGAGCCGGTCGCACAATCACTTGGATCCAAGTTTTCCTCCTGGAAGGCGGCGTTCCTCCAATCTCACAGGCACTCGAACCCCAAGGGCCGCACTCGAGCCCCTCGTTGGGCGCCAGTTGTCCCGTCCCGCGGGACAGCAACTGGGGCCGAGCACCTAGAAGGAGAAATGAAAGGGACAGGAGACACAAGGATGGCAGCAAGACAGGTGCCGATCAAGCTGCGACTTTATTTTTCAACCACACACTTATATATCATCGAGGCAGGGTATCGGGAGGGGGAAGGAGGAGGGGCTTATCTTGTAGCTGCAATGCTAATGCAAGTAGGGGAAAGGTTACAAGGCCTTAAGGCACAAGGTCACACAAGATTGCGTTATCAGTACTATCAGGTCTGGCCTGTCCAGCCCTGTCTCTCAACTAAGAGGTCACATGCTGCGTGGTCCCCGACATTGGGCCATCCTCTACTGCACTCCCGAGCCACAGCAGAGAGGTGGACTGGAAGAGGAGCAACCGGGACAGAATCTGGCACCCCGACTGGGACTAGAACCGGGTGTGCCAGCGCCACAGGTGGAGGATTAGCCTATTGAGCCGAGGCGCCAGCCCTCTCTCTTGCTTTTAAGGATTCTTTATGATTACACTGGGCCCATCCAGATAATCCATCATCATCCCCATGATTAGCTGATTGCTAACCCTAATGGCACCTGCAATCATAACTACCTTTTGCAATATAAAGTTACATACTCATGGACATCTTTCATAGGCAATTGTTCTACCCAATGCTACTCATATTCCAAGAAACATATTTTAGGGAGAGTCAAAAGGCATTTAATGAGAAATGTATAGGGCTGTACATTTTCTAATTTATTTTGTACAAATCATTTATACTTGAAGAGTTTCAATTAATTGCTGTGTAAAATTAACTGAATAATGTTTTCTTTTTTCTTTTCTACTTTTATTTAATAAATATAAATTTTCAAAGTACAACTTTTGAATTATAGCAGCTTTTTCCCCCCATAACCTCCCTCCCACCTGCAACCATCCCATCTCCCACTCCCTCTCCCATCCCATTCTTCATCAAGATTCATTTTCAGTTATCTTTATATACAGAAGATCAACTTAGTATATACTAAGTAAAGATTTCAACAGACTGCAAACACAAAGACACACAAAGCATAGAGTACTGTTTGAGTAGTAGTTTTACCTGAATAATGTTTTCTTTATCAATGTTGTAAAGGTGTTGCTTTAATCAGTTAAGAAAAAATAGACATGCTAGTGCCTTAAAAGAGATGAGACACCCTACAAATATAATCCATCATTATTCATAATAATAATTAAGATAATATGAGGTTTTGTTTAAGTCAAAATAACTCCCACAGTTTATAAAACAACGACTCCTACCTGCATGTTGTCAGAAAGTTAGGGCTGGCTCTGTCCCATGACCAGGAAGAGGGTTATGGAAATAAGGACTGAGGGCAGATGCTCAGACCATGATTTTCACTTGACCTTGGGTGTAGATTGGCTTCCTAGAGTCCTTTAATCAGTGAAAAGCCAGAAAAAGTGTGTAATATTTGGGGTCTTTCATGACTAGACCTGGGGAAAATACTCCTTTATGTGTACACTTTCCATTCTTTCTCACCTCAACTTAGTCTATAACATTTTTAAGACCGAATATAGGAAAGTGTGCTGATGTGGAGTGAAGACTGGGAAACATTTTTTAGTAATTGTTCCTTTTTATATACAACCTGAAAACCAGGTCCTTTCCATAGGGAATCATTGAACCAAACAATCTTACCATTGTGGTGCAGCAGGTTAAACTGCTTCTTGCAATACCTGCCTCCCATATTAGAGTGCCCCACCTCTGATCTACCACTCCTGCTAATGTACCTGGGAAGGTAGCAGATGATGGGCCAAGTACTTAGACCCCTGACACCCATGTGAGAGGCATGGATGGAATTTCTGGATCATGGCTTTGGTGTGGCCCAGACCTGGCTGTTGCAGCCAGCAAATGGAAGCTTTACCTGCCCCTCTTTCAAATGAATAAATATTTCAATACTCATGGTTTTTCTTCTTTTTCTATATCACAAATGAATCTGCTATTTATTGAAATAGAATTAGAATTGAGTTGGTTAATTCACCAACTGTTGTCTCTTGTATCTACTAAACCATTCTCATCATTCTAGGAGTCTTATTATTCCTAATGTTCTCTGTATCATTTATAAGCCTTGATAAAGATTAGATGCACAACCAGAAAAGAAAGCACTAAGGAATAGATTTTTAAGTGAATTATAGATTTTACCTAGAAAATATATCTTAATAAACTATGTATTCATTGGATTTCAAACCCTTTTACTGTGTCTCCAAAAGTTTTGGCCAAGACAACTAGCTGTGAATTGTTACTTATCAGCTTCTGATAAGCCTGACACCACCTCAGGTCAGTTATATAATCTAGCACCACCGTCACTTCCCCCAACACACAGATGGTTCCGCCTTTGGAATCTGTGTCATGTTATATTGGCATCAACAAAACCAGCCAGGCAAGAGGATGACCTGTGCAAAGCTAAGATTACAAGAACAGGATCACTTTCCATTTTGTTTTGATGCCATTGTGAAGACTGTGAGTGTCAGATTTAGAATTCTTGGTGTTGAGGATTTTCTGATAACTCTGTCAGGCCCTAACTAACCTGCCTTTTCTGGGCTTTTCTCCAAGGGGCCAGTAGAGGTTTGGTAGCAGCAGCAATGGCCAACCAATAGGACTTCTGTGGGCTAGTTCTGCCTGTGAACCAGTATGATGTGTTTTCATTAGCTTTGCCTGCCTGTAAATGACAGAATCCTTTGGATTAGAAATATATGAAAAAGCATGCACAAGGAGAAGCAGCATGCCTTGAAACCTAGAACTGCTTCAACAAAAAAATAAGAAAACAGTAAAAACTAAAATGTTTTAAGCAAGGAGAGAAGAGATAATTCTGAAATCTTGATTATGCTTTTCTTTTGATTTCAAATAATATTTTGAAGATATATACTTATATATCTATATCTACATACGTATATATGCATGCATATATACTATATGTGTGTATATATTATATATGTTTAGCATTTGGCTCAAGCTCTGGGCTCATTCAACAAAGGCTGATGTGCTCAAAAAATAGTAGAACATAACCAAGAAAATATACCAACTGTGTAAATCTCTGGAGGAATCATGTTTTATGGAAAAACTCTAGATTAGCAAGCAGACTTAATAGTAACCCAGAGGAATTACAGGAAACTCAGCAAATGAAGATCTAAGAAGCTATGCTCTTGTCAATAGTCATCAAGGGCTAAGTCTGAGGTAACCCAATTCTGTTCAAATGTACCTGGCACAAGATAGATTGAAGCATTGTTCTAGATTCTGCAGAAGACATTGAGATTAGTGAAGCATAAGTCTTGCTTTATTTGATGAAATGATGATCTTGGTAATTGGTTGGAAGTAAAAGTTGGTAGAAGGGAATATGCTGGATATGAAATATTTCTAGTCAGAATTAGACCCACAGGTTCAGTTTAGGAAGAAAAGCAGCACACTTCTATGACAAACACATCAAAATATCCCAACTCTTCTGAAACCTAGGTAGACCTCTGTAATTCCATCTTACTATGCCATCTCTACCTCATCACCATGGTATCTGTTTCCTACCCTTAAGATTCACCTTCACCACTGAGCATTCCTTGTTAACACCTCCTGGCTTTAATCCTCCATGCGTTCCAATTCAGCCACCTATTAAGAACGGTTGTATTTTAGATATGTTTACATGCTGTGAGTACTTTTCATATTTCGGCAGCACCTGCATATTTTTAAGAGGGTACATGGGCTTGTTTATCTTTTGCATTAGATGGTAAGTTCCTTGAAGGAAGTTCCTCATGAAACATTTGCCACTCTTATGCTAATGTCCATTAACATTTAAGGCAGATGCAGGAATGTGACTTCTTTTCTATCCTAGGGATCCTAATTTGTTTTGTTTTCAAGAAAGGACAAATCTCTGTGAGAGAACTCAGAGACATTCTTCAGGGATGGTGATCCAGCACAATTAGGTGGCTCAGGATAGACAGTCTTTAAGGAAACTAAACCAACCAAATTCTCAATGGTCCATAAAAGAAACAGTTGCAAAATGTTCTAAGATGGATTTAATCCCAGGATAGATTAAGTATATAAATGCTGATATGAAATCTATGACATAAATAAGCAATACTCAGCAAAATTTAATCATCCTCTTCTGTCATGTCAGTCAAGTACTTAGCAGACATCGGGTTAGAAGAGTTGCATGCACATGGAAAGAGTCACCATGGACTCAGTGAATAATCAAATGAGTGTCATAGATGATACTGGAATAAATACAAATACTATTCCTTCTAAGGGCTGCTTTAAAGCAAAGTCTAAATTCATCAACACCCCTCTCATCTACAAATGAAGTCTGTTGTTCTCCTCTTGAATCTTGGTGGCCTCATCACAAGGCTTACCTATATAATAGAAATGATTTCCAAGGCTAGTCCTCAAAATGCCATATTTTTTTCAGAATGCACATTCACAAGCTCAGAACCACCACACCAGAAGCTCATTATCATTGAGCACCATATTAAAAGAAAACTCAAACCACAGGGAGATGTGTCACAGCTCTGATTAGTAAAACCATCCAAGTCCAGGCTTCAAGTCATCTCTCCAGATATAAGACATAAATGTAGAAGCTTTCAGACCATTGGAGCCACTGGTGGCTCACTTTATATCCAATTATTCAGATCTTTCCTGGATGATGCCTCAGATGTGGGGAAACTGAAATGATCTATCCCTGCTGTGCCTGAACTCCCAACCCACAAGCTCATGAGCAAAATAAAATGTGGGTTCACACTTCCCCTCTCTTTCTGCCTTTATAGAAGATTGAGCAATCAGGGCCATTAATGTGATTTCATTTCATTATCCAGCAAGTTACTTCATTTTTTATGATTCAGTGACAAATATTAAATTAAATTATATTCAATGTCAGAAGAATGAATATCTAGTTTACGGTCTCTGATTAGTAGTCTGTATATTTTACTAAACCACAAAAGAAAAAGAAAAAGAAAAAGAAAAAGAAGTTACCTCCATCTAACAAGTTTATACTACTTGTTTTTCCTTAGATGAACAGAGAAAGAGACTCTATCTTGGGAAAACTGAAAAAAAGACTAGCACCAGGACAGGCCTTTTGGTCCACCAGTTAAGCTTTTGAGTGGGACACTTGCATATAATATCTGAGTTTCTGGATTCAAGTCTGGCCTTGACTTACAATTTCAAATTCCTGATAATGTGCACCCTGAGAGGTGTCAAATGATGGGTCCCTGTCACCAGGGGAAAGACTCAGATTGAGTTCTGGGCTACTGGATTCAACCTAGCCCCCAGCCTTGGCTATTGTAGGCATTTGGGGAGTGAACCAATGGAAATGGACTGAAGGCATCTCTCTCTCTCTCTCCCTCTCTCTCTCTCTCTCTCGTTCCTTCCCTCCCTCTCAAATAAAATTTAAGAAAAATGAAAAAGACTAGAATCCTCACACAGAGCTGGTATGGTCTGAATTAGAGCAAAGTGCCAACTCCAGCCAGATGGACCATATTCCAGAGATCAAATGTCACAATCCTTTCTCTTGAACAAATGATTAACAGAAATAAGCAGCAGAGTTTTCTCGTTAAATAGCAAAAATTAGTATCATTACTAGGTTAGCATGAGATGATGCCAGTTACAGAGAAAAATAATTTACTTGAAGATGTCTGGGTTAGAGATTCTCAGATCATTCATGCTTCTCAAAACTGAAAGAAAAGTGCTTGAAACAAGAAGAAAAAATTAAAACAGAAAAAAGGCATAGTTGGAGTAATAAGACAATCTACTAAAGAAAGATACTGAGTCAACTATTCTGTAAATGTGTCCAAAATACCTTATATTACTTGGTATGCATTGATAATTTCATTAAGTAAATATTGATTTTCTATTTACTTAGAATAAGCAGTTCAAACATAATAAAAAGAAAGGGAGTCTGATCCTAGGCTCTCATGTTAAGATGTGGACCTAGATACCTTTCCAAAACTTAGAAACACTAACTCATCAATCCCTATTAGCAAAAAGAAGACAGTTGGAGGAATATGGATGTCCTTGCACAAATTCAAGAAAAAGTAGTCAAAACACACTGAGCAATGTCATGAAAACCAGAATGCTTATCACCAAGAACTAGTCTTCATATTGCATCAGAAATGTTGTAAAATAAACTATTTTCAGGAATTTACCTGGAAGTCAACAAGTCAACCATTATGTTCCCTAAATATGGTGGAGAGAGCAACAGTAGATCGTCACAGCTTCCTTCTTCCTCATTTAAGCATATTGCCACAGTGCTTGGGCTTCATTTCCTCTGGAAAACTTGAGAAATTTAAAGATCCTGACTTTGTAATTCCTGCTAAGTTGGCCAAGTCTGTGTCTCAGCAGTCCAGTCAGTAAATGCCTTTTTTTTTTTTTTTTTTTTTACAGGCAGAGTGGACAGTGAGAGAGAGCGAGACAGAGAGAAAGATCTTCCTTTGCTGTTGGTTCACCCGGCACACTGCACTGATCCGATGGCAGGAGCCAGGTACTTATCCTGTTCTCCCATGGGGTGCAGGGCCCAAGGACTTGGGCCATCCTCCACTGCACTCCCTGGCCACAGCAGAGAGTTGGCCTGGAAGAGGGGCAACCGGGACAGCATCCGGCGCCCCGACTGGGACTAGAACCCGGTGTGCCGGCGCCGCAAGGCGGAGGATTAGCCTAGTGAGCTACGGCGCCGGCTTAGTAAATGCTTTTATTTCCTGTGAATACCTGAGTATCTTCTGAGCTGGTACCAATGAACCAAATATCCTATAAACTAATTTGTAAGAAAAAAATTTAAAGAGCACTGGATGAGGTCAAGTGAAAGCACTATAAAACATTTTAAGAATAATGTTACACAGCATACTGAGTTACAAAATATTTCTTGTTTAAAGGCCATATTATTAAACACTTTTTCAATTTTTATCTGTTTTTATGTTCATTACAAAGTTTGTTTTATATCAATTTGCAAGGTTAAAAACAAATCATTAATTTCCCTTGTTCTTAAGTTCATGCAATGGTAAAAAGAGTGCCTAACATTATTGAAGCATGTATTTACAATTTTACTCTTGAGATTTTAGTTTCTTAAAATAGTACTTCCATAATTATTTTCCTATAATTTTTGAATGGACATTGGCCTATAAATCTATTTCAATTCGCATTGGGTGCACCAGGCAATGAATCCACAATGTAGGGTCATTCATATGGTCAGAATTATTTTATTATTCTATTTAGTTTAAGATACAGCATGATCCATGTGGTTAAATTATTCCCCTTTCTCTTAGGATTAAACCTTGATTGAAATTAACTTCTTCCTTTTTCCAAACCAGCTACAAAAGAGGAAGAAATGAATTGAGCACTTGTATTAAATTAATGTGGAATGCAGCAGGTCATCACCACTTCTCAGACTTAATAGTGGTGGTCAGGAAAAGAGAAGAGAAGCACAAAGAAATGAATCAGCTGTAGATACATAACAGAACAACTGGACCATGAGCTAATTGCCTGAGAGTCACCTAGGAACCTTGATGAAAAACATTAACATCTTGATGTAACAAATCTACAGAACTTCTTCATGTGTCTTCCCCCAAACTCCCACAGGCTTTTGGGGGCCTTCTGGTTGCCTTGGTCACAGAGGGTTTTCTCCCTTTAATCAAATCTCCCTTCCCCCAACTCTTCAGCATCCTCCTTTAAATGGGGAGCTTTTGCTCAGCAGACCAGCACCAACTTTGATTACTCTTTTCTCTTGCCTCCAACAGCACAGAGCCATTCCAGGGCAGCTGATTCCTATGTCTCACAAACGTTCCCAGGAGGCTACCTAAAATGGTGGCAAGAAGACAAAGCCCACTGGCTGAGAAAGTGTCAGGGGAACCTAGGTCAGAAACCATGGCTACACATCACAAGTGTTTCATTAGGGTTAAGATGGAGATCAGTATGCAGGTTCTTAAAAAGTTTGTGGAAAATGGAATTAAAGGTTGTTCATCTGTGGCAAAAATATTTGAAATCATGTCTGATTTTTTCATGATACATTTTTCCCATAGCATTTTAGAAGACCCCCCCATGTGTATTAGTATTAGTAATTTATATCTCATTCTCAAATGCCCTGAATGTTCTGTTCTGTTTTGTGACAAAGAATACCTCCCCTGGGAAGATTTATAAGGATGGTATGGGAGAGCACAGTGATGACCACATTTGAAGTGACACCTCAAGTGGTTCTTTTTTTTATTTAACAGGTAGAGTTATAGACAGTGAGAGAGACAGAAAAGTCTTCCTTCCGTTGGTTCACTACCCAAATGGCTGCCACAGCTGGTGCTGCACCGATTTGAAGCCAGGAGCCAGGTGCTTCCTCCTGGTCTCCCATGAGGGTGCAGGAGCCCAAACACTTGGGCCATCCTCCACTGCCCTCCTGGGCCACAGCAGAGAGCTGGACTGAAAGAGGAGCAACCAGAACTAGAACCCGGTGCCCATTTGGGATGCTGGCACCACAGGCAGAGGATTAACCAAGTAAGCTATGGCACCAGCCCCTCAAGTAGTTCTTATCGCTTACTTCTTCCCCACTGTTCTCTACACAACCACTACTAGAACCAATCTAAACCTTTGCTTTAATCATTAAGACTGTGATTACCAAGACTGAGTTAACTAACAAAGTCATATCTCTCAGCGTTAATGGATTTTACTTCTTTCCTTCTTGGTCAACCTCAGGAATCAGAAATAGAATAACCACCTTCTGAAATGTAATGTGGGACAGGCATTTAGTATAGTGTTTAATACCTACTGAATCACCTGCATTCCATTTTGGAGTGCCTGAGTTCGAGTCCCAATTCCAGCTCCCTGCTAATGCACATAGTGGGAAAAGTGAAAATGGCTAAAGTGATTGAGTCCCTCAGTACTCCACTTTCAGCAATGGACAGATCAACCAGACAAGAAATCAGCAAGGAAATAACAGACGTAGACCACTATACACCAAATTGACCTAACAGATATCTACAGAACTTTCCATCCTATAGCCACAGAATACACATTCTTCTCACCAGTACATGGAACTTTCTCTAGGATTGACCACATACTAGACCATAAAACAAATCTCAGCAAATTCAAAACAATTGAAATCATATCATGCATCTTCTCAGATCACAATGCAATGAAGCTGTAAATCAGCAACTCAGAAATTTCTATAACATATGAAAACACATGGAGACTGAACAACATGCTCCTGAATGAACAGTGGGTCACTGAAGAAATCAAAAGAGAAATCAAAAAATTTCTGTAAATAAATGAAGACAACATTAAAACATATCAAAACTTATGGGATACAGCAAAAGCAGTGTTAAGAAGAAAGCAACTGGTGCCTACATTAAGAAATTGGAAAGGAACCAAATAAATGAGCTTTCAATGCATCTCAAGGATCTAGAAAAACAACAGCAAATCAAACCAAAAACTAGTAGGAGAAAAGAAATAATTAAAATTAGAGAAGAAATAAACAAAATGGTAACCAAAAAAAAACCCAAAAGATCAGCAAAATGAAGAGCTGTTTTTTTTTAAATAAATAAAATTGACATACCATTAGCTCAACTAGCCAAAAAAAAAGGATGGAGAAGACCCAAATTAATAAAATTAGAGATGAAAAAAGGAAATGTAACAATAGATAACAAAAAAATAAAAAGAAACATCAGAAATTACTATAAAGAGCTGTATGGCAACAAACCAAGGAGAAACTGATAGATTTCTGGGCACATACAACTTACCTAAATTGAGCCATGAAGACATAGAAAATGTACACAAACCCATAATCAAGATGGAAATTGAATCAGTAGTAAAGACCCTCCCAAACAAGAAAAGTGCAGGACCAGATGGATTCACCACTGAATTATGAGACATTTAAAGAAGAACTAACTCCAATTCTTCTCAAGCTATTCAAAACAATTGAAGGCAGGGAATCATCCTAAATTCTTTCCATGAAGCCAGCATCAACTTAATTACTGAACCTGAAAAAGATGTAAAAGAATGAGAACTGTAGACCAATATCCCTGAGGAACATACATGCAAAAATCCTCAACAAAATTCTAGCCAATTGAGTGCAATAACACTTCAGAAAGATCATTCACCCATACCAAGTGGGATTTATCCCTGGTATGCAAGGATGGTTCAACATTTGTAAATCAATCAATGCAATACATCACATTAACAAATTGAAGAAAAAGCCATATGATTATCTCAATAGATGCAGAGAAAGCATTTGATAAAATACAACATCCTTTCATGATGAAAACTCTAAGCAAATTGGATATAGAAAGAACATTCGTCAGGGCTGGCCCTGTGGCGCAGTGGGTTAATCCTCCGCCTGTTGCGTCAGCATCCCACATGGGTGCTGGCTCTAGTCCCAGCTGCCCCTCTTCCAATCTAGCTCTCTGCTATGGCCTAGGAAAGCAGTAGAAGATGGCCCAAGTCCTTGGGCCCCTGCACCCGCATGGGAGACTAGGAGGAGACACCTGGCTCCTGGCTTTGGATCAGCGCAGTTCTGGACGTTGCGGCCATCTGGGGAGTGAACCAACAGATGTCTCTCCCTCTCACTGCCTGTAACTCTACCTCTCAAATAAATAAATAAAAATCTTCAAAAAAGAAAGAAAGAAAGAAAGAAAGAAAGAAAGAAAGAAAGAAAGAAAGAAAGAAAGAAAGAACATTCTTCAACACAACCAAGGTAATTTATGACAAATCCACAGCCAGCCTCATACTGAATAGGGAAAAGTTGGAAGCACTCCCACTGAAATCCGGAACCAGACAAGGATGCCCATTCTCACCATTGCTATTCAATATAGTCCTGGAAGTTTTAGCCAAAGACATTAGGCAAGAAAAAAAAAAATCAAAGGGATACAAATTGGGAAAGAGGAAGTCAAAACTATCCCTATTTGCAGATGACATGGTTCTATAGATAGAGGATCCAAAAGACTCCACCAGAGACTATTGGAACTCATAGAAGAGTTTGGAAAAGTCACAAGATATAAAATCAGTACACAAAAATCAACAGCCTGTGTATACACAGACAATGCCATGGCTGAGAAAGAAGTCCTCAGATCAATCCTATTCCTAATAGCTACAAAAAAAATCAAATACCTTGGAATAAATTTAACCAAGGATGTCAAAGATTTCTATGATGAGAATTACAAAACATTAAAGAAAAAAATAGAAGAAGATACAAAAAAAAAAAGGAAAAATCTTCCATGTTCATGAATTGGAAGAATCAATATCATCAAAATGTCCATACTTCTGGGGGCCGGTGCTGTGGCTCACTTGGTTAATCCTCCGCCTGTGGCACTGGCAGCCCATATAGGCGCTGGGTTCTAGTCCCGGTCGCTTCTCTTCCAGTCCAGCTCTCTGCTGTGGCCCAGGAGGGCAGTGAGAGATGGCCCAAGTGCTTGGGCACCTGCACCCACATGGGAGACCAGGAAGAAGCACCTGGCTCCTGGCTTCGGATCGGTGCAGCACTGGCTGTAGCAGCCATTTGAGGAGTGAACCAATCAAGGGAAGATCTTTCTCTCTGTCTCTCTCTCTCTCACTGTCTATAACTCTACCTATCAAATAAAAAAAAGTACATACTTCTGAAGGCAATCTACAGATTCAATGCAATACCAATCAAAATACCAAGGATATTCTTCTCAAACATAGAAAAAATAATGCTAAAATTCATATGGAAACATGGGAGACCTTGAATAGCTAAAGCAAAATTATACAACAGAAACAAAGTCGGAGGCATCACAATACCAGATTTCAATACATACTACAGAGAAGTTATAATCAAAACAGCCTGGTACTGGTACAAAAACAGAAGGATAGACCCGTGGGAGAGAACAGAAACACAAGAAATAAATACAAGCATCTACAACCAACTTACATTTAACCAAGGAGCTAAAATCAATCCCTGGAGCAATGAGGTTTCACTTCACTACCCGCCCCCCATGCCTCTGTTAGAATGACTTTCAATCAACAAACAACAAAGGCTGGAGAGGATGTGGGGAAAAATCCATTGCTAGTGAGAATGTAAACTGGTATAGTCACTGTAGAAGACAGTATAGAGATACATCAGAAAATTAATATAGACCTACCATGTGACCCTGCAATCCAACTCCTGAGAAATTGTCCAATGAAAATGAAAGCAGAATATGAAAGTTATCTGTACCCTCATGTTTATTGTAGCTCAATTACAATAGTGAAGATATGGAAACAACCCAAAGGCCCATCAACTGAAGACTGGATAAAGAAATTATGGGATATGTACACCTTGAAATACTACACAGTGGTTAAAAAAAAATGAAATCTTGTCATTTGTAACAAAATAGATGAAACTGGAAAACATAATACTTAGTGAAATAAGCCAGTTCCAAAAGCACAAATACCATATATTCTCCCTGATCTGTGATAACTAATAGAGGACCAAAAAGGTAATCTATAGAAGTGAAATTAATACTTTTAGAAGTCTCTTCAACAAATGATGCTGGGAAAACTGGATTTCCACGTAACAGAAGTTTGAGGCAAGACCCCTACCTTACACCTTACACAAAAATCCACTCATAATGGATTAAAGACCTAAATCTATGACCTGATACCATCAAATTGTTAGAGAACATTGGGAAAACCCTGCAAGATATTGGCACAGGCAAATGTTTGCTCCAATTGAGGGTACTACTTTGTGGGGAGCAACTGGGAGCAACTCGGACTAGACTAAGTTACTGGAATTAAGACTTATTCTATGCATCTGCTCTCCCACAATATGGCACTGGGAGAGGAGGAAACAGCTTCTACACAGCTGCCTCCAGTTCAACCAATAAACAGCAGGACCTGCTCCTGATTGCAGGAGAGCAGCGTACTCGGCGTGTGGGTAGCAGAGTTGGGATTGGCGGAAGAGGACTATAAAGGAGGAGAGAGACAACATGCACCAGAGGAACATCTATCTGAAGGAACACCTGTGCAGCCCCCGAGAGAGCCGGCCGGCGGTGTGCCGCTTCCCTGCGGGAAGTGGCAGGGGGCCCGCCCCTCCACAGAGGTGGAGGGACGGTAGCCAACCCGGGAAGAACCAGCAGCAAACCCGGGGAGGGCCGAGCAGACGAAAGAACAACGCAGGGTCTTGTGTCGTTCCTCCATGAAGAGGGGGGCGACACTACTTACCTGTATTTCTTGGTGTTTCAAGCATGACTTCTACCACAAATGGTGCCTTGAATGAATCCCATGGCCATCAGCCACCTACTCTTCCTCTCACCCTTCATGATTCAATTTAAGAGCACTTTTTCTCCAGGGAAATGTCTTGGATTCACTGACATTGGGCTAAATAACCAAATGAGGTGAACACCCCTTACAAGTCTCCTTTTAGCACTGTTGGTCCCCCTATAAAGGAGTCCGGCTCCACGTTGTTGGGAAAGCTGTTAAGGCTTGTGCTTTTTTCCTCATTTCTTTGTGTCACAAAACTTGCAAGCTGGTGAGAAAGCCTGGGCACTACCGTCTTTGACACTGGTGGGAGATTTGACTGCACAAGCCCCTCCCCACATGCAAGAACTTTCACCCCAAAGTCACTCTATAAAACACCAAGCCAGCCTCCTTTATCTGCCTGCCCAAGTTAGTATAAACGTGCCTGTTCATTCCTCTCAAAGATCTTAATTTTGTAAGTCATAAACCTTTTCCTGCAGGTGGCATCAGAAGTCTCAATGTCCAAAACCAACTTGGTGTGGAGGGGTGGAGGGTCTCTGCCACTGAAGGGGAGCATAAAAGCAACTCTGGAAACCCTGTTTTCCTTGCTCGGAATCCCCCCTACATCTCGAGTTCTTTGACTTCAAGGATTGTGCCTTGTTTATTTCAATAATCCCAGTACCTTGTACAGTGATATTATGTCTGGCACAACAGTGAGTGTCCAGTAAACATTTGCTTCTGGAAAAAAGTGCATATCTCTGACTGAATGTCTGCTTTCTTTAATAAAGTGTAAAGGGTCAGCATTTTGGCATAGCAGGTATAGCCACTGCCTGGAACACCAACATCCCATATGATGCTGTTTGTGTCCAGCTGTTTGTGTCCCAGCTGCTCCTCTTCTGATCCAGCTCCTTGTTAATGGCATGGGAAAGCAGTGGAAGATGGCCCAAGTGTTTGGGCCCCTGCCATCCATGTGGAAGATCTGGATGAAGCTTCTGGATCTTGGCTTTGGCCTGGCCCAGAGCTGGTCATTGCGGCCATCTGGAGAGTGATCCAGCAGATGGAAGACCTCTCTCTCTGTCTCTCTTCCTCTGTCTCTGTAACTCTGATTTTTAAAATAAATGTATTTAAAAATAATAAATAAAAAGTAAATGTATCACTTTCCTGGTTTTAAGAAGATATGAATATTATCAAATATAATCCAAATGAATAAGGTATGTATATTAGCATCATTACTTGTTATGACAAAATAAATGTTATTGTTAGTGTTATTATTCTTATTTCATACTAAGGAGTTACAGAAGCAACTTACTAAAATACAAATCTGTCCTTTGTGGGTTAGGCAGAGAGGAGGTAATGAGATCATGACCTGGGGAGGTATTTAAAAGGGCATCACTTGGAAATGTCTGTTTCAGTCTCCACAGCTGAAATATGGCATGTTAGGATTACCATTGATTTGGAACCTGGAAGTAATCATGGTTGTAGAGTCAGGTAGCAAATTATATATACATTTATTACACATTTCACAATTATTTCAAAAATGCTTTCAGATGGGATGCTTATATTTCAAAGCAACCAGTATCAAAGTTAAATCTATACCAGTAGCTGACTTTAATAGCTGTCCATAATACACTTGAAGCGTCATCTGCATCAATTATGAGGATAATGTGTAAAACCCCACTGAACTGGTTTTACAGCATGGTGAAATAAGGCAATAGATTCCAACACATCACTGATATGTGCAGACATAACCCCAGCCTTGCTACTAAGCCTCATACAAGTTCCCCAGGCTTACCTCTGTTGGAAGAATGGGTCGTGTTGTTATGTAACTCCTTAGGTTCTATTCCAACTTCCTCTGTTCTCATGAATTATGAAAGTCACTGCCTCCTGCTCTCTGTTGCCTCCTTAGCCCCAGTGTAGTGCTGGCCACCAGGGCTGGTTTGTGATCTCCCCAGGCCTAGGTACTTTAGCCTTTATGGGCCCCTTCCTCCACTCAAAAAATAGTAAGTAGATCTTATGACTCTGTGGGTATAAAGGTGAATAAATTAATATTAAATATTAAAACATTTTCTTGGGCCCAAATGTTTTTTTTCCTTGTTATTGTAAAATCATTGCAGGCCGGCGCCATGGCTCAATAGGCTAATCTTCTGCCTGCGGGGCCCGCACACCAGGTTCTAGTCCCGGTCGGGGCGCCGGATTCTGTCCCAGGTCACTCCTCTTCCAGTCCAGCTCTCTGCTGTGGCCCAGGAAGGCAGTGGAGGATGGCCCAAGTGCTTTGGCCCTGCACCGCATGGGAGACCAGGAGAAGCACCTGGCTCCTGGCTTCGGATCAGCACGGTGCATCAGCCGCAGCGCACCGGTTGCAGCAGCCATTGGGGGAGTGAACCAAAGGAAAAACAGGAAGACATTTCTCTCTGTCTCTCTCTCTCATTGTCCACTCTGCCTGTCCAAAAAAAAAAAAAAAAGTAAAATCATTGCGAACACTGGACTCCTTAAAGCATTGTTGGCCTTAGTGCCTGATAGATGTTAGCCCTGATGGGCACAGCAAAAGCATTCAATGTCTGATGAACGGATGATGGGTGGAAGAAAAAAAGAGAATGTCACCAGCCAGCAGGTACTAAAATAAGATTTCATATACATATAATCAGTCTAACTAACCCCCCAACTACACACACACACACACACACACACACACAAATACCTATTATCACCCGAGGTTATTAGATTCCTGTAAGAGATACCCCTGCTGCATTTCAAGGGAACTCAGCTCTTTGGAATGTTCCATATTTTCTTCCAAGTCCACTTCTTGGGCTGGGGACTAGTAGGGGTCACAGTATTATCTGGGCCGGGTGCCATGAGCCTTGGTCAGGACCCACACAGGCCCTGGTTTTGTTCCTCAACTTTGAGGTGTTCTCCAAACCGCTAATCCTCCTTAATCCACCTCTCGCAAATGTGAGGTTTACCAGATGCCCTGAGCTGTTTCCATGCAGCAATAGTCTTGAAAATTTTGTCTTGCAAGACTTCTATTTATGCAACAATCTTGAAGTCCCATACCTTGTATAAGTGAAATAACATAAAGAACTAGAGTGATGACTAAGAACACAATTACCAGGGTAAGATTGTGAAAATGCAGACATTCTGGGCCACTGTTCCAAGCAAGTGGATCATTCTCACTGTCCAACATAATATTTGACCTGCCAGAGAGTGCTGCTGACAAGCTGTGTTGGATAAACTTTTATTTGCATCAGATAAAGGATCAGTCAGGCTTGATGCCAACCCAGGGCTTGTGCAGTATGCATGGACCCTCTGTATATGTCAACTGCCATGTCAATGAAGATGGAAGGGAGGCACTAGCACATTTCCTTAGTACAGTCATCCTTGCCCCACACTGGTACTCAACGTGGTTACCCTCACACCTGTCACAGTTCTGCAAAGTGTGGCAGGCAGTGCCCCAGAAGGGCTATGTCTATTCCTTCCTAGGACCTTCACTGCTCCCCATTGCAATGGGCCCTTCCCACCCAAGTAGTGACAATGTACTCTTGGGGTTGATCTTAAGCCATGCTGAATAAAGAATACAATTTATTTGCAAGATTCTACCTTGTATACCCAATTTCACCCCTTGTGTATCCTTCCTGATGGTAGGAAGGCAGGTTACTGGTCACCATTAAAAGACATCACAATCTAAGCCGGCGCCGCGGCTCAATAGGCTAATCCTCCACCTGCGGTGCTGGCACACCGGGTTCTAGTCCTGGTCAGGGCGCTGGATTCTGTCCTGGTTGCCCCCCCTTCCAGGCCAGCTCTCCGCTCTGGCCAGGGAGTACAGTGGAGGATAGCCCAAGTGCTTGGGCCCTGCACCCCATGGGAGACCAGGATAGTACCTGGCTCCTGCCTTCGGATCAGCGTGATGCGCTGGCCGCAACGCTCTGGCCGCGGCAGCCGTTGGAGGGTGAACCAACGCCAATGGAAGACCTTTCTCTCTCTCTCTCTCTCTCTCTCTCTGCCTGTCAAAAAAAAAAAAAAAAAAAAGACATCACAATCTAGGAATGCAGTGATTGTGGACCATAGAGTTCGGCAGACAACACTGTTAGAAGACGCATTTGCTCTAAGATTATGCTACAAAACTCCACGCAGTAAATTTAACATGACCATGACATGGGTTATCGCTTACAATATTGCATAATCTTAATAAGATTTGCAAGTAACAATCTTGAGAGAGTCTTGGGACACCAGTACTCAAGAGCAGTGAAATGGGTATTGCAATGGGCAGAAGCATTCACAATAGAGTCCAGGATTCATGATGCAACCAGCAACAAAGAAATGAAATAAATACTACTGGGACTTTTAGAGGCAAAAGGACCAATTGCTGTTTTATTCAAACAGGACCCAAAGAGCCATGATACTGTTAGTAATACTGCCACCTTAATTCTTACAGTAGGAATTGTTACCTTTAACAGTTCAGAATATAAAGAGATATACTTGGGCCTGAACAGAAAAAGGTGATATCTGAACACTGCAAAGAATCTTCACAGACTCTGACTGGACAATACTTCTTTACCTATTATTTTACATTTTCATTGGTAGGGTACTGTACATAACCTTGTGAATAATTCAATACATTTTAATAGCCTTCACATAGATGCAGGCAGTAATAATTAGAGATAAATAAGTCAATATTTGCCTGGGGCTTTGCACACCCAAAGGTTTTGCATACCCTGATTGAGCAAAAATAGTTGGGAAGATCCTTCTTGCTTTCCCCTTTCTTGCAGGCATGTCCTACAGGGATGCCTATGATATGATTGTCTTTGATTCCACACAAATTTTAAGGAGAGGAATAAGGAATATGTAATTGACACATCAAAGCTGATATCATACACACCCACACAGCCATTTAAACAATCCACATCCATCCTCGGGTCTTAGCAGTTGATCATTTTCATGGGAATTACCAGATGTAGCCCCAAATAATAGAAGCTCTTTGAAGAGTTGTAGTGAGATCCAAATCTTATTAAAAAGGTCTGAAAATTATGCTTTCACAGTAAACAGAAAGCACTTTCTTTCTCAAGTTGTCATTTAAAGGAGTTTAGTCATCACCACAGTTGCTATATCTCCAAAGAATCTTTTAAAGGGTGGGTCTTGCCATTCTGTTACTATTAACTGAAGCAAGCAAGCCCTTAAATGACAGGTAGAGAGCTTTTGGATGAGTAATATATCACCATCTTCATAAATGCCTTAAATAAGAGCCTGAAAAAATGCCAGCATTTCTGACACTTTCTGAGGTGTTATTTCATTTAAAGATCATTACACCAGCCAAGACAAAATCAGTAATACAGCTGTGAAAAATGAAGTTTTCTCCTGATGAGGAAAGTCTGAAAAAAAAATTTTAAAAACCATATGTTGATGTTTATGAAATTCCATTTGATGATTTTATGGTAAGACAAACAATGCAATAAGGAATCATAAGGGGAAGTGAGATCTTGCTAATTAGCAAATTCCAGAAGCATTCTGCAAATGTGTTCAGAACAGAGAAGTTCTGTTATAATGTTTCAGAAGTACTTAGTTAGATGACAGAGTAAATGCTACCTCATATTTCTTAGCCCAAACCTGGTTTATCATTACAAATTGAATGTATATATGAGGGTTTTCCACAAGGTTTGTGGAAAAGTGAAATTAAAAGATAATGAGACTTTTCTATGAACTTCTTGAAGCTTCTCATATTTTTTTACTCCCAAAAATGCAGCTAGTTCAAACAATCCCTTAAGTATAGAGAAGTGGGGAGGGGATGAATTACTTTTTCGATCACTTGTGAATGAATAGAAGTGATAAGACAAAGCATCAGCAAAGAATATACACCCTAGAGAATATATATAAAATAACTATGCTGGTAAATGACAGACTAAAAAGCACAACCTTGGATTTGAGGGGCTGACTCCGTATAAGCCTCTTCCTGTTAAGTTTTGTTCTAACAGAGAAACAGAAGATTTGCTTAGGCATCAAAACTTGTATTAGAGAGAGCACGGGTATGGGTTTGAGTCCAAATTGAGCTTTCTCATCTTCCTGCCCTGAGTAGGTCACCAACAGAGAAGCAGAACACTCATCCCTTCTGTGCACCCTCTTTGCAGACTGGTGCTTCCCTGTGGATGCTCAGGGGAGAGAAGGATGCCTGTAGTCTAACAGCAGTGCCTAAGAGTATGAAGAGTTGCAGGACCCATCTGAAGAACATCGCTGGACATATTGAATCCATGAGAATGGTAAACATGGATCACCTCATCCAGAGACAAGACATGAAAAAAAGGAGCTTCTTCCTCATTATTTGTCCAAGAGGCCAGGGGTATTATGGAGATGACCTGGCCTATACATCTGACACCAATGCAGTCTGGCTGTTCAGTTTGTCCTCTGCCTCCTCCCCAGCTCAGCTGCATGTCAGAAAATCTACATGAACTTAAAGAATCTCATGATGAAGACAGGTTTTTTCCTTCTTTTTACTATTTCTAAGAAGGGATGTTTATAATAATAAACTACTATCTTGAAGTTGTTGTGATCCAAATGTTTGTGTCGAAAATTCCAATGTTGAAGTCCCAGTGCCCGAGATGATGGTATTAAGAAGTGTGATCTTTGGGACACGACTAGGTCGTAAGAGCAGAGCGCTCAGGAATGGGGTTATTGTTTCTATAAAAGAGCCCTGAGAGAGACAAGGCAGCACCCACGAATCAGAAGGCAGTCTTCATCAGATACGGAGTCAGCCAGCATCTTGACCTTGCACTTCCCAGTCTCACAGAACCGTGAGAAATCAATTTCTGTTGTTTGTAAGCCTTCCAATGCACGAAATTTTGTTACAGCAGTCTGAACAGTAAATCAAAACTCAATTATGAAGTACTGAAGATGACACAAAGTAAACATAAACACCAGAATGGTGCCTACCATAATGTGATTGTGTTATTTTCCTGTACACAAATATCTGCATCCCCACTAAACCATTCTCTGCTCTATCCCCAAGTCAGTAGCATTATCTTTACATCACCAGCACTTAACATAGTTTCTGGGAAAGAGTAGGCTCACTAATATCTATTGAGGAGTCAAATAATATAACAGGGTTAACTAGAAAATTTGACTATATTAACTAAAATTCCTTACTGAAACTCTAAATGTTAAAAATTTGTATTAATATTTAGTTTAGGCAGTAGAGGCACAGATAGATTTGGGAGCATAGTGAGAGTAAGACAGTTGCGATTTGGGCCCTTTAAGCCTTAGTTACCATGATGTGCCAGCACTTGATGTAATAGGCTGCTAGCTATCAAGCTACAGGTAACAGATTCTGAAGAGCCCAAGACTAACTACCTATAAGGAAGCAAATCAAAAAGGGAGTTAGGAAATTCTGACTACCTGCCTTAAAGAAAAACTCTTCTAATAGCACAGCTTTGTAAGCAAGACAACAAATTTTTCTCCGTCACCATGTTCTAAAGAACTGTAGAAGTTTTTTCAAACAAGTCATTTTAAAAACATGCAGTTTAAAATGTTAGTCTTTTTATTTTTCCTCTAATTCTTTAGCCTGTAAGGTGTGAGGGATTTCCCCGCATAGGCAAATTCTAGGTAAGCCTCTGAGTCATGTGAAAGACTAAGCAGAAACTTAGGATGAGTGACAAGATCCGGTGTCTGCAAAGTTTAACCAGGTTGTGCAACAGTAACAGATTTCTCTCTTCTATCACTCCTACTATCTTTCTAATTTTTCATTATTTTTAATATCGTTGACAACATTTTTCTTCGACTGGCCTATTTTAAAACTCATAGATTCATCCCACTGAGGGACAGCTCTGACTCAATGTCACATCACGGTGGTGTCATATGACTGAGTGAATGGGCACTGTGCAAAACAGGCCTGTGGGGATGGCACTGTGGCATAGTGAGTAAAGCCACCGCCTGCAGTACTGTCATCCCATATGGGCACAGGTTCGAGTCCCAGCTGCTCCACATCCAGTCTAGCTCTCTGCTATGGCCTGGGAAAGCAGTAGAAGATGTCCCAAGTCCTTGGGCCCCTGCACCCATGTGGGAGACCCAGAAAAAGCTCTTGGCTCCTGGCTCCAGATCGGCACAGCTCCGGCCATTGCAGTCATCTGGGAAATGAACCAGCAGACGGAAGACCTCTCTCTCTTTCTTCCTCTCCCTCTCCCTCTCTCTGTAACTCTGACTTTCAAATAAATAAATAAATCTTAAAAAAGAAAAAAACAGGCCTGTGAAAGTCGCACTGTCATTTGCTGTGGTATTACACGGAGAACATAATTTTTTCCCACAAATCATCTCCAATTTGAGAAACCTGAGCACAATTCTTCCTGTTTCTGGAATTACAAATATTTCTGCTTTTCCTGAACTATTAGTGTGCTTATTCCTGTTGTATTATTAAGAAGAATGCATGGCTTTTTAAAAGCCATAAAATCTTGAGTCAAAAGAATGAAGCTAGGAAGTTAAACTTTCATTTAGTCAGTGGACAGAAAAAGATATTTAGGGGCTTCTTCCTTTTTAGCTCTGAAATGCTGTGTCACATACAACACTGTACCTCAGAGAGTAAGATGCAATTAACAGGCCATGAAAACAACCTAGCCACATTGCACAAAGTGAGACAGTTAATAATGGAAGCACAGCTGCCTTAAGGGCTTCAATTTTGTAGAATTTCTTCAAAAACCAAAGGAAGATAATGGATCTTTGGAAGTAAAATATGTTAGGCTATCTTAGCCCACACTCCAAGTAGCCAGCACCAGAAGGAACAAACTTACACCAGGTAGCCAGAGTGAATGAAAATCTAAATTATTTAAATTTTCCTTAAAGCTTCCACACTACAGTATACAATTTTAATAGAGTGGTATTTTGGTATACCATGGAGATTCATACCTTAGAATAACAAGAGATATACATAAGAATATTCATAGCAGTATTGCTTCCAAAAAGAATATACTAAAGAGCAGAAAATTGGGTTAATAACAGCTGTACATGTTGACATGGATGTATTTCAGAACCATAAAAATGAGTGATGAGGCCGGCGCTGTAGCTCACTTGGTTAATTCTCCACCTGCGGCACCGGCATCCCATATGGGCGCCGGGTTCTAGTCCCGGTTGCTCCTCTTCCAGTCCAGCTCTCTGCTGTGGCCTGGGAAGGCAGTGGAGGATGGCCCAGGTGCTTGGGCGCCTGCACCCACGTCGGAGACCAGGAAGAAGCTCCTGGCTACTGGCTTCAGATTGGCACAGCACCGGCCGTGGCAGCCATTTGGGGGGTGAACCAACGGAAGGAAGACCTTTCTCTCTGTCTCTTTCTCTCTCTCACTGTCTGTAACTCTACCTGTCAAATAAATAAATAAAAATCTTAAAAAAAAAAATGAGTGAGAAAACTAAAGCATCCGGGAACACATAAGCTGGGATGCCATTGCAGAAAGACCAAAAATAACAAAAGGAAATTAAGCTTGGCTGTAAATATATCCTATCATAAAAGGATGACCAAAAAGCACAAAATAGCATTACATGTGAGAAATACAGAAGGAGATGCAAGCAGAGGTTGATAGGAGACTGAGGTTGCATTGATCATGCATATTTCTACAATCAGATACTCTTGTTATTCCTTCCAAAGCTCCCACATATATATATCTGTGTATAGCTATGAGAAATGTTTATAACATAAATTATATTTAAAAGTTGTGACCCACTGGCTTAGTTTGGGTTCTGGAAACAGTTGTTCACTACATCCCTTGTCTTTCTGCATACTTAACTACTGCTTTTAAAAATATCAATGTTCCCTGGAGTTAGGTGCTTGCTACTTTTCAGTGAGTTCTGTCCCAAGGACTATGAGCAGAAGAGGCAGACAACTCTGTTCAGACCTGGCCCATAATGTCTGCCATGCACTCTCCACACTGTCTTGCTTCGTGAACCTGCTGATCATGTGCAGGGAGCCCAGTGAGCGGCAGAGTCCACTGAGTGAGTGGCAGAGGCTCTTCATGGCAGCAGAACTCCAGCCCATCCTACACTTAACTATGCTGTAAACAAAAATTAAAGGTAAATACGATAAGCCACTGAGATGTGGTGGTTACTACAGCAGCCAGCCTACCCTGCCCTATGCACCTGCTACCAAATGATGACTCAGTCTCAGGATTCCAAACAGTATTGAGACTTCAGAGTATAAACTAAGTCTTTTTTAGAAAAAAAAAAAAAAACTCATTCTCTCTATGGTGAGTAATAACATCCAAACCTATAGAAGGAACTGAGGATAGAAATTTCCTCATTGGGAAAGTAAACAACCATTGTTTGGAATACAGTCCCATTTTACAGAGCAAATAAGAGAAATCTGAAATCTTACTTCAAGGTAGTTACTCACTTCTGGGTCCACTTCTTTCATGAGGAGAGCAGACAGCCATTGCTTAAGTTTTTGCAATCTGGAGGCCATATACTTAAGAAGAAATGAATGGTGGGATCATGACACACATTCCAGGGAAAGATTCCAAGCGAAGGATAAGTAAGTCCTCCTTGCACCCAGCCAACCATGGCTACAGAGTAACACATGAAAGAGAACAATAATTGCTGCATTCTATGAGTAATTATTCCATTCCAAGCATCATTAGCTTAGAAACACATTTAATATTCAAAATGCAATAGTGCTATTATCACAGTGGTAACAAACCAAGATACTGAGGGGCAAAGAGTGAAGGCGAGCACTCCAGGTTCTCTCAAGACCCTGTTTTAGAAGGTCAGGAAGCAGCAGTGTGGCTCTTCCAGAATATAGGATCGTTATTTCCCCTTAAATAAGTGCATTGCCAAGAGGTCCCAGGCTTTCTTGAATTTTCCTTTAAAAACTCACTGTGCCTTATAGTGAATTACTAACGCCAGTAAGTGAGAGTAATGGCAATAACTGAAGCCGGTCTATACTCTCTCAAAGCCCACTTGTCGCTCCCCCTCTTCGTGGAGGAACGACACTGGACCCTGCACTGTTCTTTTGTCTGCTCGGCCCTCCCGGGATTTGCTGCTGGTTCTTCCCGGGTTGGCTGCCAATCCTTCCACCTCCGTGGAAGGGCGGCTCCCCCTGCCACTTTCCCCACTTCCTCGGGGGAGCGGCACACCGCCGGCCGGCTCTCTCGGGGGCTGCTCAGATGTTATCCAGATGTTCCCCTTAGATGTTCCTGGTGCATGTTGTCTCTCTCCTCCTTTATAGTCCTCTTCCACCAATCCCAACTCTGCTACCCACACGCCGAGTACGCTGCTCTCCTGCAATCAGGAGCAGGTCCTGCAGTTTATTGGTTGAACTGGAGGCAGCTGCATAGAAGCTGTTTGCTCCTCTCCCAGCGCCATATTGTGGGAGAGCAGATGCATAGAATAAGTATTAATTCGAGTAACTTAGTCTAGTCCGAGTTGCTCCCCACACCCAGTAATAGGAGACAGGGAAGACCCAAAGAGAAGAGGCTTGGGAGTTGTTTCTCCCCCTTCACCTTTCCTCTTGCTACTACTTTTAAAAGTCATCAACCTATTTTGGAGATGTTTCAGAAGCCCTCATATTCTTTTATTTTATTTTTATGATTTATATATTTATTTGAAATATACAAGATGGGAGAGAGAGAAAGAGAAAAAGAGAAAGAGAAAGGGAAAGAGAAAGAGAGAGAGAGAGGATCTTCCATCCAATGATTCACTCCTCAGATGGCCACAAAGACCGGGGCTGGGCCAAGCCAAAGCCAGAAGCCAGGAACAAGGAGCTTCATCTAGATGTCCCATGTGGGTGGCAGGGGCTCAAGCACTTGGGCCACCTTCCACTGCTTTTCCCAGGCCATCAGCAGGGAACTGAATGGGAAATGGAGCAGCCAGGACACAATCCGGCACCCATATGGATGCCAGTGTCACAGGAGGTGGCTTCACTCGCTACATCATAATGCTGGCCCCAGAAGCGCTCATTTTAAAACAAGAAAAACCATTTATGAACATGTCCCAAGTTCCTATTGGGATGCAATGCTGGAGCACACACAAACAAGGTTGGTGTTACTCATGAAATAGGGTCCCCACTTCTAAGTTCTTGCAACAAAATAAAGCAAGGACACCAACTACTCCAATGGATCAAAGAAAAAAAATCAATATCCTATTTTCCTGAACCATAGAACTACAGATTGCCTTTAAATGGGCAATCTATTTCGATGAAGAAAGATCCCTTTTCTTTTTTTATTTTTTAACTTTTATTTAATGAATATAAATTTCCAAAGTACAGCTTATGGATTACAATGGCTTCCCCCCCATAACTTCCCTCCCACCTGCAACCCTCCCCTTTCCCGCTCCCTACCCCCTTCCATTCACATCAAGATTCATTTTCAATTCTCTTTATATACAGAAGATCAGTTTAGAATACATTAAGTAAAGATTTCATCAGTTGCACCCACATAGAAACACAAAGTGAAAAAATACTGTTAGAGTACTAGTTATCGCATTAAATCACAATGTACAGCACATTAAGGACAGAGATCCTACATGAGGAGTAAGTGTACAGTGACTCCTGTTGTTGACTTAACAAATTGACACTCTTGTTTATGGCCTCAGTAATCACCCTAGGCTCTTGTCATGAGTTGCCAAGGCTATGGAAGCCTTTTTGAGTTCACCAACTCTGATCATATTTAGACAAGGTCGTAGTCAAAGTGGAAGTTCTCTCCTCCCTTCAGAGAAAGGTACCTCCTTCTTTGATGACCTGTTCTTTTCACTGGGATCTCACTCGCAGAGATCTTTCATTTAGGTTTGTGTGTTTTGTTTTGTTTTGTTTTGCCAGAGTGTTTTGGCTTTCCATGCCTGTAATACTCTCATGGGCTTTTCAGCCAGATCCACGTGCCTTAAGGGCTGATTCTGAGGCCAGAGTGCTGTTTAGGACATCTGCCATTCTATGGGTCTGCTGTGTATCTCGCTTCCCATGTTGGATCGTTCTCTCCCTTTTTTATTCTATCAGCTAGTATTTGCAGACACTGTTCTTGTTTATGTGCTCCCTTTGGAGAGATTGCACATCTCTTCCCTCTCTTATTCCCACTCTTATATTTAACAGCGATCACTTTTCAGTTAAGTTTCAACACTTGAGAATAACTGTGTATTGATTACAGTATTCAACCAAAAGTATTAAGTAGAACAAACAAAAAAAATACTAAGAGGGATAACAGAGACTTGGACAACTCAAGAGTAGGAAAGGGTTTCTTTTATTCACCTCTTTATCTTCTTTATTTGAGAGGCATAGACAACGTGAGAGAGATAGAGAGAGAGTGCTCCCGTCCTATGGTCCACTCCCCAAATACCCACCGTGCCTGAACCTGGGCTGGAGCTTGAACCATGAGCTGGGAATTGCATTTGAGTCTCTCAGGTGGCTGGCAGGAACCTGGCTAGTTGACACATCACCACTATCTCTCAGGGTGCATATTAGCCGAAATCTGGAGTCAGGAACTGGATATTAAACCCAGGCACTCTAACGTAGGAAGAGAGTCGTTAACCACTGGGCTAAATGTCTGCACCTCTCCTTTTTTAAAGATTGGTTGAAGTAGAACATAAAATGGATATCCTGAATGTAAAACAAAGGCGAGAGGAAAGGAAACATTGATCAACAAAGACTTAAAAATAATTAAGAAGCGGGAAAATATTTAGAACCCTGGAAAAAAAACAGGAGTTGAAAATCATCAGAAAATATAACCACAGGTTCATGAGCATTTCCTTCCCCAGTAAGAAAGTCAATGCCAGGCGACAGCTTGCTCCTTGCCAGGCACTGCTATGAACATTTTACATGGGTTCATTTCATCAACCAATTTAGGTGAGTGCTACTAATGTCTCTGTGTTTTAGAACGAGGGAACAGAGCACAGAGAGTTTAAGCACCTGGTGAAAAGGCACACAGCTTTTACGAGACACAGTCAATATTGGAATATGCATTTCTTGTTGCCAGACTTCTAACACTGAGCATCTCTAAGCAACCATCCTCTGGTCTGCTTTGGTTCATCTGCTGAGGTCTTTACCTCTAGTGGCCTGAGTGGATGCTACTGGGTAATCCCCAGGTTCTGAACATGCAGACTTTTGCATGCCCTCAAGGAATGAGGACCCCTGCAGAAAATTACATCAACAGCACAGCCAGCCAGGGAGCTGATAACGTTCAAATAGCAAAGACTGCTCCAAGTATCACAGGGAGAGTCCACCCAGGAGTGAGGAAGGGATGGTGTCTATGTGAGCCTGAGAGAGGAGAGAGGGAACAGGGATGAGAATAGAGAAGAGATAGTAATGATGATTCTATGGTAGCTTCTAGAAGTTGATGAGCCATGTTGCAAATATACATATGCATTATTGCATGAACTACATGATTCTCAGAGAATAATAAAATTACAAGGGACTTGAAATATTAACTACTCCAAGGTCAAGTGGTAGAGTTAAAACTTAGAGTGGGTTAGACAAATTTTCCAAGTTTTCCAGCTGGTTATCACTAGGGCCAACAGGAGCAGTCAGATTCCTTAATTTAGTTTATTATTGCCTTTTCTCTAATAATCCTATGCGACAATGTCTAATAAGCAATGTTATGTTTTGATCACTCGCATCTGAACTTACTTTTATATGAGTAATATGCTGCAATGGTTTCTACAGGCTTCTGGATTGCTCTTCCTCCATCTGTGTGAAGTTGCTAATTACCTGTTGTCAATGAAAACAACCCTTGTAGGCAGCTGTAGAAATGGGATTCGAAATAGAAGTTTGAAGTCAAGCAAAAAACACAGGTGTTGCTTTGTTCAATTAAAGCCTAACAAGAACCTTAGTGGGATAAAAGGGTGGGAGGTGGGAAAAGGAAAGGAAAAGGTGACGTCATCCCTGCTGTCAGAGGATAAAAGGAAGAAAATAGCTTACTAAGTACTTCCCGAGAGGGAATTTGGAAAGCTGAAGATTTATAGGGCTAAACTTTCTTCACATTACAATGTACATTTCAGAAAAAAAAAAAAAAAGTAACAAGACTCTCTGTCTTCTTAAAAGTCAGGAGGAAGTCAATAGTTAAAGATTAGACTTTGAAGCAGGCAATGAATTATAAATCGAGGGTTTTGTTTTTGCTTTTGTTTTTGTTTTTATGAAGGGGAAGCAGGCAGAATAAATTCTACTGAATTCGTTAAAGTTTGTGTCTGTACACTTGGAGCAATGTACTCTAATGTACTATACAGAGACAGGCACAGTTTGTCAATGCTACTGCAACTAGCATTAAAAAAAAAAAAACAACTCCTGCTTGGGTTGTTTTTAATAATCATTTGTTTTCAGAGTCTTATTAACAATAGCCAAATTTCAAAATTAAAATATATCATCTCCTGTAGCCTTGTCACTCAAACACTGTGCAGTCCTCCTTTCCCAGTTAGGAATCCCATTGAACACGAAGAACGGGAAGAGCAGAGGCATGTGTCTTCACACTGAGGCCAGGTCCCCTCTGAAGAGATGCACTACTTCACACTTCTTCAGGAAGCCCTTCGTCCCCCCTTCCCGTCTCCATCACCTTCAAGTCCAGGTACATTTATAGTAGGAATTTGTTCTGTGAAACCCTGCAGCAATAGTTCTCCTCATCTCCATGGCAACAGCTTCCTATCAGCTTCTGAAGGAACTTGCCTGTATTGTAAACAAACCTCTCTTGGCAATTGGCCTGTTTTCTTTCTCTATCTCATCTCCCATCTGCTCAAAGGCTTTGCTTCAAAAAGAAATAGGTTGCAGGTGTGTACTTTTTCTTTCTTTACTCCCCTCCCCCTTTGTTTCTGAAAGAGGTCGATCTTGGAGATTAAAATTCTCTCAACTAGCGAAGCTAACAACCTCAGGGAGACAGGCTGAGTACCTGGGCATACCTGAGAACCAATGGTTGTAGTGTATCAACGTACAGCAAGTTTGCTTTCAAGTCCCTTGGGAAATAGGAAGCCAACTAATGCATTTCTTGAAGTGGATTCTAACTGCAGATGGGGGATTTAAAAAAACCTCATTTTGTGCCAGTCAGAAGTAAATTTTTTCCAAGATTCTTCAGTAAACACTAAAGTGCTTAATGAGTAACATGGGTGAGAGAAAAACTGGCTTTTACTGCCTTTTGGGAGAAAAATAATGTCTCATACATTTACTTTGGGGTTGCAGGACCCCAAACCAAAATACAGCATTATAATCTGCAGTGTTTAGAACATTGGTTATTTGTCCTCTATGATAAATTTGACATTTTTTAAGCCCACTTACCTAGGCTATTCTTTTTTTTTTACTCAGTGTCACAGCTATTGGATCAAGTAACTGCCAGAACAAATGTAATTCTGGCATTATCTCACATATCAGGAAAAAATAAGTCAAACAGAAGGGGGAAAAAGATAAATTTCCTTCACTCAACAACACATTTGAAGAGAGGTAACTGGAAAGAGAGTATTTGGCTTGAATTATAGAAAAATTGGGGGGCATAGGAATCGCAGTCTTAAATTGCTCTTGAAAATGTATTATTTTCTTATTTTTATAAAAAATTACACATATTTATGGTATACTACATAATATTTTAAGATATAATCTTTCCTCTCTATCTTTAGGACCCCCAAGGATACCAAAATCCATGGATGCTCAAGTGCCTCATGTAAGAATACTACAAAAGGTTTTTGGGAAAATAGAATTAAAAGCTATTTATTTTTGTTGTGAAAAAATTGAATTACATGCATAGTTTTATTAATAATATGCATTTTCCATGAACTTTTTTAAGTTCCCTCATATGAAATAGTTTAGTATTTGTATATAACTTACACACATTCTTCCACATGATTTAAATAATGTTTATATTACTTATAATACCTAATACAATGCAAATGCTATTAAATAGTTATTATACTGCATTGCTTAGGGAATAATTATAAGAAAAAATGTCTGTACATGTTCAGGACAGATGCAAATTTTGTTTGTTTTTGGCCAAATATGTTTGATCCAAGATTGGTTGAATCTATGAATGAGGAAGGAAGGCTGTATTATACATTGCAGAATGATTAAAGCAAGCTGATTAATATATCTCTCACCTCATACTTTCTGTGTGTGATAATTGTTGATATCTCTAGAAAACCCTAGATTTTGGAAGTCCAAGATACCTTGTCTTAGATAAATAGTAGAAAACAGCAACCACAAGTTGAGTTCCAGCATGTTTTTTCTTTGCTGTCAATACTCTTAAAACATTATCTAAACTTACACAACAGAATTAATAACAATAGAATACTTTTAATTTTAAGGTATTTTCATATTTTTATCTCATTTTGTCATCTGACCTGTATAATCACATAAATATTTTTACCTTATAAGGAGAAAATCCAAAATTCATCCTAGCTATAAAAACAAACAGAAAGAATTCCTACACCTTCCTTAGAGTATCCTGCTATTAACTGATTATTTGTCAAGAGACAATAAAAAGCCATTATTATACAAGACAAAATACCTTGAACAAATTATATCCTGTAATAATTCAGAGTTGCTACTTTATTGTGCAAAAAGTCAGATTATCTAGGGTTTACTCATATCTTAGCTCTGATATGTAATAACCATGTCTTCAGGCAAGGTACTTAGCCTCTCTCTTACCATTCTGTGTATAAATTTTCCCAAAACAAAATGGGAACATTACTTATATTTAACCACATGATTACAGACAATAAATGTTAGCTCCAGTCTGCTTTTACTGAGTAGGGGACAAGGATCATTCACTGTTGGGGCAGAGGCATCCCTGAGAAGAAGCCAATATAGTTAGTTGATGTTATTGGTGTTATTTTTTAAAGATTGATTAATGGATTTGAGAGGCAGAGTGACAGAGAGAGATCTTCCATCCACTGGTTCATTCCCCAAAGGACCACAACCGTGGGGTCTGGGTCAGGTTAAAATCAACAGTCAGGAACTCCACCTGACTTGGCAAGGACCCAAGCACTTGGGCCATCTTCTGCTTCCTTCCCAGGTGCATTAACAGGGAGCTGGATCAGAAGTGAAGGAGCTGGGACCAGAATGTACACTTCCATATAAAGTGGCTTAACCCACTGTGACAAAATGCTGGCCACCTCCAGTGTCAATTTCTAGACACTTAGAATTTGTTTTTAAAAAATATACTCTTGGTGCCAGCGCTTGTGGCAGTGGATAAAGCAGCCACCTGCAGTGCTGGCATCCCATATGGGAGCCGGTTTGAGTTCTGGCTGCTCCACTTTCAATCCAGCTCTCTGCAATGGCCTGGCAAATCAGTAGAAGATGACCCAAGACATTGGGCACCTGTACCCATGTGGGAGACCCAGAGGAAACTCCTAGCTCCTGGCTTCAGATCGGAGCAGCTGCTGCCATTGCGGCCATTTGGGGAGTGAACCAGTGGATGAAAGACCTCTCTCTCTCTCTCCCTTTCTGCCTCTGCCTCTCTGTAACCCTGCATTTCAAATAAATAAATAAATCTTAATATATATATATATATATTTATGTGTGTATATATATATATATACACACACAGACACACACACACGTGTATTTCCTAGCACTGCAAATACTACTCCAGGAGGAGTCATCTCACATAATATGCATTCTCATTCTGATGCTAACACTTCCTCAACAGTTTCTACAATGCTTTGCTAAGTGGACACAAAATGCTGCTACTATGAATACACACTAGCTTTGTCTATACGTGAATAGAAAATGGAGTCCAAATTCTAAACAGAATTTAAGTTACCAAGTGTTTAAGGTGGTCCCACTGGAAAATAAATGAGACTTCTCAAGGCAACAGGTGTTGATGATGACTTCAATTTGTACAACATGACTTGTCTTCAGAAATCTTTGCCACCCTTCATAACGATCCTTTCCTCTTTTCAGATGTATGGCTGACCTGTCAGTTCTTCCCAACAGCCACCCACTCTGCCTTCTTCATTTTGTTTCACTTGAATTTCTACTACAGATTGAGCACTCTAATCTGAAAATGTGAAATCTAAAATATTCTAAAAATCTTAAACATTTTGAACACTGACATAGTGCTCAAAAAGCTTTAGATTTTAGAGCATCTGAAATTTGAATTTTCAGACTAAGGATGCTCAACTGCTAAAGTCTGTACAAATGTTCTAAAATCTGAAAAATTCAGAAATCTGAAACTCTTCTAGAAATAAGCATTTTTGCATAAGGATATTCAACCTGTAATGTCATCTAAATTTGTAACTGAGTGAGGTATCTAAAAAAAAGTATCTTAAAAATACTTCTCCCTGGAATTTTAAAACTAGTCTGAAAACTCTAAGATGTCTGAATCTTAGTGACCCTTCTCACTTACATATGTATTTATTTTAAAAGTATTAATTGACTGCCTACCATGTTCCAGGCACTGTTCTAAATGCTGGAAATGTGTGAAAACAAGGACATAATCTCCATCCTCATGCAGTTTCCTGTGTGGTGGAAGATATAAGCTTTAATCAAATAATTACAAAAACATATGTAAAATTAACATACAGGAACTTTTAATCTGGAATTTGACATCTAGCATTTGGAAACAATTTTCAAGGAAGACATCCCAGAGGAAGTGGGGCTTGAGCTAAAACTGAAGAGGACATAGTAGTAAAACACACAGATAGTCGTCATATATATTCTATTTATTATCTGTTCCTAGTTATTTGGATCTGAATCCCACAAGAGCAGATTACACTGCCTCCTTTGTCACACTATCCTTAGGGCCTGAAACTGCATCTGGAACAACATTCAACACTCAATGGATGTTTATTGAATGAATGAACTGAAATGGAAAATTAGCTGGAGTAATCTTTGAACATAAAAGAGTTTTGGGGCCGGCGCTGCGGCTCACTAGGCTAATCCTCCACCTAGCAGCACCAGCACCCCGGGTTCTAGTCCCGGTCGGGGCACCGGATTCTGTCCCGGTTGCCCCTCTTCCAGGCCAGCTCTCTGCTGTGGCCAGGGAGTGCAGTGGAGGATGGCCCAAGTGCTTGGGCCCTGCATCCCATGGGAGACCAGGAGAAGCACCTGGCTCCTGCCTTCGGATCAGCGCAGTGCACTGGCCACAGCGCACCAGCCTTGGCGGCCATTGGAGGGTGAACCAACGGCAAAAGGAAGACCTTTCTCTCTGTCTCTCTCTCTCACTATCCACTCTGCCTGTCAAAAAAAAAAAATTAATTCAAAAAAAAAAAAGAGTTTTGGAAAAGCCATACAACTTAGAAAACTCACTGTGGTTTTGAGAACCTGAAATGTTATGAAGGAGTTTTAAATCCCTTAGTGGTGAGGCAGTGGGACCAGTTTGACTTCCTTTCTTCTATTCCTCATTGACTGTTTCCAAATCATCCAAGATTCTAGGACTTATTTGGACAGTAATGCTTCAAATAAACAGTATGCAGGTAAATCCAC
The DNA here is from genome assembly GCF_051225735.1 of Oryctolagus cuniculus. Classification (NCBI taxonomy): domain Eukaryota; kingdom Metazoa; phylum Chordata; class Mammalia; order Lagomorpha; family Leporidae; genus Oryctolagus; species Oryctolagus cuniculus. The sequence continues at coordinate 32,443,964 of NC_142875.1, forward strand.
TACCCTTCCCTCTCACTATAGTCCTTGTTTAACACCTACGGAACTGTGATCAATTATTCTCATATTAAAGTGTAAGCTGGTGTAATATACCATGGGGCAGCATAGTGGCTGGTGTATACAGATAAAAACCTCTCCCATCCCCTTCCTCCTCCTTTTTCCTCTATTTCTCTATTCCTACTTCTCTTTTTCTCCCTCTTGTCTCCTCCCTTCTGCCTCTCCACTTGCTTCCCGCTTTCTTTCTTTCTTTCCCTTCTTCACTGACTATGCAGGAGATGCTTTGCTCCGAAACCCTTTACTGCACATACATCGGATGTAAAAAGAAGGATAAAGGCAGAAAACATACTGGCATTTGGTTGAGTCAGTCAATATTCACTGGGTATTCCTATATGACCAGATCTCCTTCTGACACTGACTTTGTTCAAGGATCCCCGTCCATCCTAAGCAGGCATCCACTTAACTGGGGAAGCTAAAATATGCTCAGGACAAGTTACCAACAGCAAGATTTCAACTCGCACAAATGAATTCTGTATGGCCTTGTATGAGACTCCACTGTACACGAGTTAAATCAGGGAGCCTTTCTAAAGAAAACAGAGATTTTTAGATTTGATTTTGAAAGAGAAAAGGGATCTGGATTATCAAAGAGGAATAGATATGTAGAATTCCTAAAGAGAAATATTTTTCTTTGCATAATGTAAATTTCTTCAAAGCTTAGGATCATTTGGGGAAAAACTAATCATTTCCAAAGGAGAATCTTGATATGGCCAGCAGAGTTCACTAGAAAGTACAGAAAACAAGAACAACTAAAGAATAGTTTCCCTTATTCTTTTTCAAAGTCAAATGGGAGTCCTTTCCCTTAAGAAATATGAACACTTTTGTCCTTTGGACAGGAAAAACTCAATAACAAAAGATCCCATTAATCTGCACATGGGGAAATGTTCTTCAAAACAGAAAATTTCTTGACCTAGACTACAAATTAATCTCGACATTAACCTTTATGTCATCTTTCCTCTGCTATAGGAGACAATTCAGTATTGTGGTATATAAATTAACTATTTCGTTAAGCACACATACCATAAAGTTCTAAAGCATGTTCCATAAGACTAAAGTGCAGATAATGTCCCACTTGTTAGGCATTTCCTACCTGAAGGCACAAAAATAAATTAAGCAGACTGGCTGTAAGTTTGTGCTGAGAATGCTTTCTCTTCTTTTTGGATCAACACCTGCTAGTCTGGTCTTGTGTCTCTTTCACTCTCCCAGATAGTATTTCACTGCTTAGAGGCCTTTGAAAGGCTACAGATAACAAACACTCTTTGGTCCCTTGCATTTCAATAGAATAACCTGAAACTTCTTATCATGAAGGCCCAGGCAGACCATGATGTTGGGGAGGGACTTAGAGTTCTCAGGTCCTAGTTCCATGAGTAATTTTATTTCTTTTAAACAAAAAATGGGTTAGGTTAAACCTAAAATCACACCCAAAATAATTTTTTGTGGCACCACCAATGACCTGTCTAGGTCCTCTGATTTTTTTTCATTTCAAAACTTCACACTCTTGTTTCCATTCCATCTTGTGCCTATGCATGTGATGCATAGAGAAAGGACTGGCGGCTAGACATCAAGGCATCAAGAGCCCTGTTTCCGTGGGAGACTGCAGTGGCGCTATATAAATGCACATTTGTAGATCTCTTGATTGAGAGACTTTATGAGCATACTGATTCATCCAATAGTCAACTCAATCAGGTCTTCAGAAGTACCCACCTATGATCACAGAGACTATGAAAGGAGCTCTCTGAGTATATCTGGGTTATGTCATTAGACATTTACTAAGGTTTCTTAGGAGAAAATGACTGGGCCAGCTTAAAAGAGCTTTGGTTTTCAAATATTAACAAACAAGCACGTATGTGTACTTGATAGATCCCTCTCTAAGAACATAATATTTACTTAACATGTTATGATTTGTGAGAACTAGTGGTTGCAAAATTACCTGAATTTAGGAACTGTAATTTGCAATGCATACAGTCATTCATAATACATTGCCCAGGAATTTGTACATTCTAGCCATTCAATCATTGTTGAATGAATGGACATTATTGCCCACCCTATTCAAATCAAAGGACCCAATAGCACCCTCTGAGATTGGCTACCATGAATAACAAACAGATGCTAACCTGTGGTCCTCTCCTTGCTGAACATACATGTCACCTGTCATAATCTGTTATCTTTCTGGTGTAGTTGTCCAGTCATGCTCTGACTGGCCTGTGGGAAAGCAATTTATTTCTCTTTATTTCTTCATTTTATAATAAAGAAAGGAAATTACTAGCTGATCATCTTCCTCAGAATGAGTGTGAAGCTAAAGGAAATATTGCCAGATAGTAGGCTATAAACCAGTAGAATTGGATTACACAGGTAACCCTAGAGATCAAAAGAAGATAGGTGATTTCTGTGGTAGGGGTAGGGGAGTATAGAGTGGCTAAGTAATGCATACAGAGTCTATTTGGGATGATGAAAATGTTTTGGAACTGGATAGGAATGGTGGTTGCACAACAGTGTATCAAATGCCTCTGAATTGCACACTTTAAAATGTATAACTTTATTGTATTTTAGGAGTGAAATTCAACTCAAGGAAAAGTTTGTATTATAATATTCATAGTCCCAAAGCATGTTGTTGTCAACTCTGTGAAGAGTGGCACGCTGAGTGTTGTCTATTTATACTTTTCAAAGGATCAGCAATTGCTCTATGATAGTTTTTTCATAAACTTAAACTGAGTTTACAGAAAACATTGAATGCACATCGATGATGAATGTGTCAATATCCTGATAATGTTACAGGACATGATTTGAGTCTGAACCTGAAAACAGGGTTAAATTTGTGACTTAATGATGCAAAATGTTTCCTTGACAAGCAAGAAGGTATTTACCTCCTTGATCATTTTAAACAGAAGTTCATTAATTTCCATGGCATAAAAAATATTAATGAGCACCATTAATTTTGGATTATGATCTGTTTATATATATTCTCTGAAAACAAGATTTTTTTAAAAAGCAAATTCTATTTTCATTTGAATTTTACGAATCTGCTCTTCAATAAATCAAGTATTTATTAAGCTCTGTTAAACATAACAATATGTCCCCACCACTAGTGCCAGACTCTGAAGGCTAAGAGAAAATGACTAAACAGATTTTCATGGCCATTGTTTTATTATTTAGAAAGTTAAGTTTATCAAACAGATAATGCTAATGCATTGAAGTAAGCAAGCAAATGCTATACAACCCTGTGCTACTACTATATGTCTTGGCAAAATAATTTGGCATCTATTACCCTTATGGCCATTCTGTGAGGCACGTAGAATAGGATTATTGATTGTCTTTTGGTAGGATGAAAAAGCTACAAAGGCACAAAGTAAGTAGGACAGACAGGATTTGAATCTGGGTTTAGATACCTAGGCTTGTACACTTTTTACAACTAGGAGTTGGAAGCTGAGTTCTAAAGGAACTTCTGTCACACACTTGTAGCGTGCCATTAAACAAGTCCCTCAACCTTTTGGATTTCAGTGTCCTCCTGTCTTAAATAAGAGATTAAGATCAGATTTCAGTGTCCTTCTCTCTTTAATAAGATTGCCCTTTTGGGAGCCTGAATTTTCTGTTGGCAAGTGCAGAAATCGCATATTCTATCAGCTAACTGTTCTTTCTTGGCATGTCTTAACCTATGTGCACCTTCTACATTAATATAACTCCATCCTTAAATGCAGTAACCCACACTTTTTGAATGCCCACAATGTATGTGTTATGTTTGTAAAGCCATCTCAATTAAAGTACCCTGATACAAGATTTCCTCAAGTTGCTCAGCCTACAACAAATAAGCTCCTACGATCACAATGGTCTTATCCAGAGGCAGCATTCTTTCTTGTTCACTGAATCCCTCACTGTATATAGCTCTTTAGTCCTTGCAAAGCACTTTTCCATCTCTTGTTTACTTGACATCACTAGAATGAAATACAGACCTTCACAGGTATCAGGCAAAGCCTCCATCTAAGCCACACTATCTCTGCCTAAACGAACATGATCATACACCCAGTCTCATTGTGAGCCTACAAGGGTGTGACTGAGATAAGGCAGGGTGGGAACCTGACCCAGTGACAGCCAATCAGAAGGCTTTTGTCTGTGGATCTAACCACGGTGATTCATCAGCTACCAATCCCAGAGGCTTTTAATAGAAGAACAAAAAGTCCACTATTGCCCCAAAGGCTGTGCTTGGTTTATTTCCATGAGTAAAAAAAAGTTCATTTAACTTTAAAGAGCAACTTCAGAATCCCCACAAAACAAAGCTCAAGGGAGAAGAATAAAAAAAAAAAAAAAAAAAAAAGGAGCTAACTGTATTACCTCTGTCTCTGTAGTTCTAGAGAGTAGAGAAAAACCTGTCTCCCCAAAAAAGACCCCAGTGACCTCAATTATCTTAAATGTCAACAATTCATTATAAAAAGTAACTTATTGAAAGAATGATGTCAGCATTTCAATTGCAGATAGTCCCTTCTTTCAGGCCCTCCCTGATACTTGCTTCCCATGCATATTGGAAGTTTTCTTTTTTCACTTGCCTGTCCCAAAGTATCTTCAAAATATATAAAATCAAGCAATCGCTTCAAAATATTAATGCCATGGAATAATTCATAAGTTCTGGAAACCAGAAAAATTCCACTCGTAATTTGTATCAGGGAATGCAAAGTGCAGGGAAAGCTATGGTTTTCTGTATAGGAATAGGAAGATATTCCAGAGTAGTTGATGGTGGAGACGACCTTTTCCTCCTGGGGAAAGTCTCTAACAACTACAGTCTGGAAGAGTCCTCCAGGCTCAGAATGGAGTAATGTTAAACAGGGAAGCAAGGAATCAAAACAACAAACAAAACAAATTGTCCTTTACAATATGCTAACATTATATTCAAGGTCTGGTTATTTTCTCTAGTTGTCTACCTTCTAGTTATTTAATTTGATCATTATGAGCAAAATAGTATAGTCAACGACCGTGAAAAGGTGATCGGGAGGTGGAACTCTCATAGAAGCACCAAGCTCTGACACTGCTATTATATATCCTCACTTAGTCATTATCATTCAATGATTACATAGTAAGTCTGTGATATTCCCAAATGCTGTGCTGGATGCTGGCTCTGGAAGTCTGCCAAGTTTACAAAACCTTTTACAAAGTCCGTGTCTTACATGTAGATCTTAGTGATTTGTATACCAATGACCTTACTACCATGACCAGATCTGTCTGGATTAGAAATCGGCATCTGACCCAAACATAGCCATCTACTGGCCTTCCAGAAGTTTATAAGAAATGCCCAAGATGCTTCTCTATATTGGATAACTATCAAATAAACTCTTAGAATAATCTCTGAGTGATTCTATTGTCAAATACTCAGAGAGGCCGACTAGGAATACAGGAAAACAGAAATATTGCCACCTGTACAAGTCGTGATGCAATAGAAGCCATGCCTGAGTATGAACAGTGAGGACAGTAAAGAGAGTGAAAAATTAGCAGCAAAAATCACAGGAATCTTGGTGAAGAAGATTAGCAAATACTTGCTGCCAAGAAAAAAAAAAATCCCAGTCCTATGAAGTCTACTGAAAAAGCCATTCATTAATCAAATAATTACACAAACCCTAGTAAATGCTTGAAAGGTAAAAACAGTTACAAAATGAAATTAGGGAGGAGGAGCTAACTTTTGTGTGAGGGAGAGGGACAGGGGAACGGGAGCCCAGGGAAGGCTTCCTGGAGTAGTGACATTGGAAGAGAGATCTCAAATGATGAATAGGAATTAAGTGAGCAGAAGTAATTTAGGAAGAATCATGATATCATAGAGACATTGGAAGAGAAGGGGCAGAGGAGAGCAAGGTTAATCTAGAAAGTTAGGTAGAGGCCAGTTCCTGCCAGAACATGTAGGCCATTTTAATGATTTGGGTCTTAATCCCAAGAGCAGTGGGAAGCCATCAAAGGATTCCAATGGGGAGAGACGAGCTGAGATGTGCATTTAAACTGACAACTGTGACTCGTGTGGGAATTTGTGGGAGGGACCTAGAGTGGAAATACCAGTTCAAAGGCTTCTTCAGGAGTCCAGGGAAAAGATAGTGACTTGGGTCAGCAGACTGGCCAGTATCCTGTATAGCCAGCGCCTCAGGGTGGGGAAAACATCTCATTTATCTCTGCATCCCTAAGGTGTGGAATAATCTTGGCACCTGGTAAAGACTCAGGAAATGGTTATTGAATGAATAGAGATACATTTTTAAGGAGTCAGGGGTTGATAATAGGCAAATGAGTTTCTTTTTTTCACAATGAATCCATACTAAAGAAGAAATGACTAATGGTGGAATTTCAATTTCTGTGCTATTCTCTCAAAGAAGATATTTGAGGGTAAGGAAAACGTTTAGCCTCTGAAATCAGTCTATTCATTCGTAATAGGGGAATCAGTAGCAAAAATAGAGGTGTTGGTTATAAAAAATAAATAGCAACCTCGTGTTGAAAGACAAAAAAGACTATTGGTTAAAATCACAGGATCTGGAGTCAAAGTACCCAAAGTCATTTCCCAGTTATACAGATTTCTTGCTGTGTTACAATAGGCATACCTTTTAAATCCTTTCTGCCTCCATTTCTTCATCTGCGTAGTGGTAATATTCATAGTATCATGTCTACTTGCAAGTGTTCCTATGAAGATGAAATGAGATTATATATGTTAATCATTTGTCACAATGCCTGACACATAGAAGCTCTGGATAAATACTATTTTTATTATTCTTACTCAGAGTTCGAACTTCTCAAAGAAAGGCAGTCTTTATTAGAGGATAGTGCCTGTGACATATTGGTCACTCAATAAATTTTGTGCTGTTGACTCTGCATTCTATCCATCATCCTGAATTTGAGGATTTTATTTCACAAGTTTATTTCAGAGCCCTCTTTTTTCAACCCAGGTCTCGTAACAATCTTTTGTATCCTGAAAGAGAACATTCTTCTCACCCTATAATTATCAGCCTTTCCATCACCTTCCTCTTTTCTTGTTCCAAACAAAATTATTCACTCTGCTTACCTTTCCCCCCACAAATCCTGCCATTTCAAAGTTAATTGCTTCTACTTCCATTACACACCTGCCTTCTCTATTTTGTCTATTAACTTTGCTTTCTTGTAAGTAGATTGTATCTATCTTGCATGTCCCCTTTCCCTTCTTATTAATGAACTTCCTGGCCCTGGCATGAGTTGAGAGTTATCCTTCAACTCTGTCTTCTTAAACCAGTCTCCAAATTCTTTGCTGCTTAGGTGATTGCTTTTGGCATCATCCTTGCTAATTCACCTTTGTTAGGCAACTCTTGTCTCTGAAAACATCCCTTTCTTAAAGGGTACAGGAGAGAATTATTCCTCAAGCATTTTTTTTTTTAACTATCATTCTTTGAAATTGGTTTTATATTCTCCTCCTTGTCGATGTCTAGCAATATGTGTCTTCAAGCTAGCATTACATATTGTCTATACCTCCAGCAGGTAAAAGGAGAGAAAAGCCACACTTCCTGGCACTCTTCCAAAACAAATCAACAGCCCTCCTAGCTCCATCCTGCTGAGTACCTGTATTCATAAACTGGTTTCATTCAGGAAGATTAATTCTGCCTTTTCCAGTTACTATGCTCCATTGGCATTCCTCACCCTCCATATCAGAATACTATGTAGGTTGATTGTTCTTCTCCCTAATTGTACTCTTACCACTGATTCCATCTACTCATTCTGGACCTTGTTTTATGGTTCATTGCAAACTATTCATTTCCCCATTTACCCCCCACATTCCCTTGGATTGCTTTATACAATTCTTAAACAAGATCATTAGGAATTTGTTTGTTTAAAGCATGTTTTTAGTACTGTGGAGGTTGCATTTTCAGGGCCCCATGCCTTGCTTAGCTGTATTTCCACCTTGACTCCTAGTCTCATAAGTGCTCATGTTCAAGTTTGTCTCTGTAACAATGGATCCAGTAGAGACAGTAGGCTAATGGGATGAGAATCAGAGATCTTAAAGCGTAAGGAATCCAAATGCTATTTCACAAGATTCCTAATATAAATGTCTTTCTGATAATATGAAGATGCTTCAAGACACAAAAAGTTCTCTGTTTACAAAATAGTTTTAACTCTTAAACATTTCAGTGTTCTACAAAGTATTTCCTAATCATTAAGTGAAATCTGCTTCAATATAATTTACATATACATGCACTGCTTTTTTCTGATGTTACATGCAATCACTAAATCAATGTTCCCTAATAAGTATTTGTGGGTTTTTAACAATAGGTATCTAAATGTTTACTTTTGTTTCCAGGCTAATTTCCCAAATTCCTTCAATGATTGATCAAATACCACAGTCTACACCTCCCTTATATTCTACAATAAAGTTCTCACAACCAATGTCCCATTTGATTCACATGACTTAGAACCAAATACAATGATCCCTGAGGGTCTGACCAGCTCAAAGCAGGGTGCTAGGATGACCTTTATTTACATTCATCATCCTAAGAATTTGTTTGCTTTTAAAATGTTTTTTATTCATAGCCCTGGCCATTGCAGATATTTGAGGAGTGACCAGCAGATGGAAATCTCTTTCACTCTCTCTCTCTCTCTCTCTCTCTCTGTAACTCTGCCCTTCAGATAAATAAATAAAATCTTTAAAAAAGTTTTTATTCATAATTTTATATGAATTATTCCTGGATCAGATGGTAGGTACCCTATATTTGTACAGCTAATTTTTAGGACCTAAATATAAAGTTTCTCACTTGGACTTATCAAAGGCATTTTGTGAGGCTTGGTCCATCTTTTCAACTTTTAGTTTTTTTTTTTTTTTTAACTTTTATTTAATGAATATAAGTTTCCAAAGTACGAATAATGGATTACTATGGCTTCACCCCCATACCGTCCCTCCCACCCACAACCCTCCCCTTTCCCACTCCCTCTCCCCTTCCATTCACATCAAGATTCATTTTCGATTATCTTAATATACAGAAGATCAGCTTAGTATACCTTAAGTAAGGATTTCAACAGTTTGCTCCCACACAGAAACATAAAGTGAAAAATAATACATGATTTTTTTTAAATGATGATGAAATCAGATCAGACCTATTGTCATGTTTAATCCCAGTGAGAATCAAGTTGGGAGTTGATAGTTTCTTTTCTTTTTCTTTTTTTTTTTTTTTTTTTTTTTTTTTTTTTTTTTTTTTTTTTTTACAGAGGATCAGTTTAGTATGAAATGTGATCCCTGTTAAACATAAGAGTAGGAATAAGAGAGGGAAGAGATATATAATTTGGGACATGCTCAAGCTGACTTGCCCCAAATGGTAGAGTTAGAAACATACCAGGGGACTCCAATTTAATCCCATCAAGGTGGCATGTACCAATGCCATCTCACTAGTCCAAGTGATCAATTTCAGTTCACAATTGATCATAATGAAAGGACTAAGAGTCAAAGGGAGCACATAAGCAAGTCTAGTACCTGCTAACACTAACCGATAGGATAAATAAAGGGGAGAGTGATCCAACATGGGAAGTGAGATACTCAGCAGACTCATAGAATGGCAGATGTCCTAAATAGCACTCTGGCCTCAGAATCAGCCCTAAAGGCATTCGGATCTGGCTGAAAAGCCCATGAGAGTATTTCAGGCATGGAAAGCCAAGACACTCTGGCAAAAGATCTCTGTGAGTGAGATCTCAGTGGAAAGAACAGGTCTTCAAAGAAGGAGGTACCTTTCTCTGAAGGGAGGAGAGAACCTCCACTTTGACTATGACCTTGTCTAAACAAGATAAGAGTCGGAGAACTCAGAGGGCTTCCATAGCCTTGGAAACTCATGACTGGAGCAGAGGGAGATTACTGATGCCATAGACAGGAGTGTCAATTGGTAAAGTCAACAACAGGAGTCACTGTACACTTACTCCTCATGTAGGATCTCTGTCCTTAATGTGCTGTGCATTGAGATTTAATGCTATAACGAGTACTCAAACAATATATTTCACTTTGTGTTTCTATGGGGGTGCAAACTGTTGAAATCTTTACTTAATGCATACTCAACTTTTAGTTTTTATTTTTAAGTTCCAGCTGTAATATTTAACTTAATTATTCTGCTTGACTTTCTTTTACTGTAAGTTTTTATATGTACTGTTCATCATATCACACTGCAAATAATCAGCAAAATTTTGAATAAGGACCTAAAATACAACCTAGATATTTCTGCTTGTGGCTGATACCAACAAAATAACTAACACCATTATTCAGGAGTTATAACCCTCTGGAACACACAGTATATCTGCTTTTCTTGAGGGAGTGAAGGTAATATCCACATCCTGACGATGAAAGTTAGTACATATTAGGTATTATGAGTCTATTGTGTGCTGGGCTTTTTATAAGAGGTTTACATGCATTATCTCCTTTACTCTGTGTAACAGCTCCTTGAAGAAAGCCATGTTACTACTCTTTCCCATTATATAAAGAAGTTAGGACAGATTGATCAGACAGTGGTGGCATGGATGTTTCAGTTGAGCTCCCAAAAGACTCCAGAATCTAAACTCCTAACCCTTAATTGAGATTTTGTCAAATGACATGCAGAAATACACATTTTTTTTAACTTTCCTATTAATCAACCTAATACTTTCCAAAATAAGAAATGCAACTAGGGGGCTGGCATTGGGGTATAGCAAGTAAAGCCGCCACCTACAATGCCAGCATCCCACATGGGCACCTGCTTCTGCCCCAGCTACTCTACTTCTAATCCAGCTTCCTGCTAATGGCCTGGGAAAGGCGGCAGAGAATGGCCCAGGTACTTGTGCCCCTGCTGTCCACATGGGAGACCTGGAAGAAGTTCGTGGCTCCTGGCTTCATCCTTACCCAGCTCAGGCTGTTGCAATCATCTGAGGAGTGAACCAGCAGATGGAAGATCTCTCTCTCACTCTCTCTTTGTGTATCTCTGACTTTCAAATAGATAAATAGATCTTTAAAAAAAAAAAAAAAAGAAATACAACTAGTTTAATGTGAATTCTAAGTGAAAGTGAATGTGGCTCTTAGCGAACATAACCTCTTTCTAGATCTTCCCACACCAGACCTTTAGTTATCCAGGGCCAGCATTTTTCCAGGAGAAGCTAAACTTCTAGCCTCAGATCTCAACCTTTGCTCCAATCTTTCTGTGTTCCACAGGATGTGTGGTCCAGCTACCCTTACAGCTTATTGACAGATTCAAGGACCCATATCTACAAGAACTTTGACTACCCTCGGAAATAATAGGCCGGTTTAACTTGTTAATCCAGTATTCTTATAATAATTCTATCTTTTCTCTAAACCTTAATAGCTGTCACTCACAACTGAAGAATATCCCTCAAATTTACTTTGGAGGAAAAAAACAGAAATTGAATATTTCTGCTCTCTCACTTTCATCTGACATTGAAGGCTCCCCTTGGTGTGCCTTTCTCAAATGTCCTCGGAAGTATAGTGGAGAATGCCATGTAGCAAGGTATTCCCCTCACTTAAAATATGGCATAGGGAACACATTATCAAGGTAGATGGCATTCTAGGGTATTTCAAGGACAGAAGGTAGTTCTACCTAAGCACTTGCTTGTGCCACCTCTGCTTCAGTACACATGCCTTGTGTAGCCCTGACACCATTCACACCAAACAGGTTAGGAGTGGCCAAGACAATGAGAATCAAGGGACACTGATACAGATCCCTGTGGAGACAGGGAGGTTGAGGGTTCACGGTCACTGGCAGAGAAAAAAACAAGAGCTACAGAAAGAATGAAATATGAGAAGATAAGAACCAAAGAAAAGGGAAGATGAAATGGGGAGAAAGAGATCCCTGTAGGCCGGGGTAATTAGCATGGGTCACAGTATCTTTTCCCAGTCAGCTTATTTACCTTTCCAGCTTCAACTCTCAACATTTTCCTCCCATGACCCCAGTATACACCCACACCTGAATGATGCCCCAGCTGAGCGTCCCAGACAGCACTTCGTGGCATCACAATTCCTTACCTCTGTTCACATTTAAAGAGTATAGAATTTATTATTAGTTATTTTCTCTAATAGTTTTTCTATGATACTCAGTGGAAGGAAAATTGACTTTGGTTTTAGACACAAATTAGCTTTAAACCTTGTAGAAAATGGCAGAGATTGTGAAAATCCAAAATTGACCTTGTAACGACCTTGACAGTGGGATGGTACAGAAAGAAAACAGAATCAGACTGCTTAGCAGAAGTTTCTCAACATTTATTTCAAGTTCAGGATGTAAAAAAGGTACTTCAAAAAGTTCATGGAAAATAGAATTAAAAGATGCTTGTTTTGGTGTAAAAGAATTTTGGAATCCAGATAGAGCTTTTCATAAACCTCTTTTTCATGAGCTTTCAGAAGACCCCTAATAGGATCCAAAAATATGCCTCCAAGAGGCATTGGCTATAAAGGCAAACTTTTTAAAAACTTTTTTGATCCAAAATACAGAATAGAGATGCAAAAATCCTTTCACTACCACCTCCCTCACAACATATTTCCAAAGAAAATTTGCCAACAAATTCATAATGTATTCCTTTTTTAAAGCAAATTCTTTGGGGCAGTGGGGGGACCCAGTTTTGGGGTAGTACAGCAATACAAGTTGTGCATTGGGTTTGACCCCTTAAATGTCAGTCAGTGAGACAATGCATAGCTCACGGTTCAGAAATAAGTACTGAGAAGACTGTTATTCACATACAGCTACCAGAACAACAGGAGTCGTTTTTGTCTCTGGATGTTTCAGGACAAGTTGAATCCAAAAGAAATAAAGAAGGGAATGTTTTTCCTGGCTACTTCTCTCGTGGCTCTCAGCATCCTGGCCTGGTGGGGCCAGATCACGTGGTAATCTTTTTGAGAAGGAGAACATGGGAATAGCTCTTTCTCAGACTGTGCTTGCAATCTATAAATTCCAGCCAAGCCAGATTTCATTCTGTCTCCAAGACTGTTGCCAGGCACTACCACGAAAAGAATTGTGCTACATAGACTTTTTAAAGAAATCAATTACAAACCTTTTATTAGCCAAACAAGTTCAACTACCAGAAATATTTTGTGTGAAAGATATATAAAGATGTAGAGTTGCTTTGCATGGTGTTTATAGGTCAGAGTTCTTTATACATCAAGGTAGAATATGCTGAATGAAACACAAGTTTTCACAATATGTGGCATTTTTTTTCTCAAGCTTCCTCTGTGAAGTACTGTGAATGCTAAAGACCAGTGATGAGGACCAGAAGCCAAAACAGAATTCAGGGCCATTCTCACTGACAACATTGTGGAGTTACTGAGGGAACAGCAAGATGAAGCTTTCAGTCTTTTTCAGTGTCTAGGAGAAAATATTTGAAAGTAGACTGTGCTTGGGAAAACTTTCATTAGCTCAAAACCAAGAAAACTCAGGGTGCAATGAAAGCTGAAGGAAAGAAATCTCATCTGAGATTGCCAAAGGGTGAAACTAAATTTTCACACCCACTAATCGGAAAGGGAAACTGCTTTAGAAACCCAAGGTCTGTGAAGAATTGTGTCATATACCAGATTACCACACATTCTTAAATTCATCAATTCACTACCAGCTGTAAGTGCCTGGAAAATTTGGCCAAGCTGATAAAAAAATGGCTGAATGTCACAGATTTCTGTGTGAGAGAATTCTAAGTTAAATGAAATATTGGACTGATCCTAATAAACAAGTAGACAAGTGCCTAGATCTTCTGTAGGAAACCCCTCTGTGACTAAATACAAGGAGAAACAAGGTCAGGGAGATGGATGATGTTTATGGTGTTGGGAACAGAGAACTCATGCCTTCTTAGCACTGGGTCCCCCCTCTATGTGCTAAGCAACTTACATTTGAAAATATAACCACCAAGGCTTGCCTGAGGTTCTGATCAGGAAAAGCTAGTAAACATCTCAGAGCACAGTGTTTAAGGCTCATCCCATCAACTTTCCTGACAATCATGCTCTTTTTCTTACATCTTCTGCCTCAGGAAAGGGATTCATCCATTTTATACAAGTGAGAGGCACGTTTCTTCCATATTCATTATATCTGATTTTCTCCAAGTCCTGCTAATTCTACTTCCCAAACATTTCTTGCAACTAACAAGACCTTTGCTTTCCATTGCCACCACCCTACTTGGAATCAAAGTCTTCCTCAGTTCAGTTCAGCCATGCTGCTCGACATGACCCTTTCTCCCCTCCACCCACAATCAATATTTCCTTTCTGCAGTCAGTGTCATGTGACCATCTGAAAAAAATTCCTCACTGCTGTGGATGCTAGGTCTGAGAACTCCCAAACCAAAATCAGCTACTGACGTTCCATGCTACTAAAAAACAACCTTACTAGCTCTCCTGTGTAACAGTTAAGGCACTGTCTGGGGAAGTGAGGCATCCTTATAATCACAAGGGGACTGGCTGTCTGTGAAGAACCCTCGAACCCAAATTTAAATTCTTCCTATTTTATCATTTCCTTCAAAACTTTCTCATTATTGTTAATCAGTGGCTGGCATCGGACCATGATGTATTCCAAAGGATAAAATGTGACATCTGAGTATGGAATAAAGAATTATTCCCAGAGAGAATGACAGTGATTCCATAATTCATAGTTTTAACAATACAAATGAAATTTATGTCAAAAATTCTGAAGAATATTGGAGCAAAGAGGTCAAAGCATAGTTTTGGATTGGATTGGATTGGGTGACAATGACTGTTAATGCAGGTGCAGCCACCATAGTGCCTGCATTCAATGTACCTGTTTAGGCAGTAACTGCAGCTCAAGCCAGTAACTGAGCTAACTAATTTCAAACTGAGATCAAACATAGGATCACAATGCATGACATCAAAAATGTAGGAGATCCTTATTTTACATGGAGCTAGGATATAAAGAACTTTGGGAACACTAAATCAGATTGGAGTGTTCAACCCACTTTTTCACCAGTCCCTAAAGAGGGCCCCAAAGATGATCTTCTCCTTTATAATAATAGACTGAGGTGGGGGGAAGCAACCCAATCTTTAATTAACATGTACTCAATAACTGGGCTTAATAGACTGGGAAGGTTGATCATAGAAGATCAAAGTACAATGGAGAGGAGACAAAGTAGAAAAGAAAGAGTGAGGACAATTGTAGTAATTTCCTAATTTGGAAATCTGATGTCAGAAAACAGCCCTGTGGCTACTTAACCTTGGGGATGTAGAATTAAATGAGTAGCCTACATAACTGACAAAATCTATACCAGAGGTCAAGCTCAAGCACCTCACTAGAGTGTCCTGGCCTCTCCTATTCCAAATACAAGTCACTTCTCAGACACAGAGCAGCCTGAATTAAAGAAAGGTGGGGTAACTTCAAGGAGTGTCTTTCTTTACACCAACAGTTATGGTATAAACATTTCTCCTGCCCTTGACCTAGATGAAAAGGAAATCCTGAAAACTGTGATTTCTTTTAGGAACTGCCTCTGTAGTAAGACCTGGGATTCAAGGATGAAATTTGTTGTGAGTCCACTCAACAGATTTTCTTTAATTAACTAATCTCCTTGGCCTTTGCAGTGGGTGCTGTGAGATTCATTCACATGCTAGGATCATTGCCCTGTTCCACAGGATATAGATGAAAGTGATATAGTCAATGACTATCAGAATCCCCGCATTGCCCTTGGGCCTTGAAGTAATGGCCTAGTGGAATTCATCAGTTTAGCTCCTCTCTACCCAAAGAGTACATGAAGCAATACCACTCCTGAGGAAACAAGAGATAAGGAGCAGGTATGATGAAGACTATCAGCTCATCATTGCCTAGTTTGTCCTGACTTAGAGATGATGTGGGCAGGCACTAGGTGAAAGATAACTCTTACAGAATGCAAATCTGTTTGAAGGGCGACTTTACCGTGGAGTACAGAATAATCTTAAGTGGACATTTTATTCTCTCTTTTCCTAAAAGAACATATACAATATTGAGCTTCTAGGATTCCTTGGCCATGGCTATTGATCTGGTTTCATGACCAAGCACTTGGAAAGAGGAGCACTGAAGATTAGTAATAAAAAGTTTTGAGAAAGGGTTATGTGAATGAACTCTGAGAATGAACCTGGACCTGCAAGCATGATTAGGATAGACTGGGCTCATTCAACCTTACAGGGGGAACGGTGAGACTTGGTCAACATTTTTGGTCATTGCTTAGTTTCTTACTCTGTGCAGGGTAGTGTATTTGATGGTTATTAGTCTTTGTTCTTCCACAGGCAACCTTGTGCTTCCTTAATGGAGTCATGAGTAATAGGCTACGGTGGGATGATCCCCATCACCCATCACTAAGACTGACTCAGCCAATTTTACAGCCAACTGTCCAACTTGGCATGTGTGAAATGATTGAGATCCCATGCCATCATTCAAGGAAACCAGCCGGAAACCAGATAGCGACAGGTTCATTTTCCTGGATCCCTAACCTGCAGCAAATTTTCCTGTTGAAATAGATTTACTCTGATGACTTGTCCTTGCCTGTCACTATTATGTCAGTAGTTATTAAGTTTCCTGGGGGGTCATGTGACTCAGTTCTGATCAATGAAATGCAAGTAAATAAAAGTCTGTTGGGAGTTTTGGAGAAAATTTTAGCTCTGCTGGTCCCTCTCTCTTCTACCCTGCCTTCCTCATCCTCCTTGCTGGTTGGAAGGAAGACATGATATCTGGTGTAACCATGAAGATGAAGGTGTATGAGAAACACAGAAGGAGTCCTTAATGCCATCATGAAATGCCAGGCCATCTGCCATCAGATTCCTTTTGCATGAGTCATGTAAACCCCTTTCCCAATTTCACCTACAGACAGCTACATTCTTAGCTGTTTCACTGTTCGGTGAAACTGCCTTAGACAAGAGTGGGTTAGTATCAGGGAAGAGATAACATTTGTGAAGTTGAGTTTTGTTTTGTGAGGTTTATTGTCTACTTTGGGCCAAAGATGAATTGTCACTGGTTTTTCTCCCTTAAGAAAAATACATGAGTCTGGGAACCAGAGGTCAAGGTGGGAATGTTACCTCTGACTATTTTACAGTAATTCACTCTCAATGTTCTTGCCTCTTTAATGTTTTCCCAGGTTCTGCTATTTAAGATATCTTAGTAATCCATAGGGAAATGCTTCCACCAATGAAAAATTAATGACCTCACTGAAGTGGAAGGTGAGAGAAACACTGTCATTTCCAGTTGTTCATGCCATCAGGAAACCAGACAAAACCACCCAGCAAGATGCCTGATGAACTTAATTGTGAAGCCAGGCTTAGTGCTAAAGGTAAAAGGAAGATTGTCACTCACACCCTAGCAGACAGGGCCACCAAGGGCCCAAAACCATGAAGAATTAAGATATGTGTCATTGAATTAGGTTAAGAGATTTGACCAACTGAAGACCTGGCAAAAAGCAGAGGAGACCTAGAAACAATGATGGAAGAGAGAACTCATAATTAAGATTCTTATCATTTCTAGAAATGAGAACCAAAGTCGCACTGCACTTGATTGATTTCCATGTTATGCTATTAGAAGATGTTTTTCTTTCTACACCCTTTCTTTGACTCTCCTTATCGTATATAGTGAATGTTATCAGTAGCTATATTTAACTGTTATTCTACAATCCTATGCTAGAACCATAGAGGAATGAAATAAGAACTTTGCCTCCACGAACTTCTGATGACATTAGGGGGTTAAAACTAACACACACAAAAAAGAGCAAAACAACAAAAAAATTGTACAAGGGTACAGAAGTACCTAGTGAAATGACTACCTTCAGAAGAAGTTCCTGAGAAAACTCCAGTAATAACCTGAGCTTGCTGGAGGAATTTACCTGCATGGACACACACACACCCACGAAAAAAAAAAAGCCGAACAGCATGCCAAGGGTGGAAGGTAAATTACTAGAAAGGGGAAGAGATGAGGAGAAAGCAGCAGTGTGCCAGAATCCAACATTGGGTTGGCAGTTTCCTATCTGGAGAAAGACTCAGCTCTTAGAAAGCCCCCAGAATGACCCTATTCTTTCTATGTTCAGGAAGCACATTTGTAGACTCTTCATGTTATCTGATACAGGAACACTTAAAAAATACTTTTGAAACTCAATCTTTTCTGCATTTAATATCACATAACCTATTTTAAAGTCCTATGGATTCCAAGGCCGGCGCCGCGGCTCACTAGGCTAATCCTCCGCCTAGCGGCGCCGGCACACTGGGTTCTAGTCCCGGTAGGGGCGCCGGATTCTGTCCCGGTTGCCCCTCTTCCAGGCCAGCCCTCTGCTGTGGCCAGGGAGTGCAGTGGAGGATGGCCCAGGTGCTTGGGCCCTGCACCCTATGGGAGACCAGGAAAAGCACCTGGCTCCTGGCTCCTGCCATCGGATCAGCGCGGTGCGCCGGCCGCAGCGCGCCAACCGCGGCGGCCATTGGAGGGTGAACCAACGGCAAAGGAAGACCTTTCTCTCTGCCTCTCTCTCTCACTGTCCACTCTGCCTGTCAAAAAAAAAAAAAAAAAAAAAAAAAAAAAAAAAAAAAAAGTCCTATGGATTCCTAAAGAAAATGTCTTGTCACTCTCAGTTGCTGTGACTACTCTTTCTCAAAGAGGAGGTTTTATCCAAACCTGATAAAAATGCAGAAGAGCATACAATGATTTTCTGGTTTTTTTTTTTTTTTACTTCCTTTCCTTCAAAGTTCTTAAAGCACATTAAAAAACAGTAGTATCTCGCTAAATAACTGTAATATAACATGACTATATTATCTTTTTTTAAGCCAATGAGAACAAAGCCAATGAGCAACTTAACTATTGACTCAAGTAAATAGATCCCAGTGTCCAGATTAAGCACTACCATAGTGCTCTGCAAGCCAGGGCTTGCAAAAAAAAACAATGGATAAAGGTCTTGAAGGTGAAGAGGCAGATTCTCCTCTCCTTAGACATAGAGGGCTCATTGACTATTCAGCACTTTCTTCATCTGTGATGTAGTCATAATAACTTTGTATGATGGTGGGACCTGTGTGCACCACTTAAACATCCTGGGGAGGGCAGAAAAGGATTCTACCTGTTTTCCCAAGTTATCTTTCTTTTGCTGCCAAGCGATTTTATCAACGAGACAAATTTTGCCAAGATTTATTTTTCCCAAATAAAAAAGGAAATTCTCTCTCTCTCTCTCTCTCTCTCTCCTCTGTGCCTTGCAAATACATTTAGCTTTAAAGGGAGTAGTGGAAACATGGGTGTTGTGGTACACTTGGGATGCCCTTATCCCATATCAGAGTGCTTGGTTTGAGTCCTGGATACTTCAGTGCCAATTCAGCTTCCTGCTAAGGCTCCTGGGAAGGCAGCATATGATGACCCAAGTACTTGGGCCCCTGCCACCCACGTGACAGACCCAGATGGAGTTCCTGGCCCAGCCCTAGCTATTGTAGTAGGCATTTGGAGAGTGAACCAGTAGACAGAAGATATCTCTCCCCATCTCTCTCTATTACTGTTGCTTTCAAACAAATAGATAAATCTTTCTTTAAAAACAAAAAAAGAAATGAGATGTATTTGCCTCAATTAGAAATAAAAATTGTCTAAATTGTTACTGGTATCTATAAATTTTAATCAGTTTCACATCCTCTAATTTCAAGGAGTTTTGATGGAGAATATAAAACCCCATTTTCTCTATAGAAAGCTCCCTTTGCATTCAGAGTCCTAGCACATTTTAACTGAAGTTTACAGAGCTTTCGTGGATTTTCAGAATAGTGTCTCCCAGCTGGTAGTAGGAAGCAGTGTAGATTGACTTTAATCTAGAGCAGCATTCCCCCACCCCCTCTCACATCCATTACAGTGTTAAATTGTGAGTAAATGAGGCCTTCTTACAATAAAGCACTCTGCAAAAGTGACCATTTAATTAAGGACATTCGAATCCCTTGATACCTTGGCTAATTCATCTGCCCCCTTTTCTGACCTAAAATAAGTCATCTAATCCAAAACATGAGATTTTTTTTTCCTGGCCAATGAAGCCACAATTTGTCACTCAGGTCGTTTAGTGCCACATATTGCCATTAGTCACCCTAATGTAGCACAAAGTCATGGTTATGACATTTAGGGTTTCTTAGTAGCCAATTTTAATGAGAAATAAGTAATTTCTCCTGTTCAGCTAATACTTGCTGCATAGAAAGGTAATCCAAATGTCACTGCTGCATCCCTTTACTGCAAAAAAAGAATAATGAACAACATCTGCTTTGAATATGTGCTTAGGGAAAGAGGCTTGAGGTCTCTGTTCTAATCACAGAGTGATCTGGGAGAACTGAGAGGCTTCTGAGCCTATGTACCTCTGATGATCACACTGTCACTAAAGGAAACCACAGGAAGCTCAGGAAATAAAGACTACAGCATCCTAACTGCATACATGTGTACACACTTGTGCTCAGAAAGGTAGAAAAGCACCCAGAATAGGAAACAGCACACAATAAATTTGTTTATTGCCTCTCTTTTAATAAACAGTGGAGTGAGAGGATCTTTTATGGTGAGGTTTTATTCCTTCCAAGCTTTGGCTTAGCCCACAGAGTTGGTGGGAACCCCTGCAGGACACTCATAAATGGACAAGTTTACAATCCAGCCTCTGTAAAGTGCCCCAAGCCACATCCCATCCAAGCCGTCTTTGTGTTTTCTTCACCACCTGTGATGCCAGGGGCCAATGGGTCAGAGCCTAGCGTCTCCCCAACACATGCACACTCCAGCCAGCTTCCAATGAGATCAACCTTTGCCTGTTAATCTGGAGACAGAAGCCTTCTCCTGATTTATGGGCTTTTTTGTTTTGCCGAAATGTCTAGATATTTATTTATTTATGCTCCTTTTGGAAGCATATGCTCAGACTTCTCTAGATTGCGAAACAGAAAAATAAACTCAGGAAATAAAGTGATATAATGTGATTCCCCTGGGGTCCCAGCACATCTGCTGCTTCCTGTTGTGTTTTTAATTAGGTCATTCTTCTATACAAACTTGCAATGGACCAATGTTTAAACAAATGAAAATAGGGCCTTCTTTTAAATATCAACTCATCTACTGTAATATCATGTACTATTTCCTCTGTGCTTTGCGTTCCATCATTCATTGGGGGCCCCTACCCATCAGTTATCTAGGTTAGGTTGCAATGAGGGGAGAATCTCAAGGGCTTAAAGCAATAACTTCCTTTTTTTTTTTTTTTCCTTTTACTTCACCCTTGTGGTTTGCAGGGCAATCCTGAGTGACTCCCAAGAACAACAAAGTAACTTTCTGACCTCTCCGTGCAAGGAAGTCCCTATCGTTTTTCCCATCAGTTGAGTTGGGTATGAACAGTTCTCAATGCTGCCAGTTCCACACTGAATCTTTTCTTAAAAACTTATGGTTCAGCCAAAAAGCTTTCCTTTTGAAGACATCAATTGAGACTCCGTCAAAAAAATGAAATTTCAAAAGTAATTGGGAAAGGAATGGCAGAGAGAAGTACTAATTACCCCATAAATATACTCCTTGTTCTCTGGTTGTCTATCAAGTGATCTTTTTTTGCATATGGCCAGTATAAAATGCTAATGACTCATTTGTGCTATATATTTCAAATTGGATCCTATTGGATTTGATTTTGTTTTTTTTTTTTTTCAAACAGGGTATTTTTCTCATATTTATAATATATATTTTAAGAAATGTAGTATATAGGCTGGCGCCGTGGCTCAATAGGCTAATCCTCCACCTAGCGGAGCCGGCACACTGGGTTCTAGTCCCAGTTGGGGCGCCGGATTCTGTCCCGGTTACCCCTCTTCCAGGCCAGCTCTCTGCTGTGGCCCGGGAGTGCAGTGGAGGATGGCCCAAGTCCTTGGGCCCTGCACCCCATGGGAGACCAGGAGAAGCACCTGGCTCCTGCGGTGCACCAGCTGTGGCGGCCATTGGAGGGTGAACCAACGGCAAAAGGAAGACCTTCCTCTCTGTTTCTCTCTCACACTATCCACTCTGCCTGTCAAAAAAAAAAAGAAGAAGAAATGTAGTATATATGTAACATATAATACAAACACAAATGTGACTATACCATTCTGGAATACAGCAGTAAGAACAAAACACTGACCATGTCTTTAAGTTATTATATTTTTCTTTGGAACATGCCGGATTTTCTTTTTCTTTTTCTGATAATGTTTCTCTTATACTATATATATATATATAAAATATTATTATATATATATAATTATATATGATGTATCTATTATGATATTCCTTTATATTTAAATTATGTTATATATATCTAAGTTATATATGTTATCATTACAAAACATATTACATTATATAATTATGTTTTTGACAAGTTTCTCAATTTTTATTTTATTTCTACTTTTCTGTTATTTATATTTTTATATAGTTTATTGTTTGTATTTAAATTAGTTCTTTTAAATTTTTAAAAAAATTTTTAATTGACTAAAATGTATATATTTATGGCTTGAAATATGATTTTGAAACATGTATACATAGTGAAAAGGATTAATCAAGTTAATTAACATGTTCACTACCATCCATAACTACTTTTTGTGGGAAGAAAACTTAAAACCTTTCTTCAGCAACTTTCAAATACATAATATTTGTTATTAATTATGCTATGTTGTACAATTTTTTCCTCCTATCTAAAAGTCACTTTTCCTTTGGCATTAAATCCTATGGCCTGTTCATATAAGCAACACAAAATATTGTTTTAAGTAAATACCTAATAAAGTAATAATGAGCAGCATAGGGAAAAATGAAAATTTGACACCACTGTAGTAGAACCTTGAATCAGAATGTCTATCCTTTGAGGGGCTCTGTGTAGAAAGGGAATACCCAGATCCATTTTGAAATACTATGCTTGGTTGTTCTGAGAAGAATCTGTAGACAATCATAAGAACTTTTTCTCTTTACTTCTGGGCATTCCACAAGCTCTCTTAAAGTTAATCAACAGATGTTCCTGATTTTTGGTTGATTTGTCTGGTTTTTGTGTTATCCTTTTTTGGATGGCAATATGCCATTAGGAAAAGAACATGGTGGGTGGGAGAATGGCAGGAGATTTTGGCACAGTAGGTTGTCTCCACTTATATCCCATATCAGAGCATCTGGGTTCAGTACCCCCTCCACTTACAACCAAGCTTAATGGTAATGCACACCATGAGAGACAGTAGATGATGGCTCAAGTATTTGGGTTCTTGAAATTTCAGAGCTGTAATTTCTGGCCCCTGGCTTCAAGTTGGCCTAGTCCCAGTTGTTGAAAGCATTTAGGGAGTAAATGAGTAGATACAACATCTGTCTCTCTCTCTCTGCCATAAAAAGAAAGAAAGAAAGAGAGAGAGAGAGAGAGAGAGAGAGAAAGGGAGAGAGAGTCAGAGAAAGAAAGGAGGGAAAGAGGGAAAGAGGGAGGGAAAGAGGGAGGGAGGCAGGGAGGGAGGGAGGGAGGGAGGGAGGGAGGAAGGAAGGAAGGAAGGAAGGAAAAGAACATGAGTTCTAGGGTAAGAATTTGCTGTAGCCCAGGGTTCAAAATTCTGCTCTACCACTGTGACACAGGATGGTTATTCAACTACTCAGATGATTTCTTCATGCACAAAATGGGATATTATTATTCAAAGGCACAGTTAAGGATCTTGTAAGTCTTCAGCAAAATTCTTACTATTTAACTCTGAGAAAAACCTCATAAACTTTCTGGAGCCCAGAAACAGGGATTTTACACCAACTGAGGCACAGCTGTCTTCACACCAAGGAGAAGAATGTATTTTCAGTATCCTAATTGTAGAGATCCTGGACACACTGAAATGAACCGTGTAATGTTGGATAAAGTATTAGACACTGATTTTAGAAGCATTCAGCACAATGAAGAATGACTAGAAACTGACATGTTTCACACTGTTTATTACCTTTAAACAAGACTCATCAACCTTTGGAAGAGGCAGACATTTGACTGACTCCCCGTTAGAAATGACATCCTTCTCTAGGATAGATCACATGCTAGGCCATAAAGCAAGTCTCAGCAAATTCAAAAAACTGAAAATCTTACCATGCATCTTCACTGACCACAATAGAATGAAGCTGGAAATCAACACTCAAGAATCTGTAGAACATAAGCAAGCACATAGAGACTAAACAACATGCTGCTAAATGAGCACTGGGTCATAGAAGAAATAAAAAGAGACATCAAAAACTTCTGGAAATTAATGAGGATGACAGTACAACATATCAAAACTTAAGGATACAGCAAAAGCAATGTTAAGACGGAAGTTTACAGTAATTGGTGCCTACATCAAGAAATTGGAAAGGCACTGAAAAATGAGCAATCAATGCATTTCAAGGACCTAGAAAAACAAGGAAAATAATAATTAAAATTAGAGAATATACAAAATTGAAACCAAAAAAAAAAAAATACAAATAATCAATGGAGGCCGGCGCCGTGGCTCACTAGGCTAATCCTCCGCCTTGCGGCACCAGCACACCGGGTTCTAGTCCCGGTTGGGGCGCCGGATTCTGTCCCGGTTGCCCCTCTTCCAGGCCAGCTCTCTGCTGTGGCCAGGGAGTGCAGTGGAGGATGGCCCAGGTGCTTGGGCCCTGCACCCCATGGGAGACCAGGAAAAGCATCTGGCTCCTGGCTCCTGCCACCAGATCAGCGCGGTGCGCCGGCTGCAGCGTGCCGGCCGCGACGGCCATTGGAGGGTGAACCAACGGCAAAAGGAAGACCTTTCTCTCTGTCTCTCTCTCTCACTGTCCACTCTGCCTGTCAAAAAAACAAAAAACAAAAAACAAAAAACAAAAAAAACAAATAATCAATGGAATGAAGAGCTGGTTTTCTGAAAAAATACACCACAGACCGAATTAACCAAAAAAAAAAAAAAAAAAAAAAAGCTAAAGCAGTGAGCAGACCCCAAATAAATAAAATCAGAGATAAAAAAGCAATGTAACAACAAATACCACAGAAATAAACAGAATCATCAGAAATTTTTTATGAGTTCACTGGAACTCATAAAAGAGTTTGGTGAAGTGGCAGGATATAAAATTAGCAAACAAGAATCAATAGCCATTTTATACACCAAAATTCCATGGCTAGGAAGAATTTCTATGATCAATTCCATTCACAATAGCTACAAAAACAATTAAATATCTTGAAAGAAATTTAGCCAAGGATGTCAAAAGTTTCTATGAAAGAAATTATGAAAATTACAAAACATTACAGAAAGAAATAGCAGAAAACACAAAAAAGTAGAAAAATCTTCCATGTTCATGAATTGGAAGGAAGAACATCATTAAAATGTCCATACTACAGAAAGTAGTTTACAGATTCAACATGATTCTAATAAAAATACCAAGGACATTCTTCTCAGATCTAGAAAAAAAATGCTGAAGTTCATACAGAAACACAGAGACCTCGAATAGCTGAAGCAATCTTATTCAACAAAAACAAAGACGGAGGCATCACAACATCAGATTTGAAGATAAACTACAGGGTAGTTATAATCAAGACAGCCTAGTACTGGAAGAAAAAAAAAAAAAACGGCATATAGATAGGAACAGAATACAAACACCAGAAATCAATCCATGCATCTACAAGCAACTTATTTTTGACACAGAAGCTAAAATCAATCCCTGGAGCAAGAAAAGTCTCTTCAAAAAACATTTCTGGGAAAACTTGAATTCCACATGCAGAAATATGAAACAAGACCCCAACCTTACACAAAAATCCACTCAAAATGGATCAAAGACTTCAATCTACAACCCAATAACCTTAAATTACTAGAGAACAAATTCTGGCATAGATGCAGGGGAGAAAGGTACCCTAATCCACTGTTGGTGTGAATGTAAACTTGTCCAGCCACTGTAGAAGACACTATGGAGATACATCAGAAATCTGAATATAGATCTGCCATATAAGCCAGCTATCCCACTCCTGGCAATTTACCCAAACAAGAGGAAAAATGCATATGAAAGAGAGATCTACACCCCCATGTTTGTTGCAGCTCAATTTACATTAACTAAGATATGTAGTAAACCCAGGATTACATAAATTGAAACTTTGATAAAGGAATGGTATATATGGTGTGTGTGTGTGTATATATATATGTATATACACATATATATGGTGTATATATATGGTATTATGGTATATATACACTATGGAATACTACACAACAATAAAAATATGAAATCCTTTTGTTTGCAACAAAATGGATGTGACTGGAAAACGTTATACTTTGAAATAAGCTAGTCCTAAAAAGACAAATACCACATGTTCTCTCTGATCTGTTGTAACTAATAGAGTACATAAAGGTAATCTGTGGCACTGAAATTGACACTGAGGTGCAATGATTTTGAACAGCCTTTGACTATTGAGATGGTGTTCTTTTATTTTTTCCTTCATACTATTATTTAAATTTTACTTAATGAATATAAATTTCTAAAGTACAGCTTATGGATTACAATGGCTTCCCCCCCCATAACTTCCCTCCAACCTGCAACCCTCCCCTCTCCCGCTCCCTCTCCCCTTCTATTCAAGTCAAGATTTATTTTCAATTCTCTTTATATACAGAAGATCAGTTTAGCATATATTAAGTAAAGATTTCAACAGTTTGCACCACATAGAAACACAAAGTGAAAAATACTATTTCAGTACTAGTTATAGCATTAAATCACAATGTACAGCACATTAAGGACAGAGATCCTACATGAGGAGTAAGTGCACAGTGACTCCTGTTGTTGACTTAACAAATTGACACTCTTGTTTATGGTGTCAGTAATCACCCTAGATTCTTGTCATGAGTTTCAAGGCTATGGAAGCCTTTTGAGTTCACCGACTCTGATCATATTTAGACAAGGTCGTAGTCAGAATGGAAGTTCTCTCCTCCCTTCAGAGAAAGGCACCTCCTTCTTTGATGACCTGTTCTTTCCACTGGGATCTCACTCGCAGAGATCTTTCATTTAGGTTTGTTTTTTTTGTTTTGTTTTGTTTTTGTTTTTGTTTTTGTTTTTTTGCCAGAGTGTCTTGGCTTTCCATGCCTGAAATACTCTCATGGGCTTTTCAGCCAGATCCGTGTGCCTTAAGGGCTGATTCTGAGGCCAGAGTGCTGTTTAGGACATCTGCCATTCTATGGGTCTGCTGTGTATCTCACTTCCCATGTTGGATCGTTCTCTCCCTTTTTTATTCTATCAGCTAGTATTTGCAGACACTAGTCTTGTTTATGTGATCCCTTTGGCTCTTAGTCCTATTATTATGATAAGTTGTGAACAGAAATTGATCACTTGGACTAGTGAGATGGCATTGATACATGCCACCTTGATGGGATTAAATTGGAATCCCCTGGTATGTTTCTAACTCTACCATTTGGGGCAAGTCAGCTTGAGCATGTCCCAAATTGCATATCTCTTCCCTCTCTTATTCCCAATCTTATATTTAACAGCAATCACTTTTCAGTAAAGTTTCAACACTTAAAAATAACTGTGTATTGATTACAGTATTCAACCAAAAGTATTAAGTAGAACAAACAAAAAAAAATACTAAGAGGAATAACATATTAAGTTGTTCATCAACAGTCAGGGCAAGGACTAATCAAGTCACCATTTCTCATAGTGTTCCTTTCACTTTAACAGGTTTCCTTTTTGGTGCTCAGTTAGTTGTCACCTATCAAGGAGAACAAGTGGTATTTGTCCCTTTGGGATTGGCTTATTTCACTCAGCATAATGTTTTCCAAATTCCTAACAGGGATCACTTTTCAGTTAAAATTTAAACACCTAAGAATAATTGTGTGTTACTTACAGAGTTCAACCAATAGTACTAGAACAAAATAAAATACTAAAATGGATAAAGTATTACATTGTACATCAACCGTCAGGACAAGAGCTGATCAAGTCACTGTTTCTCATAGTGTCCATTTCACTTCAACAGGTTTCCCCTTTGGTGCTCAGTTAGTTGTCACCAATCAGGGAGAACGTATGATATTTGTCCCTTTGGGACTGGCTTAATTCACTCAGCATGATGTTTTCCAAATTCCTCCATCCTGTTGCAAATGACTGGGTTTCATTGTTTTTGACTGCTGTATAGTATTCTATAGAGTACATGTCCCATAATTTCTTTATCCAGTCTACTGTTGATGGGCATTTGGGTTGGTTCCAGGTCTTAGCTATTGTGAACTGAGCTGCAATAAACATTAAGGTGCAGACAGCTTTTTTGTTTGCCAATTTAATTTCCTTTGGGTAAATTCCAAGGAGTGGGATGGCTGGGTTGAATGGTAGGGTTGTATTCAGCTTTCTGAGGAATCTCCAAACTGACTTCCATAGTGGCTTAACCAGTTTGCATTCCCACCAACAGTGGGTTAGTGTCCCTTTTTCCCCACATCCTCTCCAGCATCTATTGTTGGTAGATTTCTGTATGTGAGCCATTCTGACCAGGGTTTGGTGAAACCTCGTTGTGGTTTTGATTTGCATTTCCCTGATTGCTAGTGATCCTGAACATTTTTTCATGTGTCTGTTGGCCATTTGGATTTCCTATTTTGAAAAATGTCTATTGAGGTCCTTGGCCCATCTCTTAAGTGGGTTGTTTGTTTTGATGTTGTGGAGTTTCTTGATTTCTTTGTAGATTCTGGTTATCAACCCTTTATCTGTTGCATAGTTTGCAAATATTTTTTCCCATTCTGTTGGTTCCCTTTCACTTTCCTGACTGTTTCTTTTGAAGTACAGAAACTTCTCAATTTGATGCAATCCAAATGTTCATTTTGGCTTTGACTGCCTGTGCTTCTGGGGTATTTTCCAAGAAGTCTTTGCCAGTACCTATATCTTGCAGGGTTTTTCCAATGCTCTTTAATAATTTGATGGTGGCAGGTCGTAGATTTAAGTCTTTAATCCATGTTGAGTGGATTTTTGTGTAAGGTGAAAGGTAGGGGTCTTGCTTCATGATTCTGCATGTGGAAATCCAATTTTCCCAGCACCATTTATTGAATAGACGGTCCTTACTCCAGGGATTGGTTTTGGACCCTTGATCAAATATGAGTTGGCTGTAGATGTTTGGATTGATTTCTGGTGTTTCAATTCTGTTCCACTGGTCTATCCATCTGTTTCTGTACCAGTACCATGCTGTTTTGATAACAACTGCCCTGTAGTATGTCCTGAAATCTGGTATTGTGATGCCTCCGGCTTTGTTTTTGTTATACAAGATTGCTTTAGCTATTCGAGGTCTCCTGTGCCTCCATATGAATTTCAGCATCATTTTTTCCAGATCTGAGAAGAAGGTCTTCGGTATCTTGATTGGTATTGGTATTGTATTAAATGTATAAATGGCTTTTGGGAGAATGGACATTTTGATGATATTGATTCTTCAATCCATGAGCATGGAAGATTTTTCCATTTCTTGGTATCCTCTTCTATTTCTTTCTTTACGATTTGTAATTTTCATCGTAGAGATCTTTAACGTCCTTGGTTAAGTTTATTCCAAGGTATTTGATTGTTTTTGTAGCTATTGTGAATGGGATTGATCTTAGGAGTTCTTCCTCAGCCGTGGCATTGTCTGTGTATACAAAGGCTGTTGATTTTTGTGCATTGATTTTATATCCTGCTACTTTGCCAAACTCTCTATGAGTTCCAATAGTCTCTTAGTAGAGCTCTTTGGATCCCCTAAATAAAGAATCATATCATCTGCAAAGAGGGATAGTTTGAGTTCTTCCTTCCCAATTTGTATCCCTTTAATTTCTTTTTCTTGCCTAATAGCTCTGGCTAAAACTTCTAGAACTATATTGAATAGCAGTGGTGAGAGTGGGCATCCCTTTCTGGTACCAGATCTCAGTGGAAATGCTTCCAACTTTTCCCCATTCAATAGGATGTCGGCCATGGGTTTTTCATAAATTGCTTTGATTGTATTGAGGAATGTTCCTTCCATACCCAGTTTGCTGAGAGTTTTCCTCATGAAAGGGTGTTGTATTTTATCAAATGCTTTCTCGGTGTCTATTGAGATAATCATATGGTTTTTCTTCTGCAGTCTGTTAATGTGGTGTATCACATTGATTGTTTTGCACACATTGAACCATCCCTGCATACCAAGGATAAATCCCACTTGGTCTGGGTGGATGATCTTTCTGATGTGTTGTTGCATTCTATTGGCCAGAATTTTATTGAGGATGTTTGCATCTGTGTTCATCAGGGATATTGGTCTGTAATTCTCTTTCAATGCTGCATCTTTTTCCGGCTTAGGAATTAAGGTGATGCTGGCTTCATAGAAAGAATTTGGGAGGACTCCCTCTTTTTCGATTGTTCTGAATAGTTTGAGAAGAATTGGAGTCAGTTCTTCTTTAAATGTCTGGTAGAATTCAGCAGTGAATCCATCTGGTCCTGGGCTTTTCTTTGTTGGGAGGGCCTTTATTACTGTTTCAATTTCTGTCTCAGTTATGGGTCTGTTTAGGTTTTCGATGTCTTCCTGGTTCAATTTAGGTAGGTTGCATGTGTCCAGGAATCTATCCATTTCTGATAGGTTTCCCTGTTTGCTGGCATACAAGTCCTTGTAGTAGTTTCTGATGATTCTTTTTATTTCTGTGGTGTCTGTTGTTACATTTCCTTTTTCATCTCTGATTTTATTGATTTGGGTCTTTTCTCTTCTTTTTTTAGTTAGTTGGGCCAATGGGGTGTCAATTTTGTTTCTTTTTTCAAAAAAACCTCTCCTCGTTTGGCTGATTTTTTGTAATGTTTTTTGGATTCAATCCTGTTGATTTCTTCTCTGATTTTAATTATTTTTCATCTACTACTAGATTTGCTGCATATTTTCTAGATCCTTGAGGTGAATTGAAAGCTCATCTATTTGGTGCCTTTCCAATTTCTTGATGTAGGCACCTATTGATATAAACTTTCCTCTTAACACTGCTTTTGCTGCGTCCCATAAGTTTTGGTATGTTGTGCTGTTATCCTCATTTACTTCCAGAAAATTTTTGATTTCTCTTTTAATTTCTTCTATGACCCATTGTTCATTCAGGAGCACGTTTTTCAGTCTCCATGTGTTTACATATGCTCTAGGGATTCCTGAGTTGCTAATTTCCAACTTCATTCCTTTATGGTCTGAGAAGATACATCACATGATTCTAATTCTTTTGAATTTCCTGAGACTTGCTTTATGGCCTAGTATGTGGTCAATCCTAGAGAAGGTTCCATGTACTGCTGAGAAGAATGTAAATGCTTTCTGTGTAGGATGAAAAGTTCTGTAGATATCTGTTAGATCCATTTGGGCTATAGTGTCGTTTAAATCTACTGTATCCTTATTGATCTTCTGTCCTGTTGATCTGTCTATTTCTGAGAGTGGAGTATTGAAGTCCCCCAGTACTATTGTATTGGGGTCTAAGTCTCCCTTTAAGTCCCTTAACAAATCTTTAAAATAAACCGGTGCCCTGTAATTAGGTGCATATATATTGATAATCGTTATATCTTCCTGTTGAATTGATCCCTTAATCATTATATAGTGCCCCTCTTTGTCTCTCCTAACAGTTTTTGTGGTAAAGTTTATGTTGTCCGATATTAAGATGGCTACGCCCGCTCTTTTTTCATTTCTGTTGGCATGGTATATCTTTTTCCAGCCTTTCACTTTCAGTCTGTATGGATCTTTGTTGGAAAGATGTGTTTCTTGTAAGCAGCAAATAGATGGGTTTTGTTCCTTAACCCAATCAGCCAATTGGTGTCTTTTAACTGGACAGTTCAGGCCATTCACATTCAATGTGACTAATGATAAGTGGTAACTTTGCCCTGCCATTTGCCAAAGATAAGTTCTAATATATGCTTTGAATTCCCTGTGATCTTTTGCTGTGAGCTTTCCTTCCTTGGTTTCCTTCCTTTACCTTCTTTCATATTAATGACCATGTTACTGTGTTTCTGTGTGTGACACATCTTTAAGCATCTTTTGCAGGGCTGGACGAGTGGTGACAAATTCTTTCAATTTCTGTTTGCTGTGAAAAGTCTTTATTTCACCTTCATTCACAAATGAGAGCTTTGCAGGATATAATATTCTGGGCTGGCAGTTTTTCTCTCTTAGTACCTGGGCTATATCTCACCATTCCCTCCTAGCTTGTAGGGTTTCTGATGAGAAGTCTGCTGTGATTCTAATTGGAGATCCTCTGAGAGTAATCTGACATTTCTCTCTTGCACATTTTAGGATCTTTTCTTTGTGTTTCACTGTGGAGAGTTTAATTACAACGTGTCATGGTGAGGATCTCTTTTGGTCATGTTTATTAGGGGTTCTATGAGCTTCCTGTACTAGGATGTCTCTGTCCTTTTCCAAACCTGGGAATTTCTCTGTTAGTATCTCACTCAAAAGGCATTCTAATCCTTTTCCCTCTCCATGCCTTCAGGAACTCCTAGAACCCAAATGTTGGGTTTTTTAATAGTATCCTGAAGATTCCCGACAATATGTTTTAGATTTCTAATTTCCTCTTCTTTTCTTTGGTTTGACTGTATCCCTTCCTGTTCTCTGTCTTCTAAGTCCAATATTCTCTCTTCTGCTTCACCCATTCTGTTTTTAAGGCTCTCTAATGTGTTTGTCATTTGATCTATTGAATTCTTCATTTCATTATGATTTCTCATCACTATCACAGTTTATGTTCTACTAGTTGTTTCATTTCATTTTGATTCCTCCTTAATATTTCATTTTTGCGAGAGAGATTTTGTATCTTGTCCATTAA
Organism: Oryctolagus cuniculus; assembly: GCF_051225735.1. NCBI lineage: Eukaryota > Metazoa > Chordata > Mammalia > Lagomorpha > Leporidae > Oryctolagus > Oryctolagus cuniculus. The sequence goes on from NC_142875.1 coordinate 32,476,581, forward strand.
GGATTTCTGTAGTTCAAGAATTTGTTTTTGAGAACTTCTTAATGTTCTTATCAATTTTTGAGATCCGCTTCTTGCATTTCTTCTATCTCATCATCTTCATAATGTTGTGTTGGGGTGTCTATATCATTTGGGGGCATCCTAGTGTCTTCCTTGTTCTTGTTACCTCGGTTGTTTGGCATATTGGAGATATTCTTTGGTTTCTTTGCTGTGGTGTTTTTTCTCGTTATACTGTGACTCTAGATTAAGTGGACTGTCTGCTTTGGTTGATCCTTAGCGGCTGTGATGGGTGTGGTCAGAGAGCTCTGTTTGGTTCTTCAGGGTTAAGGGTGTGCCAAAGGTGACTCACCCAGATTGTTCTCTCACTCGCTTGCTCTATTTTTTTTTTTTTTTTGACTCAGTTGGGTAGTAATTCCACACAGCTGAGTGGAATTGAGGGTAGTCGATGTATGAAATCTGGCCCCTGTGGGTATTCGTCTGCTTACCCCTGGGACACACAAAGAGTTTATGCAGCCCTCAGTGTGGTCTCAAATTTCTCTGCAGTCTCTCACCAGATTGCCTAGGTTACTGAGTTTGTGTACTCGGTGAGTTCTCTTGCCCCCACCTCAGATTTTCACAGTCTCAGTTCGTTAGCTCCACACTTTCACTAGGTTTTAACCTCCTGTTATTTCTCCCCACCAGAGTCAGGTTTTTCTGCTTGGCTAATGGCAGGAGCCGCTTTACATACGTAAAATGGCGCCTGCTCTTTGTCTTGCTCAGCTTTGTAAGGTGAGTGAAGTGAGAGGCTAATGTCCATGCCAGTTCCCCTTATGTATTCGTTTTGTTTTTTTTTTTCTCTCCTCCAGTCAGCCTGGTGAACTTTCCCCAGTGGGGCTTCAGGCCTCATTCCCTGTAGGCTCTTTCTGCCTTTCCCAGCCAAAGTCTCGGGTTATCAGGGGTTTTTGTCTCACCTCCCCTTCCAGCGCTGGCGTGCAGACTCTGCAGCTCAGCTTCTGCGGCGGCTCGGCCTCCACACGGTGGGCGACCTTGCTCTCCCTGTAGGTCCTCCATGTCACATCCACTAGATCCAGAAGAGTTTCCTCTGCAATTTTTTTCCTGAGCCTTTTCTTGAGGCTACAGTAACTCCTCTTTTATTAAACTAACTTTTCCCGGACTATCGGTGCGTGCCCTCACTATTCCACCATCTTGGCTCCGCCCCCCTCCATACTATTTGTTAAACTCTTCTCTTAATATAGGGTTAATCTTATGAGTTTAAAGGTAACTGAAAATAGATCTTTGTAAAAATAAGAATAGGAAGAAGAGAAAGAAAAAAAGAAAGAAGAAAAAAAAGGAAGAAGGCTGGGAGGTAGGGTAGGACAGGAAGAATCACTATCTTCCTAAATTTGCATATATGAAATGCATTAAGTTTTTATACCTTAAATAAATTTTTTAAAAATTATATCCTTCTATCCACCTAGATATTTATCTATTCCAACACAACTTGGCCCTGCACTATCAATAATGACAATGATCCATCCTGAAATAAGATGACCCTAACACAAGTATGACCCTGACTTCTGCCCTAAACACACGTATCTAGAATGTTTGCAGAATTAAATGGGCTATGTCACTGCTGAATGATAATCAAGGTTGCAGGGCATGCGTGGAGGATTCTTGAGTAAGCACAGGAGAGAGCACTTTTCAGTTTATAGGACCAATGGTAGCAAAAGAGTTTAGTCCAGACTGGTGCTGATGTGCCTTAATCTTTAACAACTGCAACTTCTTCATGCTTTTGAGCTAAAGTTACTATTTTTGGCATGGGTCTCCAATGGGATTTAACAGAAGAATGTTGTAATTGTCTAGCCACAGTGAATGTTAACCAGTAAGCAGGTGACTTGGAATCCTGAACCAGAGGGGCCAGAAGTATAGATAATACAGACAGCCATTAGTAGACTCAAGCGTCAAACTTGCAAAATGTTATCACCCCATGAAATAACATTAAAACTCTATAAATAGCCAGTAGAGGCTAGCATTATAACATCTATACTTAAGTTACCCAGACGGCCAATATTGTCCAACACCTCAAGGATACAATCTTTATGACTTTCATTTTGCAGCTCCTGATACATATCAAACATCTAACACCCAACTCCATGCAGTTGATCTCTACTTCCTTGTCCTTGCCTTTCATTCTTTATAAATTAGTTAAGATAAAGGACAAACACTCCATTACCTTGATAAAGATTGTTCATATTTCATAATAATGTACTGGGATGGAATACTAAGGGTGGAGACTCCAAAGGGATAACTTCACCAAATACACATAGAATAGGGCCTTCTCCCCACAAAACTAGTAATAACAAGGACCAGAATCACTCACATAGAAGAGAGCCTACAAATATCTCTTCTTCCTTTCTGACTTTTTCCATGCTGCCTATAGAACAGAAAAACTTACATCCTATCTCCTCTAATATTTGGATACCAGCCTGCCTGTTGACCACATCATTCTCCCAACCTGTGTAATGTCTGGATCAAGCACAATAAACCAGTTTTGCTCATGGCATTTTTGGGGGCAACATGATCTGCATTTCTTTCATTATATTTTCTCTGAATCTACAGGATGTACTTAACATTGATCTTTTCTTGTAATCAGATGTGGATTTGAACTGGAAATGCATTTAAAAGTTCTGCTTTATATTAATACTATTGAACCAACTTCGTTTAATCCTTCATAAGATATCTGTAATTTAAGTTTTGTATTAAAGTTGCAGCAAAAGCCTCAGAAAATAGAATTTGTGAGTAGTTCTCTGCTGCAGATATCATGGCCTTCCAAGGAATTTGAGTAGGGTAGGTTGTGATTTGCCTAGTGGGGTTTCACATGCACTCCACACAGCAACTTTTCCCACTGAAGCAACTTCCAGTACTGTTGAATCCCATGGGCTATATTTCCCAAAGTACCAATGTTGCTTGAACTGCAGTCTAGACCTGTGGCACAGCTCTTTTTTGCTTGAGACCCCATTCATGGTTCGGTTGGTTTAGCATGCCCAAGGATAGACTATATTGCTTCCATATTCTTTTTTTAAGGTTTATTCATTTGAAAGCTGGAGTTACAGGGAGAGGGAGAGGGAGAAGGAGGGGGAGGGAGAGAAGGTGGGAGAGAGGGAGAGGGAGAGGGAGAGGAAGAGGGAGAGCACATGGAAAATCTCTCTCTGTCTCTCAGCATGCCTCTGTAATTCTACCTTTCAAATAAATAAATAATCTTTTAAAAATTTGTCAAAACCACAATGAGGTGTCACCTCACCCCAGTTGGAATGGCTTTCATACAGAAATCAAAAAACAAATGCCGGCGAAGATAGGGGGAAAAGGTACCCTAATCCAGTGTTGGTGGGAATGTAAACTGGTAAAACCACTATGGAAGACACTGTGGAGATACTTCAGAAGTCTAAATATAGACCTACTATATGACCCAGCTATCCCACTCCTGGGAATCTACCCAAAGGAAATGAAATCAGCATAAGAAAGAGCTATCTGTACCTCCATGTTTATTGTAGCTCAATCACAATAGCAAAGACATGGAATCAACCCAAATGCCCATGAACTGAAGACTGGATAAAGAAATTATGGGAATGTACACCATGGAATACTACATAGCAGTAAGAAAAATACAGTCATTTGCAAAAAAATGGATTAAGCTGGAAAACATCATATTTAGTAAAATAAGCTAGCACCAAAGGCACAAATTCTATATGTTCTCCCTAACCTATGATAACTAATAGAGCACCTAAAAGGCAACACGTAGAAATGAAATTGACACTTAGAGAAACAATGACTTTGAACAGCCCTTCTCTTGACTGTTGAGGAATAGTTTTTCATTCTGTTTTTGTTTTTCTTTTCTTTTCCTTTATAATATTTTCCTTATCATTTTTATTTCATACTAATCATTGAACTCTTTACTTAACATAGAGTTGACCACATACATATAAAGTTAATTGAAAATAGATCTTAGTAAAAAATAAGAGTGAGAATCAGAAAGGGAAAAGAAAAGAGGTGGGAGTATGGGTGGGGGGGTGGGCATGGTGGGAAGAATTACCAAGATCCTAAAGTTGAAATTGTGAAATGTATGAAGTTGATAACTGCAAAGCAGTATAGTCCTGCATATATTCCTACAGACTTACTTCTAAGGCTACAGTTTAACTTTTCCATGGGATCCCAAATTCCCTTAAGCTGGCTGGCAAAAATATCAGCTTAAGTGTTACAGAGATCAAATGGATAGGATTAAGTAGTAAAGTGACCATATAGATCAGATAAGACATATAAGATCATATAAGACATAGACCATATAAATTATATAATATAAATTATAAAGTGATCATACAAATATGACTGTTTGGAAATAATAATAGACAGAATTAAAAAGGAGTGAAAGCTCCAACTGGGAAGCAGTCCAGACAGCAGACTCATAGAAGGACAATCATTTTAAGTAGCACTCCAACCTCAGAATCAGCCCTTAAGGCATTCCAGTCTGGCTGAAAAGCCTAGGGGAGCATTTCAGGCATGGAAAGCCAAGACGCTATGGCAAAAAATATTCTACATGAAGGACCTCTGTGGGTGAGACTACAGTGGAAAGAAGTGGCCACCAAAGAGAGATGTACTTTTCTCTGAAGGGAGGAGAGAACTTCCACTTTGCTTATGGCCTTGTCGAGCTAATGGATCCAAAAGGCTTCCAATATGGGAAGCAGACCACACAGCAGACTCATAGAAGGACAATCACTTTAAGTATCACTGCAAACTTAGAATCAGCTCTTAAGGCATTCAAATCTGGCTGAAAAGCCCACAAGTGCATTTCAGGCATGGAAAGCCAAGACACTGTTACAAAAAAGGATCAATGTGAAGGATCTCTGAAAGTGAGATCCCAGTGGAAAGAAGGGGCAATTAAAGAAGAACATACTTTTCTCTGAAAGGAAGAGAGAATTTCCACTTTGCTTAGGACCCTATCTAAATAATGACAGAGTTTATAGACTCAAAAGGCTTCCATAGCATTGGCAGCTTATGACAAGAGCCTTGGGTGATCAATGACATCATAAATAAGAGTGTCAGTTGTTAAATCAATAAGAGTCACTGTGCACTTGCTCCCCATGTAGGGCTTCTATACTTAATGAGTTGTACTATGAGAATTAACAGTAAAACAAGTCTTTAAACAGTACCTTGCATGTCTATGGGGGTGCAAACTGTTGAAATATTTACTCAGTATAGAGTTGGTCTTCTGTATATAAAGATAATTAAAAATGTATCTTAATGAAGAATGGGATGGGAGAGGGAATAGGAGGTGGGACGGGAGTTGGGGTGGGAGGGCGATATGGGAGGGAAGAACTGCTATACTGCTAAAGAAGTACCTATGAAATTTGCATTCATTAAATAACAGCTTTCTAAAAAAAGAAAAGGAAAGAAAAAAAAAAAGGCTTCCACAGCCAAGCCAGCTCATGTCAAGAGCCTGGGGTGATTGCTGATGTCATACATGAGTGTTATTTGTTAAATAAACAAGAGTCACTGTGCACTAACTTCCCATGGAGGACCTCTGTCCCCAAAGAGTTGTATCATGAGACCTAACAGTAAAACTTGTTCTCAAGAACCACTTCCTTCTAGTGTATTAAATGGAGGATATTATTGCATCTCATAGTTATGTCTAAGAGCTCACAAAAGATGTATCATTCTGGGGTTCTTCTTTAAAGATAATTAAGTTTCTAAAAGAAGAGAGAGGAAGGAAGGGAAAAGAGGAAGGGGGAAAAATAGCAAAATCACCTTTGGGAAGTAATAACATTAATAGTCCATGTCTAGACTGTTAAGGAACAGTTTTCTTAGGTTTTTTTATTTCATTTTTTTCTTTTTATTTCTTGGACTAAATAGGAGAGGGAGGAGGAAGAGGGGTGAGAGAGAGAGTAGGAGGGCGGGTCTAGTGGGAAAAATTACCATGTTTTTAATGTTGTATTTATGTGTTTGTACATAATACAAATTTTAAAAAAAGAATTTGTCCTTTTCTTCAGAGGGAATTGTCCTAATACATCCCAGAGCTCTGTGCCCCTGAAAAACATTATTGATGTGACAAATCCCTGAATCTTTATGGGATTTTTCTCCCAAACTCCAGAGAGCATGTGTCTTGTCAAATCCTCCAGTATACCTGCATTTTTTTTTCAGTCCACTTATTTCATTTAATGAAGTTATCAATATTGTGGATGCAAGTGATCTAAGGAATGACTATATGGCACAGATTCTTTCAACCTATATTATTATACAGAGCAGGAGAGTTAATGTAGCCCTGGGGAAAGACTGTATGAAACACATTGTTGTCTCTTTCACATGAATGAGATCTACATCTGACGATCTATCTGATGGAGAAGAATGTGTTCATCAGATTGTATCTGCATACCACGTAGCTAAGGCTGTGCTAGTACACTCCAGCAGAGAATCCACAGTTGCCACAGGCATTGCAGTTGGGCTAACTACTTCATTAAATTTGTGCTGGCTTACTGTCAACTACTACAATGCATCTGTTTTTGGTAGGAGCCAAACTGGTGAATTAAAGGAAGTATGACAGTGATTTCCAACCCTGCTATTGTTAGGCTTCTAAGGGCAGCTCTCATCTCTGTCATTCCCTCTGAGAATTTGATAGTGTTTATGATTTATGATGTTACCTTTTGGAGGAGGTAGTTTTTTGATCCTCCATTTGGCCTTCCCTACTATGATTGCTTTTGACAGAGCTCAAGGGACTATTATGGAATTTCTCTTTTATTCAGACTATATTACATATCAATAGACACTCCATATTCAAGGATTGAGCCTACTATTATCTCCATGGATCCAGTAGGCCCACAGTGAAACAAACTTGGACTACTGCTTTCTTAGTTACCTCTCTTCACACATTCCACTCTTTGGTTTTCAGAGAGGAGGATGTATAAGCATCAAATTACTATATGTATCCAATAATCTTTAAAACATCAGAGTTGAGTGTTCCTCTCCCTCTTGTGTATGACTATTCATGTAAATAGCCATAGGTCCTTTGGGTAAGGACTGAAGTAAAATCACAACATGCAATTGCCTCGTTGCTGCAAGGTCTTTTTTAATGGGACCCAGCCACCCCTTTCAGTCAATGGTTCTGAATATGAGATCTCACAGAAATCAGGAAACTAAGAGATCTTAACAGAGAGCAATTTCCTTCAGTCTGCTGGCCACCCCATACTTTATAAAATATAAGTTGAGAATATATTTGCTAGTTGCCCATCTATCTTGCACCTAGAGAGCATTTCCATAGCTCTCTGTCCCTGGGTATCATTTTGACCTTGATGATCATTTTTGAAAACTGCTCTCACCTTGCTGCTAACAGTTAAGCACAGACACCTGGCTTTTATTATATTGGATGTTTTTGTCTCCATGGCTCTCAGAGAGCCCAGTTCTGTCATGGCATCTTCAACAATCAGTTTTGGCTTACAGAGGAAAGTTACCACTGAGCTTTTCAACTACGCTTGCATTCCTCTTTGCATTATCCTCTGGGCCCTCCTATGGAACATAGTGAACTGGTAAGTTTTCTGTCATTACATAGTATGTCCACTCTTAAATGCCTACCTCTCTACCACTGTCTGCGTGGTAATGCTGGTATTTCTGCCTGACTTGGTGTATGCCACTGCTTTTTCAAGGCTTTCAGTAGCCATAATAGTACTACATTAGTAGCATCTCTCAGTGACTGTGCTAGGGTATTTTAATCGCATTATGAGAGAAGCATGTTGACATTCTCTCTCTTATTCATGTTTATGTTCTCTACCTACTTCCCTTGATCTGAGTCCCTCAGAATCCTGACCCCTTTGGATCATGAGTGTACATGTCAGTACAGAGTTCGTCCTTAATAGGCCATGTCTCCACTAGTTATGGTTCCAATAAGGGGGGCCCAGTGGTAGATGCTGTGGCTACCAGAAGGGCAGAAGCCTCTCTATATTGAAGCAGGGGCCAGAATATTAGCCTTTAATTGGAAGAAGTGGGCCAGTTCTTCAAGCCCAGAAAGCTTGAGAGAATCTAAGACTCAAGGTTTTTGAATGTATCAACCCAGATTTACCTACCTTGGGTATCAGTTTTTTCTTTCTTCTCAATCAGAGTGCCAATCTTGGCATAACAGACTTGGCTCAGGTGAGAATTCAACTTCTCTAGAGCTATACTACTTTTCTAATTAAGTCCTGTGCCTAATAGTTTGCCTTTTTTTTTTTTTTTTTACCTTAAGCAATAAAAAGAAGAGTCTCTTTATAAGCTGCCAAGGAGGCCCTGTGGCTCATAGGCTTCACCTTAAATGCATAATTAATCACCCTCAGCTTTTTATTTTCTTTCATCAATGCACTAAGAGCAACCAGCAAGAGCCATCTGATTCCATAATCTTTATAATTGCTTCTCCCCCACAAACCTCTAAGTGGCTAAGATATAACACCCACCAGTGCATTCCCTTCCTCTGCTATCTTATCTCATTTTACAGTCAGGTATATTTTTAAAAATTACATTGCCACAGCTTGTCAGTTTATCTCAGTGCTCCAAAAACTACCAGTGATGTGATCCTCATTGCCAGTCAATCAGCACTGGAGCTAACTCTAAAATCCCACTTTAAGTGTGCTCCTAAGATCATTTCAGATGCTGGTTCCCTACGAAGAAGACACTGGTACAAAGATTTTTGTGCAGATATATTACTAGGAGAGCCCTTGGAAGCAACAGTGATAAGGAAGGGAAGTGGTTTTGTGCAGAGGGAGAAGTTGAACTAGAATACACTTTCAACAGTGGTTTCAATCTGATGAGTAGCTCTGGAGCCAGGCAGTTGAAAAAAAAAATCCACCTTAGTTTCAGACTTCATTACCTCACTTTCAATAATGGAAACAACTGGGACAAAGACCAACAAGGAAACAGAAGACTTGAACAAAAACATAAAGCAATTAGACCTAGCAGACATCTGTGAAATTTCTCCTCAAGTACGCATGCAGTATTCTTCAGGATAGGCCATTTGATAGACTATAAAACAACCTTCAATAACTTAAAACGGATAGAAATAACACAGAGAATATTCTCTGAACACAGTGGAATGAAATTAGAATTCAATGACAGAAAGAAATTTTGAAATGGAGATATGTGGAAATTAACATATTCCTAAATAAGCAGTGTGTCAAAGAAGAAATCAACAGAAAAACTAGGTGATACTTTGAAATGAGTTAAAATGAAGACAAAACATTCTAAAAGTATGCAGTGTAGCTAAAGCAGTACTTAGAGGGAAATCTATATTGTAAATCTCTAAGCTAAAATAAAATCATATCTCAAATTAATTCCCTCACCTTCCATTCTAAGACACTAGAGAAATAAGAGCAGACTGAGCCTAGGGCAAAAAAGAAAAGAAGTGAGAAATATTATAGTGGATTAATTCAATAGAAAATAGAAACATAATTTTTTTTTTTTTTTTTGACAGGCAGAGTGGACAGTGAGAGAGAGAGACAGAGAGGCCGCAGCTGGTGCAATGCGCTGATCGGAAGCCAGGAGCCAGGTGCTTTTCCCGGTCTCCCATGCGGGTGCAGGGCCCAAGGACTTGGGCCATCCTCCACTGCACTCCCGGGCCACAGCAGAGAGCTGGCCTGGAAGAGGGGCAACCGGGACAGAATCCGGCGCCCCGACCGGGACTAGAACCCGGTGTGCCGGCGCCGCAAGGTGGAGGACTAGCCTATTGAGCCACGGCGCCGGCCTAGAAACATAATTTTTAAAAGCCAATAAAATCAAAAGCTAGTGCTCTGGAAAAAAATCAATGAAATTAGCAATCCTTTAGTTAGATTGAGTATGATACAAAGAGAAACTTTGAATTACTAGAATCAGAAATACAAAAGAACAGTATTATCTAACTCAAAGAAATAAAAATGATATAGGAGTACAATTGTATACCAACATATTAGAAAACTGAAATAAAATAGACAAATTTCTAGAAACATCCAGTATACCAAAAGTAACTCAAGAAAAAAGAGACAATCTGCATAGATCTATAGCAAACAGAGATTGAATTAGTAATCAAACTATGATGCACCCAGAAATCCCAGCATTAGTGGGCTTCACTGGCAAACTCTATCAAAGATTTAAAAACTTGAGCCAGCGCCACGGCTCACTAGGCTAATCCTCCGCCTAGCGGCGCCAGCACACTGGGTTCTAGTCCCGGTCAGGGCGCCGGATTCTGTCCTGGTTGCCCCTCTTCCAGGCCAGCCCTCTGCTATGGCCCAGGAGTGCAGTGGAGGATGGCCCAAGTGCTTGGGCCCTGCACCCCATGGGAGACCAGGATAGTACCTGGCTCCTGCCTTCGGATCAGCGCAGTGCACCAGCCGCAGTGCACCAGCTGTGGCGGCCATTGGAGGGTGAACCAACGGCAAAGGAAGACCTTTTTCTTTGTCTCTCTCACTGTCCACTCTGCCTGTAAAAAAAAAAAAAAAAAAAAGGATTTAAAAACTTAATAGGAATTCTTTACAAAATCTTTCAAAACTAAAAACAGAGAAGGGAATATTTATCAATATAGTATCACCCAAATACCAAAACCAAATACACTATGAGAAAGCTACAGACTTGGGGCCGGTGCTGTGGCACCCTGGCCTGAAGGGCTGGCATCCCATATGGGCACTGGTTCTAGTCCCAGCTGCTCCTCTTCCAATCCAGCTCTTTCCTAGGGCCTGAGAAGGCAGTAGAGGATGGCCCAAGTCCTTAGGCCCCGGCACCCATGTAAGAGACCTGGAAGAAGCTCCCGGCTCCTGGTTTCAGATCGGTGCAACTCCGGCTATTGCAGCCATCTGGGGAGTGAATCAGCAGATGGAGGATCTTTCTCTCTGTCTCTTCCTCTCTGTAACTCTGTCTTTCAAATAAATAAAATGAATCTTAAAAAAAAATAAAGCTACAAAGATGATTTGTGAAATGCTGACAAGGCAATTCCAACACCATACAAAAAAATTATACATCATGACCAAGTGAGATTTATGTTCAGGAACATAAGATTAGCTTAAAATCCAAAAATAAACTGTTATTTACCACCATCAATAGAATGGAAAACAAAAACCATATAATAATCTCAATAGGTGCAGAAAAAGAATTTGACTAAACCTAATGTCGTTTTATGATGAAATCACTTAATGAAACAGTAGAATGGAACTTCTTCCATCTGACAAAGCAAAGGTGGGGAATGTCTGACTTGCAGGTTGTAGAAGGCCTGTGAAATCACTTGGCTACGGCAAGGTGAGACTTGAAATGTAATAAATCCACAGCAGTCTAATTTTTAAGTTGATGACTTTGTATGGCTCGCAAATGATATTATAAATATTGAAATGGCAGAAAAAAAGGTTCCCCACCCCTGTGTAAACAGTATTTCTGGAAGAATCCAGAAATAACACCACATTTAAAGACTGAATACTTTGTCCCAAGATCAGTAACAAGAAAAGAATGTCACTTTTATCACTCTTATTCAACATATACCTGAGATTTTAGCCAGGGCAAATTGTCAGTTAAAAAATTAAAAAGGAAATGACCCATTTAGAAAAGGAAAATGTAAAACTATTTCCACTTGAAAATGACATGACTTTGTACAGAAAAAAATTCTAAGAAATCCTGTTAAAACTAACAGAACTATTTAATGATTTCAACAAGCTTTCAGGATACAAGATCAATATATGAAAATCAATTATATTTCTATACATTAGCAGTTCATAATCTAAAAATTATTTTTTAATTCCACTTACAATACTATCAAGGAGAACAAAACACTTGGGAATAAATTTAACAAGAGAAATGCAAATCTTATACTGTGAAGAATACAAAATGTTCTTGAAAGAAATTTTTAGAAGATCTAAATAAATGGGAAAATATCATATTTATGGATTAGAAGACAATATTATAAAAACAGTAATGCTCCGATATTCATCTAGAGATACCAGACAATCTCTATCATAGCTATCATTTTTTAATAGAAATTGAAAAGCTGGTTCTAAATTTTCTATGAAATTATAAGGTACCTAAAAGAGATTTAGAAAGTCTTAAAACAGGAGAACAAAGTTGGAGGACTGAAACTTTTCAATGTCAAAAGTTTCTACAAATCAACAGCAATCAAAATTTTATGGACTATGAGAGCAAACATAAAAATCGATGAAATGGAATAGAGAATACAGAAATAAATGGGTCAAGACATTCAAAAGAAAAAGACAAAATTTGAGGAAGAAAAAGAGAACAATCTACATGAATGTGTCACCCCCAATAACCCCCCAACATCCCACTCTTGCCCCTGACTTCTGCCTACCTTCTTCCTCCTTCCTATCTTTGCCCAGAAGCTGAGGCAACAAGTGTATTTGTAGATGAAGTATACTCTTACAGTTTGCAGTAGGCATTCTTTACATTCTTTGAATTTTTAAATGCAGCATGCTCAAGTGTAAGGCCAAAGAAAGAGCGAACCTTTTGTTATATGAGGTGAGGAATAAGGGAAGAGGCAAAAAAAAAAAAAAAAATCGAGGGGATTTCCATTTCATTTTCTTGCATCACTTCTCCATGGAAAGGTCAATTCCCACTGATAATCTGTGTGGAGCATGTGCAGTGGGTGCAAGAAAAGTGGACCAAGAGCATCCAAACCTTCTCAAACCAAAAGAAGAGCTTTGGAGAAGTGGCTGGAGGGTCTTAGGGCTCTAGCAGTAAACAGTCTTTAAAGGACTCAGACGGCATGATACACTCAAATAAGAGATTATCAAGTCACCCTCAAGACATACTCAGCCTTTCTGAAAACATTATCTTACTAGCCATTTATGAAATCTAAAGAAACCACAACAAAACAAAACAATAGATCAAGAAACTAGTCTTGAAGATCATCCTGTCTGGTTTCCAGGAAGTGGAAAATGATAAATATTTTAGCACAAGCAAGCTCCTAATATAAGCCTTGTAAATGAAATCCTAGCATGAGATTTAATGATGACAGAGAACTACTGTGGGTGAGCATAGCCCATGAAGAGCATAAAAAATGACCTTGAAGGCAGACTGGGAGGGTTCTGCTCAGCCTGTTACAGGGGCATTCAGCAAATCCTTCCCTCCCTTTTATTTCAGTATCAGATGTGAGAGACTGTTGTGCAAGCTTGTTCATAATTAGCCTGCTGCTCTCAACCAATTCCCCAGGAACTGGTTAATCTTCTATCACTATAAACCCCAGTCACACTGGACCATAGGCACAGGTGAATGGGTTACCACCTGGGAGCCAAGTGCATACTCTGAGTGATGCCTTTGCAGATACTATGCACACTGCTGACCACAGCTTGGGAGAACAGAGCAAGGGTGAGCAGGGAAATAGGTCTCTATTGGATCAGGAAAGGAGAGTTCCTAGGACTGGTGTATAAGAGAAGTGGAGGGGAGCACCTGAGTTTAATCAAGCCAGGACTGGCAGAACAGCTGGTAAGAAACAATGGTCAAGATAAGGACTCTGGATTCGAATGTCCCTCCACTGTGCAGGCTATAAGATCTGTTGCCTGGGTCATGGGTCCAGCTTCTCTGCATCCTAGTTTCTCATTGCAAGATGGTGATGAGAAAAAAAAAAAAAAAAGAACCTGCCTCACAAAGTTGTTTCAAGGATTAAACAAGACACTGGATATGAAGAGCACAGCACAGGCATAACCCTTGGTAGATTCTTGACTGTGGCTATGGTCATGATGATCCCAGTCCTTCCTGCTTTCAATCCTCTCTCCTGGGTCACATTTTGGCTGTAAACAATTTTCATGTACAATGTGTGGGAGCCACCTTTGGGAGGCAGAGGCCAGCAAATCATCCCCTTGAATAGTGTTCACCTGTTTCAACAATCCTCTCAGAGCTTTTGGTCTAAAACTCCCAGTTCAGAATTGAATAAAAGAGTAAAGGTGGATTTTGCCCCTCTTTTCATTCTCATGAAGGTGAATTGCTAATCTTGTCTTGAAAGAAATAAGGCAAAGTATGCTTAACAATTTTATAGAGAACAAAGAACATGCTAGTCTAATACAACAACTAGATGTTCTCTTGGAGAAGTAGGCAAAAGAAAAATAGGGGTTTGGTTGACAAGGAAGATTTTTTTTTTTTAAATATTTATTTATGTGTTTATTTTATATTTGCAAGACAGAGAAACAGATCTTCCATCCCCTGATTCATTCCCCAAATGCCAACAATGGCCAATACTGGGCCAAAATGAAGCCAGAAGTCCAGGATTCAATCCAAGTCTCCTACATGAGTGGCAGGGACCCAACTACTTGAGCCATCATTACTGCTTCCCAGGGTCTGCATTAGCAGGAAGCTGGAATCAGGAGCAGAGCCAGGGCTCAAACACAGGCATTCTGATATTGGATAAAGGCATCCCAAGTGATGTTATAACTGCTGCACCAAATGCCCACAAGCAAACAGTCTGTAGAGAAAACAGTGCAGTTATGAATTTGCCTGAGCACTCTCCTATAGAAGTGATACCTTCCAGAGCTTGAACATTCAACATGGTCTCCTCTCCCCCAGACTGCCCCCTCCTCGCTCTTGCTCAGGTCTCTGTACTCTGCATGTGGGGTTCTTGAAATCCTAATCTTGGGGAAAAAAACACTACTGAGGGTTCTGGACAACTCTGAGCTCAATGCATTAAACTTCTGAGGGCTGTGTTAGGCCTTAATTCTTGACATCAGGTTCCAGAGAGTTCCAAGATTAAAGCTTCCCAAAATCCCACTGCCCTGGGATTCATCCCCAAAGTAGGCATATTTGATGACTTTTTTTTCTTTTAGAGAGACCTTATGTTACTACAATGGGAAAGAAGATGAAAATGTGAATGGGCAAACATTTAAGAAGCAATCTACAACATCTTAACTTGACTTATGTAATCTTTGTGAAACACTGCGGTAATAGACTCTCTTTAACAAAGAACCTGACTCTCAACAAGAAGCAAACCAGGACTCCAAATCCCATCCCATCCAATACTTTTCACCTCACCAATTCACCTCCCTATCACATTACTACAAGCTGGGCATTCTTGCTCTGTTTGTAACATTTTTATGGCCTTTTTCTCACTTATAAAGTGAGTTAGAATAAATCACCTCAAAGTTACTTCCTGGCTCTAATTTATTAAAAGGAAGGCCCTTCCCGCAAGGCAGAGGCCTGAGGGTAGCAGGATTTCTTTCAACCTTTTGGAACACCCTGGTGCCTCAACCAGGTTGGGGGACAAAGCTGGGATCTGTGGGGAGCTGGTCACAGGCTGAGAAACCAGGCAAGTGTGAATTCTAATCCTAGTGCTGACATTGACTTCCTCTTAATCCTCAAAGTCACTTTGTTTCTGAGTTTCCATCTATGCAACAAGGTTAATAGGACTCATCAATCTCCCAGGAGGGTGTTCCTGTCCGCCCAGCATTTGTGAGGAGCTCAAGTCTTATTTCTGAGAGCTTCTGGTGGTTTCACATGGGGGTGCCCTAAGAAACAAAAATCCCCGAATGCTCCAGGGTAGGCTAGTGAAAACTGTATTTTAAAAATAATAATAGCAGGTGTTCCCAAACATCAGTTATCTCCAATGTAAAACTTACTTTGAAGTGAAATTTGTTATTTGTTCTGATATTAAGGAAAAAATACATGGCAAAAATTTAACCTTTGAGAAGGCACTCAGTAATAAGGGTTCTAGAAGAAAACTAGACGTTTAGGAGCTCAATTATCACCAAAAAAAAAAAAAAGCATTTTGATCTTATGTGTCTCCAGATTCCCAATCCTCCATTTTTTTCAAATGTGATCTCTAACAACAGAATGAGTCCAGTCTTTTGTGTATTCATTTAAATAGTCACTTTCTACCCTGAAGAAATATTCTGAAAAAAAAAAAAAAAAGAATCATCCAGAATTTGCAAATGTGCTCAGAGTTTGAAGTGGGTGGAAATAGCTGATCACAGCTGGAAAGTAGTTCCTATACTTATCTGTGAGGTCAAGGAATCTGCCAGGCGAGCTGCATGTTTCCAAGGTTTTTTTTGTAGATGGTTTGGTTTTACGCACACACACACACACATGTGCACTCAAGCACATACAACAAATATTGTTGTTGAATGTGCTCCCAGATTGAACTGCTTTAAGTACTAAGATTTTTTCCTGGCTGGGAGAAGCAAGGAGGGAAGATGGTGGGTCAGCCAGCTGTGTATTTGTGTCTGTATTTTTTTCATCCTGCACATAAAGGAAAGAGAAATTTTCTGATGTGCGCAAACCTTCTTACCATCACCAGAGACACATCACGTCTGCCCTTCCCTTTAAGAGCAGTGAGACTCACTTTTATTGTGTGTAGGTCTCCCAGCCGATTTTGGTTTTCAATGCTTAACTGAATTTCCGACTGCCTTTCTCAGACTGTGATAAATCAGGGACTTCTTTTTCCCACTCTGGTCTCCATTATGACATCACAGCCGCCTTTACAAACCACAGAGTGAAGCAAACAAAAGAATTTTTCATTTTCTCTTTCATTCAATCAGGCTCCATTTTCTGTCGCACTACAACCTTTTGACCTGTGTCCTAATGGCGCTGGTCACTCAAGGGCAGAAGTTCAGCCATAGGTTAAGTCTGTGTGTGTTTATGTTGAGGAGAGGGTCTGTTTGCACTCACTTCCTGTTGTCCCCGCCCCTCCAATGCAATTGCTCTCCCAGAGCCCTGCGATCCCTCCTGCTGAGAGCGCTCCTTCCTCTGAAAGGTTGAAAAAGAGAGGTTGTTTTTCCCTTCTCCCCAGTCACCAAACCCTTTTGTCCTTGTTGCAGCTGAGCTGACATTAGCTCTGTCTTACCTTGAGACAGTGGAGGCAATATGCAAGGTAATAGTGGTCATTCCATTTGGTTTCAACAATTTCCCATTTGCATTTCCTGCTATCCATTCATCTATGAGTACTGAACGTCGCATTAAAAGTGCTTGCATTTGGTGCTTTAAAATGTTCAAAGCTAATAGGAAATCACATGTGAAATAACTGAAGCACCATAAGAAAACAGAATATATGAAGAACACTCTTATTTAAATAATAAAGTCACAGAATTTCCCCCATCAGGGTGAAATTTTTTTTTCCTCTTTTATCTATCTACTTTCCACTCACCTGCTACTTCCCTTCTCTCTCATCTTCAAAAACTACTTCCAGGAGATAAAGACTTACCACCACTAGCATTTGTACGAAATAGCTGACTGGTTATGGGAAGTACTACTAAGTGCAATCATTTGTTCATTCATTATTGCATGCATACATGCATTCATCCAACCAATACATTCTATTCTCCATTCCAGCACTGATCTCTTCTACTTCTAGGACTGTCCAAGCTCTGAAGAGCATGGTAGTTTTATATGGCTGCAGCACTGGGTGGGACAAATGGGTAGGTGAAAACTGAACTAGAAAATGGCATAACTTTCACCCACCATCATAATAAACAGTTGTAGGACATACTCATGGTTTCATCTCCTTCCTCCCCGGGGCCTTCTTTGCACTACCACATGAGCAGGCACTGTGTACACAGCATAGCAGTATCTTCCAGGAGTCGCATACTCTCACATTCAACTAGCCCTGAAAGTTATTACAAGAAGGATTTTTATTTTGGTACCACTCCAGAAACACTGGCTTACTCTCCCTGCTGGATCCCCTTTTCCCCTCCATGTCTCTATGGCAGACTCTAACACCTAGCAATGGGCATGTAATTAACTGCTTGACCTCTGCTCAGTTATGTGGACACATGATGTTCAATGCTTCCTTGCTTCTTTTCCATTTTTGCCAGGATTCCAAGTTATGTGTGTCCCTCTGTTGCTCAATCTCTTGTTTCTCTTCCCCCATATGGCGTGACAGATCGCTACAACAAACCATTATGGATGGATCCCCATGTGGGAAGACTGCCCTATGGAGGCAGATTAATGACAATCCTGGAGTAGTGCCACATTCTGTTTTCCAGGGGCCAACCCCGGATGCTACTGAGGAAGATGTAAAAACCCATAGGCACTTACTTGTACAATGTTATACTTCCTAGTGCCAGCTGGTCGTCAAATTATGAGATGAAACAAGAGGATTTATAATCCTTGAAATTTCCTCTGGGCCTCTGTTGTCACAGAAGCACTCCTGACCATATGGCCCATCTTTTTGGCAGGTTCCAAAAAATCCACTAGGGCATTGAATCCCAAGGGTTAATTTCATTTTGTCTGTTTATTTTCTGTTTAGCAGGAGATAAGTCACTCCCATTCCATTCATTATTTCTTCTTTGAGTCTATGTGTTCTTCAAATTTAAGTGGTTCTCTCCTTAAAATATCTGATTCTCAGATGATTTAACATTTCTTTGTGAATTTTTCTTCATACAGCTGTTCCTTGTTTTTTTTTTATCTGAATTATCATATGTCCTTTGTCTATGTTTGCTGTCATTGCCTTCATTCTAGTTTACTATCAACATTTCCATAATCTTTATGGTGACTGAATGTTTTTTGCAGCTCTAACTCAAAGATCTTTATCAAAATACAAACATATGGGACATTAGTTTTCTATATGTGACTCTGCTCCAGTGTGAGAAGGAAATTTGTTATGTACCTCTCCCAAGGCTCTTCTGTACCTGTATATAGAATTTAGGAGTCAAAAATATCTCATTGGAGGTGTAAATGGTATGTCTCAGGAATTTAGAGGATGATGCAGAAAGCAATCATCATGGGTGTGTCTAAAAGGAGATACTGAATAGAAATATTATGAAAAATAAGAGTTTCAATTGAATTTCATAACATGTGTTGCCCAAGGGCAAAACCATGCATAGCTGCAGGTGCTTTTGATGAACAGGAAATCTGAAGAAATATTAAAAAGGTGGGAAATTCAAGGTCAGAGTCATGGTCAGTAACCTGAATAATTCATAAAACTGAAAGTGAAAAGGAAAAGGATTATCTTTAACGTGATTTAAATATTCATTGATTTAATTATTTCCAAACTAATTTTATGAGGAAAAGGACTCCATTCAGGCCAGAAAGGACACAGAAAGAAATTAGAAAATCATTTATTTGTTTAGAAATCTAAAGACTCCAGATAGGATAGACAGGTAAAAACAGAATTAAGTATACCCTCAATCACCATTCTCCATATATAACAGGGCTATCCATCCCAGTTCAAGCACACACTGAAGCCAGATGCAAATACGGGTTCTGGGTAACTTGGACAAGTTACTTAAACCCTCTACGACACATGGTAAGTGCTCCATAAGAATCTTTTTTTGGTGATGGCAGTTGATACTGGATAGAACCAAGAAGAAACTTATATTTTGACCTTTGAAAAGGCAGCCAGTGAGGGATCGCACTAGAACTCTGAACTACCACATTTGGGTAATAGATGAGGGAAAAAGAGCCAAAGAAGGAAGGGAAGATTAAGGGTGACTCCAAAATAATTTCTACGTAGTCTGAAAATTTTCCAGGGCTGAGTCTAACCAGACCTTCATCCTACATTCTTAGTACCTCAACTCTCTGTGATGGGGGCTATAAACGCATCTTACTGCACATATTCAAGTAGTGAGTTCTGCAACCCTTCTGGAAATCATCTAGGATATTTAATGTTTATAATTAACTTAAAAAACATATTTAATCTCAGTTTGCTAGCCTCTTCTGAATTTACTTCTAATCTCACTAAGTGCCAGACAGGATTTTGAAAAGTAAAGACGGGTAGAAAAGATTATCAATATCATGAGAACAGCTTGAGCAAAGACAGAAAAAAGAAACATGGGTATAAATTCAGAGAACATATGGAATAGAACACAAGTGCATCAAGAAATAATGAGTACAAGGAGATGAGGTTGAGCAGAGCTGATGAAAGTCCAGGTGAGAACATGGTGCTTTACATGGGGTATGGGGTCTGTAGAGAGGAATATTTGAAAGTGTTCATAATGTAGAGCCTAAATGCTTTAAGAGTCAAATGACCCATTCTCTAACTAGATACCTTGCCAATATCACATAAACTTTCCATCCCTCTGTTTCCTTCATGTTTCAATTTTTCAAATATGTATGGCACTTTTGCTACATGCTGAGTGTCATGCGAGGCATTCTAAAGGATTCAAAAATCAATATTCAATATAATGGCATATCTGCAATGAAGAAGTCACAACAGCATCCAGTCCTGCATATCCCAACTCTTACATGCCATAAAACTTACTAGTACTACCAACCCAGTGATAAGGACAGGCAAAAATACCCACCAAATGCTGTTACATATAGTCTGTACATTATTGAATTCTGAATAATTTTGTTAAGATTCACTACCACTGGCCTGGCAATCATTTTACTTTTTCCAGGTGAGTAAACAGGTGAAGAAAACTTGGATAAAGAGTGATTGATTCCCTATGCTGCCTAAGAAATTAATTGCATATGAGAATGGAAAAAGAATGGAAGTACAACATATAACAATAATCAGGAGATACATTATCTTGTCTAATTTTAATCAACTCTTGACTTACATAAAAATAGATTTAACTGGTTGGTTGATTAATTCTTTTTCAGTTTGTGTGTTTTCAAGTGATTTGTGATTTTTTTTTTAAAAAAAGTCTTTCTCCTTTTCTTTTAAGAATCCTTGGCAAGTTGACATACATATGGTGAACATATGGCCTTCCTCTAATTGATTTAATTCGAAAGAGGACCCAGGGGAAAGCTCTGAGCACTATCTGTTTGAGAGCTTTGGGGAATGTTTATTTCAGAGTGAAGGATATAAGTGCGATACCATCAAGCAGTGCAATTGAAACAGGATGGGCATCACCCGCATATGGTGGAGAAGCATCAATGGTATAAATCATTAGGATAATTTTACCTCATGGTCTCTAAATTGGAAGATAACATTAAAAAAAAAAAAAAAACTTGCGATGCTTATTTCAAGGGTGTTTCCCAGAAATCACTTGCACTGAATTTCCTCCACATACAAAATTGTCACTCCCCAGGTGAGACTGCATTACCTAATGAACTATCACCACCCATTTAGAGATCAATCTGCCTGCATTCCAGAATGAGCCTGTCTGCCTAATGCATCCTCCACCTGCTAGTAGTAATTCTGTAGCTAAACTGCTGCGGAAGAGGTGGCACAATCGACTGCATTCCTTCCCTCCAGACTGTTATAAATAAAGCCATATGTCTATTGTCTGTTTGCTAAATGGCTCCTAGATGATAGTAATCCAGCTGCAACAAAACTAAAACCAAACTCAGTTCATTCTCCTTATTGTCCTCCCTGGTTTGTTTCCAACAATAAAGTCAAAATACCATCATTAGCTGATGATGATCTTTTGGATCTGGAGCTTATTTAAATCTTTAATATTGGGTCACAGGACTAAATTATAAAGATATGGCATCTGGCCAAGGCCCTATCAGGGTCTTTGTGTCACTAATTCCCTATATCCAAAGCTTATTTTGCTGTGTGATAAAAAATAGAGGACATACCAGATATATTGGTTCTTCCAAGACAGAAAATGGAAATTTGAAGTTAATATACTTATTTATTTATAATATGTATTAATAGTTGATATAATATATGGATATATGTATGTGAATACATGAGTATACATGTGAATACACAAGTCTTCAGTGCTATGTATTATATACATGTCTTTCATTGACATTTCAATGAGAATTCATTGGAAGGCTCAACATTGTTTTTGTTTGCGTATCATGATTTCACTTATACACTCCTTCCTCTTTTACCTCCCTTCTCTTTGGGGAGTTAATTCGATCATATTAAATTGGTCTGGCAAATTGTTAATGACCCTGTATTCATAGACTAAAAAATAGAATGGGAAAGGGGCCTTTGATTCTGAAAATTGCAATCAAAAACAGAGAAAGAAAGGCATCAGAAACTATTTCTGAAGTGCCCTTGTCCTTGTCCATTTCCATGTACTTAAGCAATTCTCAGACAAATTATTAGAGTTCCTAATTGCCACATTTTGGCCCACCCTCAAATCCTTTGCAATGCAGTGCAGTTTCATTGCTTTAGTTCCTGAAAATTTTCAGAACTTTCCATTAGAAATTCGTCCAAGAAAAAAGCCTCTGAGATCTATTCAATAGATGTCATTTCAGGGTCCACTAGTGCCTATCTTGTAAAGTTCACCATAGAAAATAGCACTCCAACTTGGGATCATGTATCAAAAACTCCCCCATGAACCTCATATAGCCATGGCATCATGACATAAAAGAAATATGATCAACCTAGGAGTACCCAAAGAGGGAGAAACGGTGCAAATATTATTTAGAGCCAAATATTAGTTCATGTATATATTGTACACAATGGTGTTATGAACACCTCCAACACCATTGCTTAATCAACTGGAACTTAAGCTTCTCTATTCCTTACAATCATTTGCATAATTTGAATACAAATTTTACACTTAAAAATTTTGCATTTTAATGGACAAAATTAAAAGAAAGATTTATTTGAAAGAGTGTCAAAGAGTGAGGAAGAGACAGGGAGACATAAGAAAGAAGGGAAGGAGGGAGAGGGAGAGATCTTCCATCCACTGGTTCATCCCCGAAATATCCACAACAGCCAGGACTAGGACACACCAAAGCCAAGAGCCAGGAACTCCATCTGGGTCTCCCAGGTGCATGGCAGGGGCCCAAGCACATAGACCATTATCCACTGCCTTCTCAGGCACTTTAACAGGAATCTGGTTCAGAAGCACAGCAGCCAGGACCCCAGCTGGTTCTTAATATGGGAAGATGCAAGTAAGAGCTTAACCCACTGAACCACAATGTTGGCCTCAAACATGACTCCTTAATTTAATAATAGGAAGACTATAGACTCACATTACAGGTCTCTTCTGGATACCTTCAGTGTCACTTTTACTTGAGAGTAGAAGCAGAATTGGAATTTGTTATTTTTTAAATGTCTATTCATTGAATTCTCTCTAAAATCATCTCAATTTTTTCTCATGAATATCTCTTTAGCCACGTTGCCAAGGTGATCATCCACTGCAGAATTTTCCAGATGCCACGGTTTCAAATACTCTTTTTCATATATCACTGAGCATACTGAGGCTAGTCACACTGTGTGTCCTCATTTTAGGTTTAAAACATGGCCACAGGACATAGTATAATAACTGAGCAACATTTGTTGAACACGGTGCCCTCTCTATCATGATATTGCACAGAATTTCGAAGGGCTTAGGACAAGACTGATCAGACTACTAGAGAATTCACATCACAGAAGCTAGGGACTCTATTTAAAACACTGCCTTCACTAAGGAAAAACAATTTGGGTAAATATTTACAAAGTGAACAAGTTACATTCTTCCTTTCCCATAAATGTCTCCACCTTTCATCAAAGATCCACTTGTCACCTGCACAAATTGCAGGTGTTGAAGCCAGAGCTATGACCCTGAAGAACATCATTGCTGTTTTTGACCTATGCATCCAAAAATGTGCCCTGCATCTACAAGTGATGGAGTTTCTAAAATTTTTCTCTAGCAAACACAGAGGATGCCATGCAGCTGGCCCATATATCACCCTTGGTGTCAGACAATGGATTGCTGCCGTACTCTGGTTTTCTGATCAGGAGACACCTGTTGTGTTAGTCACACAATGGGAAAAGCACAGACAGAGCTTGGATTCCAGTGTTTGGGTTCTGGGCCTGACTTGACCACCAGGAGCATGCGGATACCGGCTAAGTCCATTGCTTCCTGACGCAAAAGATGAGAGCATTTGATAACATGAGCTTCAAAGTCCTTAACTTGGGATTGTATTTTAACAAATCAATGGTAATTTAATCTCCATAGATAGCTTCTTTTGGAATTACACTGATACTTGAGATACCTTGGAGAATACTTCCTTGCAGAAAATTATTTTTGGATTTTTTTACTTAAAAAATGAGTACATAGCCACCCTCCAACAAATCAGTGATACATTATAAATGTCACACATGACTCTGCACCTTTTCACACAGACAAGCCCTCCACTGGCCAGTGAGCAGTGAGCAGTAATCAGTTTTGCAAATTTGGTTCAGCAGACCCATAATAGATAAAAGGTGTGGGAAGAGATCAGTAAGACATATTCTTTGGTGACAAAGACCTGGAGGAAGATAGAAAATGACTATTTAGTCAACTTGAAACTTTTTATCTGAGTGAGTGGATGCATTCCCCAACCAAGTCAAGTGACGAGATATACAGTTACTCCCCCCAAAAATTCCTGCAGCATTTAAGGCAACTTATTGTCTTAGCCAAAAAATGATCCCTCCAGGCTCAAACTGATCTGTGCCCAAGAAACAGCTCAGTTTAAAAAGCTAGCCACCACCTAAACAGAAGCCACCACCAAAAGCTCTGGACACCACAACATTCCTAAATCATAGAAAAAGTAACAATAATATTTTCATAAATTTACACTTGACAAGGCAATTTCACCCTCTCAATTCAAACTTCACTAAGGAGAACTCAGAAGATATTTCACACAGAGCAGGTGTTTTGCTTTGCTTTATTTTTATAATTTGCTCAGCATAAGAAATGTTCAACACACAACAGACTGTAAAATCCAATCTTATCTGAAATCACAGAGCCTGACACACTTGGAAGCTTTAAAAATGTTTACAAATATCAGTGATGATGAGAAGCTACGTGACCTACAACTATACACCAAAAGCATGAAATGGAAACAGCCAACAATTCACCTGCACTCTGTGCAGGGCTATAAAACTCTCCCGGCTACGGTGATGAGTAGTCCTGTAAGGTTTCAGAGCAGAAAGTCCTTTTTAACATGAAAAAAAACAGAGGTGGCAGATCGTTGAGGAACAGCCAGTTTTAACACCTCAAAAGCAGGTTCTATTTTGTGGGTAGAAGCTCCTACACACACCATAGTTGTAGTGGTATTTGCCTTCGCTGGAACCCATACTCTCTACCTAGGCTTTTTATTTAATATTTTCTAACAGATTTATTTTTTACTTATTTGAAAGGCAGAATAACAGAGAGAGAGGAGGAGAGACAGAGATCTATCTATCTACTTGTTCACTCTCCACATGGCTGCAATGGCCAGGGCTGCGGCAGGCGGAAGCCAGGAGCTGAGAGCTTCTTCTAGGTCTCCCATATGGCTGCAGGGGTCCAAGTACTTGGGTCATCTTCCACTTCTTTCCAGGTGCATTTGCAGGGAGCTGGGTTAGAAATGGAGCTGCTGGGTCTCAAACCAGTGCCCATATGGGATGCTGTCATCGCAGGTGGAAGATTAACCTGCTATGCCACAATGCCAACAACCTATCTAGGCTTTTTTTAAAAAATTCATTTATTTATTTAATTTTTTTTTTGACAGGCAGAGTGGACAGTGAGAGAGAGAGACAGAGAGAAAGGTCTTCCTTTTGCCATTGGTTCACCCTCCAATGGCTGCCGTGGCTGGCACGCTGTGGCCGGCGCACCACGCTGATCCGATGGCAGGAGCCAGGTGCTTCTCCTGGTCTCCCATGGGGTGTAGGGCCCAAGCACTTGGGCCATCCTCCACTGCACTCCCTGGCCACAGCAGAGAGCTGGCCTGGAAGAGGGGCAACCGGGACAGAATCCAGCGCCCTGACCGGGACTAGAACCCAGTGTGCTGGCGCCGCAAGGCGGAGGATTAGCCTAGTGAGCCGCGGCGCCGGCCCTATCTAGGCTTTTTAACACAGTTCAATTGACCCATCCTGGTTACCTAGGTCCAGCTATACAGAACAGACTCTATAATCAACCCCTCCCTATTGCAGCATCTTCTCTCCTAGCCTTTCCTAAGTTTCCTCCTTGTCAATCAACAACCACAGAGGGATCTCAACAGTCTGTTATCTCTTCCTAAACTGCCAAAACCTCTGACTTGCCTTCAGACTATCCTGGTGTAGCTTGTTGTCATGGCATAATGAATATCATCCACTTCTCTAAAAAGTGCATCATCCATTTTAGATGATAAACCATATATGGTCATGGCTTATTCCCTTCCGTCTGTAATATCTATCTCTGCAGCATCAAAATATCACCTCCATATGAACGTCTGCCAAGTGACTGCTCTAGCCCTGCTCCTCCCTCTAAGCTCCAAACGTCCAGTTCCATTTCAGCACTCTATATGCCAACTTGAGAGTCCTTTCAGAGCCATAGATAATTCTAGAAGCGTAAGTCATCGGACCTTCCTTCCTAGACAGACAAGTTACTCTCTGGCATTATTATTGTTGTTAAAGTTGGGTCATATGGCACTGTGGTGCATCCCTGGCATCCCATATGGGCACAGGTTTGAGTTCCAGCTGCTCCACTTTCGTTCCAACTCCCTGCTAAGGTGCCTGCACATTTTACTTTCCCTTCTACTGAAATCTCTCTCACAGACTATAAAAAAGAGCTAAGCCTGGCTTTCAAGGCCCTATATACCATGGCCTCAGTTCTACTTGTTGATCTGAAAAAGATCTAATCTTCCGGAGCTTTATGATACTATATATCCTTCCTTATATTTTTTCTTGCTTTTACAACCTTTCTTATATTTTAATAGCAATCAACCTTATAGTCTAGGCTTCACATGAACTTATGCACCTATAACATTAGCTGCATTGTGAAAATTATCTAGAATTCCTTTCCTTCATAGCCTTACATATGCCATTTATTCAGCCTGGAATATCCTTACTTGAATTTCTACTTTTGAACCCACTTATTCTTCAAAGGCCCATCTAAATATCACAGTTTCTAAAAAGCCTGTTTTTCTAATCTCTTCCAAATAAGTATCACTGTTCTCTCATCTTCATACTCAGCACCATCATTATAATTCAGTATTTTCAGAAGTTTCTAACAGCCTTAGAAGGTACTACTTCCTTTCCATCATAGCCACCTCTAAGTGCATTTACTATATTGCTGCTAGACTGATCTTTCCAAACATGAACCTCATCATAGCATTTCCAGCTTAAGAGCTTTTAATGAGTATCTCTTTCTTATACTCTACCAAAAAAAAAAAAGGTAAAAAAATCCTTCTCTTGTATATTTCCTAGATAATTCTACCTAAACTCAGCTGTGATGATAATCATCCTTGGGACACTGTCTTTGATCATTTCTTTTTCTCTGTTCTCTCCACTTCAAACAAAATTGACTGCTTCCTTTTCTAGGCACTACCAAATGGTGTGTATACTATTTGTTATCATAATACTTTTCTTTATTATGTATATCTTTCAATTAGATTATAAAATGCTTTAAGAATGGCATTTATGTAGTGGTTAAGAGCATGTACCCTGCTCTAGAGTAGGCTTAAATTCTATATCTTCTACTCAATAGGGGACTGATCTTGTGTATCAGTTAAAAAAATAAAATTAGCTATTATTATGACACATGGCAAGCAACCACAACTTCTCAGCTACACATAACAATGAGCATTTTTAAGATTTATTTATTTGAAAGTCAGAGTTCAGAGAGAGAGAGCCATCTATTTGTTGGTTGACTCCCCACACACTTTTTAAAATTTTTACTTACTTATTTAATTAAAAGGCAGAGAGACAGAAACAGATCTTTAATCCGCTACATTGGTCCTCAAATACCCACAATAGCCAGAGTTGGACAAGGCCAAAATGAGGAGCCATAGACTCAGTCTAGGTCTCCCAAGTGGGTGGCAGGGACTCAAGTACTTGAGCCATCACCTGCTGCCTCCCAGGGTGCCCATTAGCCATAAGCTGGAGTAGAGAGCAGAGTTAGGACTCAAATCCAGGCACTCAAGAAGGGATGCAGGTATCCCAAAACTATGGCTTAACTGCTGTACCAAATGCCAGCCTCTCTACCACAACTCAACGAGAGGACCTACTAAGTAGCTGCAGTTTTACTGATTTTTTTTTCAAGTATATTTAAGGAAAAATTTACAAAAAATCACATATATTTAAGCTATACAATTTGATGTTTTGACAATTGTATACATTGTGAAGTCATCACAACAATCAACATAATTAACATATACATAATCTTAGCTAGTTACATTTTTCTGTGTGATGAGAACATAGAAGACCTAACCTCTTAATAAATATTGAGCATATAATACAAAAGTGGTATTTATAGCCCCTATGCTATATGTGAACTCTCTAGAATTTACTCAAGATAGATTGATTCATCAGGACCAGTATGGCTGCAGATGAAAACAGACTGTAGTGAGCAGTGGACAGAAGGAGGACCACAAGGAGGGAACATCAGCAAGATGGCAGAAAAGGACTTCCAGCCCTCAACCTCCATGGAAACTTCAGCCCAAGCAACTTCATAAAGATACCTTCACGGGGCCAGCACTGTGGCATGGTGGGTAAAGCTGCCACCTGCAGTGCTGGCATCCCATATGGGCACCAGTTCGAATCCCAGCTGCTCCACTTCCAAGCCAGCTCTCTGCTATGGTCTGGGAAAGCAGTAGAAGATGGCCCAAGTCGTTGGGCCCCTGCACCTGAGTGGGAGACCCAGAAGAAGCTCCTGGCTCCTGCCTTCAGATCGGCACAGCTCCAGCCATTGCAGCTATCTGGGGAGTGAACCAGCGGATAGAAGACCTCTCTCTCTGTCGGTCTGTCTGTCTCTCTCTCTCTCTCTCTCTCTCTCTCTCTGCTTATGCCTCTCTGTAACTCTGCCTTTCAAATGAAATAATAAAATAAAATAAAATAATACCTTCACAAGATCTAAGGGAATAGGTGAGAGATTACAGCACCTGAGTATACCACAAGCATAAAATAACAATGCATTGAAAAGTTTAGGAATGACAATTGTATATTACCTGTGACATTCCTCCTACAACCCCTGGAAGCACAGCATGGAGAGAGATACCTGCACACAAAGGAAGAAAAGGGAAGTGAGAACCAAGCTTTGTCTTGGACCCCTATACCAGGCCAACCTCAATACAACTTACTGACAGGCAGACTAACGTGACCCAGACTCCAGGCCCATACCTGAAGACTGAGCCTCCAGTTCTACCCCTCCCCCAGAATGGCCCCAGCAGCAGGTCAGCCCCTCCAGCCCCAGTCATCAGGACAGCACCATGGACCCAAGCCCCAACCTCTTTGCCTTTCTTCTGCAGATAAAGGCTCCTGGCCCACCCCAGGTTTTAGGTCAGCCCAGAGCCAGGAGAGCCAACACAAGCCCAGGCTCCAGGCCCTCCCTAGCACCAGATCATAGCATCTGGAATCAGGCACTAGATGTGCATTGATCAACACAGATCCTAGACCTCCTCTATGGCAGACTGGTCCCTGTGGTCCCATGTTCCAGCAGATCAGAGTCCAAACCTGCTCTTGCAGACATAGGATCCAGGTCCTTTGAAGTAGATCACAGCACTGGACCAGTCCCTGTGGACTCAAGTTCCAGACATGTCCCTGAGTGTACAGAATACACACACCAGCCTTCAAAGACATAGCCTCTGGGCCAGACACACATACCCAACCTTCAGGTGAGCTCTGGCGGTCACAGGGGCTATACAGTCCCATGGCTTGAGGTACCAGGCTGGCCCCTGGAGGCCATGTTTCCATTTTTCCCTAGAACAGTCTAAATCTAGGCTCCAGGCCAATCTCACGGCCCCAGGCTTCAATGAACCAAGTATTAAAGCCTTCTTTAAGAGACTCAGGGTCCACATACTGTCTAAGAGATTCCAGTGCCAGACTAGGGATCCAGGAACATCCTCGGAGATCGAGACTCCAAGATTATCCCCCTGGACACAGGACTCAGGCCCTCTTTCAGATCCACATTTACTACCATGCCAGGCTCTAGCCTCACTCCAGTGGGCCCATGTGTGAACCACATCCCAGTTCCTGGCTAGCCCTATAGATTCAGGCTTAAGGCTTGTTCCTGTGTCAGGTCCATTATATGGACTTACGCTTTGGACAGCCTCCTTAGATCAAAGCTCCAGGCCCATCCCCATGGACTCAATCCAGGTGCCAAGCTCAAATCTCTAGACACAGATGTCAGATCCACATACTGGCTGACCAAGGAACAAGGTAATACTGCCTCAGGACTCCAGCACAAGTACAGGCTTCCCAGAATCTCTGGATGGACTAACTGGCAAAAGACTATCACAGATAAATCCATTCTTCAAAGACTGGGATAACTCCATACTTCTTCAAAATGTAACACATCAACAAAATACATAAAGAAACATGAGAAACTCAGGAAGGAGACATAACACCACTAAAAAGAATAATTTACCAATAGCTGATCTCAAAGAAATGAAGACATGAAGTTCTTGACAAAGAATACAGAGTAATTGTTTTATGGAAGCTCACCAAACTTCAGGAAAATACAGCAAACCAATTCAATGAAATCAAATAAATACAGAGATTAAATTATTTTAAAAAAGAAAGAAAAATTCTGATTCTGAAAAATACAATTAAAGAAATAAAAAGCACGCTGGTGCCGTGGCTCACCTGGCCAATCCTCCACCTGTGGCGCCGGCACCCTGGGTTCTAGCTCCAGCTGGGACGCCGAATTCTGTCCCGGCTGCTCCTCTTCCAGTCCAGCTCTCTGATGTGGCCCAGGAGGGAAGAGGTGGATGGCCCAAGTGCTTGGGTCCCTGCACCTGCATGAGAGACCAGGAGGAAGCACCTGGCTCTTGGCTTCAGATAGGCACAGCGCCAGCCATAGTGGCCATTAGGGGAGTGAACCAATGGAAGGAAGACCTTTCTCTCTGTCTCTCTCTCACTGTCTATAACTCTCTCTCTGTCTCTCTCTCTCTCACTGTTTAACTCTGCCTGGCAAAAATTTAAAAAAAAAGAAAAAGAAATAAAAAACACAACAGAGACCAACAACACCAGTATCCATCAGCAGAAAAAGAAGGGAATCTGTGAATTCAAAACACATTATTGGAAAAGATACAGCGGAGAAAAAAATCAAAATCAATAGATGTGATATACTATAACAGAATGAAGGACAAACACATAGGATCTTGTCATCAGATTCACAAAAAGCATTTAACAAAATTCAACATCCTTTCATGACAAAATTCTCAAGTAATAGGTACATAATGAACATGCTTCAATACATTAAAGGCTATATGACAAGTCTACAACTAACTTATTCCCAGTAGTGAAAAGTTTAAAGTTTTTCTTCTAAAATAAGGGTTATGACAAGTTTGTCCACTATGCCATTTCTCTTCAACATAGAACTAAAAGTTCTAGTGAGAGCAATTAGACAAGTGAAAGAAATTAAATGCATTCAGATTGGAAAGGGAGAAATTATCTTTGCAGACAAAATGATCTTATATATAGAATACCCAAAAGACCCCACCAAAAGCTATTAGAGCTAATTAATAAATTTGGTGATGTTACAAGATTAAAAAAAATCAAAACAAAAGTCAGTAGTATCTCTCTACACTGACAAAAACTTATCATAAAGAAAGAAAACAATTACATATACCACAACTACAAAAAAGCAACAATACTTAGGAATACATTTAACCAAGGATATAAAAACTATACAATGAAAAACATGACACTAGTGAAAAAAGTTTAAAAGGACAAAAAACAAGGAAATAAATCCCATGTTCCCAGATTGGAAAAATTAATATTGTTAAAATGTCCACAAACCCAAAGCAATCTACAGAAGTCCAATCACATTTTTCACAGAAACAGAAAAAACTACCAAAATTTATATGAAAGCACACACACCAAAATCTTCATAATTAAATCTAGCAAAAAGAGCAAAGCTAAAGGCATTGTTATACTAGCTGACTTCAAGATAAACTACAAAATTGTAGTGATCAAAACAGCATGGCTAGCATAACAGACACATAGACCAATGGAGTAGAACATAGAGCCCAGAAATACATCCATATATGTACAGCCAATTGCTTTTTTTTTTTTTTTTGACAGGCAGAGTGGGCAGTGAGAAAGGTCTTCCTTTGCTGTTGGTTCACCCTCCAATGGCCACTGCGGCCGGCGCGTTGCAGCCGGCGCACTGCGCCTATCTGAAGGCAGGAGCCAGGTGCTTATCCTGGTCTCCCATGGGGTGCAGGGCCCAAGCACTTGGGCTATCCTCCACTGCACTCCCTGGCCACAGCAGAGAGCTGGCCTGGAAGAGGGGCAACCGGGACAGAATCCGGCACCCTGACTGGGACTAGAACCTGGTGTGCTGGCGCCGCAAGGCGAAGGATTAGCCTACTGAGCCGCGGCGCCGGCCTGCCAATTGATTTTTAATCAAGGTGCCAAAATCATACAATGGGAAAAGGCAGTCTCTTCAATAAGAGGTGTCGTAAAGTGCATATATACATGGAGAAAAATTAAATTAGACCCCAAAAATCACACCATATTCATATGTAAAAATCAACTCAAAGTGCATTAAGGATTTAAATATAAAATCTGGATTTGTGAAACTATTAGAAGAAATAACAATTATAAAGGGATGGAAAACCAAATAGGAGGCTATTGTAATATCCTGATATTCTACTACAGACCTTAAAATCTTCAAATCCAAAATGTGCCTTGAAGGCCAAACAACTCAGTGCTTTTCTTCCTGTTCTTTTTAAAGGGGATGACCTAACACAACCGCAGTCTCTATGTCTAATACATTAATTCAGCTGTTGCCCCAGGGCAAGTGTCTTAAATGTTACTTGTTTGCTTATGGAAAGCAACAGTTTTGTATCATTTTTTAAAAATAAATGTCTGAGGAGCCGGCACTGTGGTGCAGTGGATTAAGCCATGGCCTGCAGTGTTGGTGTCCCATATGAGCACCAGTTCAAGTCTTAACTGATCCACTTCTGATCCAACTCCCTGCTAATGCACCCAGGAGAGCAATGGAAGATGGTCCAAGTCCTTGGGCCCCTGCACCTATGTAGGAGACCCTGAAGAAGTTCCAGGCTCCTGGCTTCAGTCAATGTGGCCATTTGGAGAGTCAACCAGCAGATGGAAGATCTCTCTCTAGCTCTCGCCCTCTCCTTCTCTGTCT
Organism: Oryctolagus cuniculus; assembly: GCF_051225735.1. Classification (NCBI taxonomy): domain Eukaryota; kingdom Metazoa; phylum Chordata; class Mammalia; order Lagomorpha; family Leporidae; genus Oryctolagus; species Oryctolagus cuniculus. Next base: position 32,509,388 of record NC_142875.1, read on the forward strand.
CTTCCACTCTCTGTAACTCTGTATTTCAAGTAAATAAATAAATTTTTTTGGAAAATTTTAAAAACATATGTCCAAAATATAAAATATGAGAATGAACTTGACTTCTTCATATTACTAAAACTGGCCTCTCCTTCCACATCATCATCTCAAAAATGGGAATAAAAATAGCGATCTTGATGGGCCTAGCCAGAAATACAAGAGAAATCATGTGTCCTTCCACTAAGGTGTCTAGTATGCATGTTAATTCCCACCTTTTCAAAATGAGTGATTAAGGGATCAGGGAGATTCAATATGTCAGTGAAGGTTTAAAAAGATAAAATTAAGTAAAGCAATGCTAATTTTGTGGGGTAAATTCTTTTGCTAATAGGCAACAGATTGGAGCTCATCACAAGGCTTTTGGGGTACTTAGGAAAATTTTCAACTCTGAAAAATCTGATTTCCCCAAAATAACCCACAGTTTGTCTCTGTCACAGGCATAGTAGAACCCATCCTTCCCAGTGTTAAGATGTTACCTCAAGCCTCAGTGTGGTTAAGGCCTTGAGATTAGGCTCCACATTGTCCTCAGAAGTCTCTACTTCATCCCCATGATCCTTAGGGCATCAGCTACCTCTGCTCTTCCTCTTAGATGCTTCCACACCTGAGTCCATCAGTCTGTGGGATAAACTCCAAGGCAGAAGGCAATATTATAAGCTCCCCACTTTCTTGATATAAAAGTATATCCGGAATAGAAGTATAAATAGCAAGGCAAGAGGAGCAAAATAACAAATGTGCAGAAATTACTCATAGTTCCAGAAACTGCATAGGATGCACCTCAAAGCCATTATTGCAGTTTTAGAATGTTTGAGAAATGTCTTAATACCTGTTCTACTCAATTCTGTCTTGGTTGAAAGTTAGATGATCGTATTTGATCAATAGCTTCCTCTAACTTCTCCCCCCTGCCCCAATTGGTGGCACCAATTAATACTGGGAAAAAGTTTACTGAAAACCAAAATTCAATTTACAAACACTCCAAGCCACACTTTGAAAACCATGTCAATTTTATTGAAGAACATGGTATATATAAAACAGTATTTAACATATGGGCCCTGACATAAACAATATTCCCTGAATGAGATTATAATGTCAGTAAAATACAGTAGGAAATGTGAATAACCAGTCCAAATAGAATTAATTATTTATGAGGCAGTATTATCAATGTAATATTATTTTAAGGGCATTGGCATAAATTTTATTACATAAGTGCATATAGATATTCACTAAAATAATATTCATAGTATTCCTAGGACTGTGTACATCAGGCATTTTCCCATTAATGTGCTAACTTATTAAAATTCATCTGCTATGGTTTGGATATTCATTTGGGTGTACCCTACTAATATCCATGTTAAAGGCTTGGGCCCAAGGTGCTGCTGTTGGGAGTGGGTAGAATCTTTAGGAGTTGGGGCTTGATCAGAGATTCTAAGGTCTCTTCGGTCATGTCCTTTGAAGAAACATAGTTCTCATGTGATGTCTTGAGTTTCTTTAGAGGTTTCTTATAAAAGAGGGTTTGATAAGAGCCTGCATTTGTTCTCTCTCTTTCTCTCTCATTATCTATCACTGTCTTTCTTCCTGGCTCAATATGTGGTACTCACTCCAACGAATGTTCCTTCCATTGCTTTTTTTTTTTTTTTTTTTTTTTTTTGACAGGCAGAGTTAGACAGTGAGAGAGAGAGAGAGACAGAGAGAAAGGTCTTCCTTTTTTTTTTTCCCATTGGTTCACCCTCCCCGAAATGGCCACTGCGGCCAGCGCAATGCGCCGATCCGAAACCAGGAGCCAGGTGCTTCCTCCTGGTCTCCCATGCGGGTGCAGGGCCCAAGCACTTGGGCCATCCTCCACTGCACTCCCGGGCCACAGCAGAGCGCTGGACTGGAAGAGGAGCAACCGGGACAGAATCCGGTGCCCCAACCGGGACTATAACCCGGGGTGCCGGCACCACAGGCGGAGGATTAGCCTAGTGATCCACGGCTCTGGCCCCTTCCATTGCTTTATGCAGCTCTCACCAGAAGCCGAACCAATGGGGTCACCCAATCTTGGATTTGAAACTCCAAAACTGTAAGCTAAATAAAACTTTTCTTTTTATAGAATTAGTTGTTTCAGGTATTTCATTGTAGCAATGCACTAATCCTTGATTATGTTTTGTCTCTGGGCCTAGATCTATACAAATTCACTGAACAATCAACAAACATATTGGACTACAACTATGTGCCAATATGATATTAGACTCAAGGAAATCTATAGTAAACAAGACAGAGATACCCATGGTTGTAGAGAGCTTAAATTCCTATGTATACATATGCATGTCTTAGGGTAGGGGAAGGCAAGGGAGGATTTTTGTTATAAAGTAAATAAGTCAGCACACATATATGACAACATAAGCTAGAAAAAGTTCAAGAGAAACATAAAACATAATGGGGCTGTGTTGTGATGTAGTACATTAAGCTGCTGCCTGTAACAATGCCAGTTTTAATCTTGCCAATTCATTCCTATCCAGTTTCCTGCCAATGCATCTGGGAAAGAAGCAGAGAATGGCCCAAGTACTTGGGCCCCTGCACCCACATGGGAGACCTGAAGGAAGCTCCTGGCTCCTGGCTTTGGATAAGCACAGCTCCTGCCATTGCGGACAATTGGGGAGTGAACCAGCGGATGGAAGACCTCTCTCTCTCTCTTTCCCTCTCCCTCTCCTTCTCTCTCTATGTAACTCTGCCTTTCAGATAAATAAATCTTTAAAAAAAAAACCCACTGGGTTTAAGAAAAAACAGTATAATGGGATAGAGTATGATGGTGGAAACAGAGGCTGATGTTAATAAGAATATTTAACATTTATTGTGTGATAGAAACTATTTGCAGTGGATGTGTATGTCTGTATATTTCTATCTAATCCTATAGCACCCATTTATTAAGTGTTATTAAACCTACTCTTATTTAACAGACTAAGTGTCTGAGACATAGAAGACTTAAGTCTGCCACAAGATCTGCCCTGTGGCATAGATGGCAGAACTGGGAGCTGCTCTCAAGCTGTTTCCAGAGCCTAGGCATCTTGCTGCCTATCACATATGAATGTAGCCAGATGCAATTGAGTTGGGAAACTGAAGCCAAACAGAAATATCTTACAGGACATCAGGAGACTGTATGTCAACCATATCATCAAGAACATAAATATCCAGTGTTGGCTAGCACGGTCTTCTCTTCTTATGGGACATAAAAAGGAAAAGGAAAAAACAGGTAGACAAAGATAGAATCAGAAACTTCACTGCACCAAAGAAATAGTATACTTCAATGTAAGAATCACTAATTGTCTACTGTATTGATGATGACAAGAAAATAATTCATCATCTTTGAAGTTCAACGACCTTCACTTGTTATACTTTGAATTAGCGTCTTTTTTCATGTAACTTTCTTTCTTCCCCTCTTGTGAAGTCACCTCTTCCTCCTGTTTTAAAAGGTCACTTTCCTTATGGGTGATTTGGGATCATTGCTAACTTAGCCACTAAAACTGCTTTTCGTATGTTTGAAAATAGACATAACTGTGGAAAAAATATTGCTCCAAGCATTACATGAAACAGTCTGCACATGGAGCTCTTCTGGTGAATACAGAAATCACACGACACAGCAATAGATTCAGGAGTATGGTATCAAGAAGTCTACAATTCAATGACTTGTAAATGTATGTTGCCAAAATGGGGATTTAAAATAATTAAAATCAATAATAATATAAAAGTAATATCCCACTTAATTTCTTGAGCTACCTTCATACAACTGAAGTGATATTTCTATTTAAATATTCTATGTAAAACCATCACCGTGTGATTCCTAAACCAAAGACTCTTAGAGTAATCTTACATATTTTTATGACAGTTTTACAGGTTGGCTTACTTTTCCAAAAATAATGTGCTAACATAAAAAAGTATAAGCATCCAGTGATACATGCTTTTCACTGTACATGACTCCCACCACAGTGAATGTGCATGTCAAGTCTGAGGCCTCTACCAAACATTTTCAAGTGTGTAAACAAGAACTCATGTTGTAAGGAGAATAAGAAGAGTTTTGAAGCCTAGGAATTCAAGAGCATATTATAAGTCAAAAAATCATCCTGGATTGTCATCAAACCCTGAGTCTGGCACAGTCTGATGGCAACCCTTGCATCCCCTAAATATATAAATAGCTGTGTGGATTCAGACCCATGAGCACGTACTGATACCCCAGACCAATGTGGGTATAGGCAACCCTTTATGTCTGCTCTGACTTTGGCTTTTGCAGCTGCTATTTTCTCAGTGTTGTCTCCGGGGCAGTTTCCTGTTGCCATAGCTGATGGCCTGCCCACGCCTGCCTGGGCCTTTCAAGTGTCAACACTCCCAGGCCGGCTGCAGTGGTCAAATGCTTGTTAATGAGATATAGCAGCTGGGTAGGGGTGAACCACTGAGACGGATAAAGGAATGCCGCTGGTGCAGGAAGCGATGCCTTTTGAATCTTTTCAGCAGGGTGAAAGCTTTCAAATCAAAGAGGGTATGTTGTATTCATTAATAAACCCAAGTTCCCATGCAGTCACATTAAAGCCAGCAGTTTAACTTTGCATCAGACAGGTGAATCCCCCCCACCCCGCCCTGATTTTACCCTGAAAGACAATGAACAAGAAAACAAGGCTTTAGCTTGGGACAAAGCAGCACTTCCTCATCTGTGGTGCTGACCAGACTGCTAAACCAAGCAAGGGTTGCTGCATTCTTTTTCAATTTATCCTTTTGTCCATGCATTTGTGAGTGTGCACGCACGCTCGTGTGCATGTTTCAAAGCTCATAGCAACCACTCCTGCTCCCTTGCCTTGATTCTTTTAGCCTGAATGTTTCTTTTTTTTCCTTTTAAAACTTGACTTTCCAAAAGAAAATTAATAACAACAACTTGGAAGGGAAAAATACATAAGTGTGGAATTGGTCCTTATGGCTTCTGTCTCAGATGGAATATAGCTGTGCATCCCCCTTCCCCTCACCCTCTTTCTAACCTGTAGCTGACATGGCTTCTCCAGGGGGCTGTGCTAGCTGGTAGCATCGAGAGAGTTCCAACAGCTGGGAGAAGCCAGAATTTAGAGAAGGGGAGAGGAGGAAAGGGGAGGGGACGGGAGGGGAGGGAAAAGAGAGGGGGAGAAGGAAGAGAAAGGAGGGGAGGGGAGGGAAGAGAAGATACGAAAGCATCTTACTGGCAAGGAGTCCTGGGATGCTGTTGAAGAAAGTACCATTGGGCATATTTGCTCTCAAGTTGGGCCCATAGGGAAAAAACATAGTCAATAAATAGCATCATAGTCAATAAGCATCAGAGATGGATTCTCTATTGTAGGCTTCACAGAGGGTTTCAGGAAGAATGGCATAATTTTGAAAGCATAATTTTGTACTTTAAATAAACTGAGATATAGAGATATTCTTGCAGCTCACTGCGTGTATTTTGTCAACAAGCTTATGAGTTAGTTAATAATTCACCAGGCCTATGTAATCACTAAAGTCAAGGGTGGTATCTATGTATTACCGCAATGACTTTTTAACTGCAAAGAAGCCTAGCTATATAAGGAAATTAACAGAGTGAGACAGACTCACTCTTCAACGTACTTCAGATGTTTTAAATATTCACAATTTTATTTTTATTTTAGGCATCAGTTCTTACAAGAAATCCTTTAACTCATAAAAAATAAAATTGAAAATGCCATTTATTAGATGCTTATAATGTGTCAGGCACCAACAAGCACACTATCAAAAATGCATGTATAGGGCCGGCGCTGTGGCACATCGAGTAAAGCTGCTGCCTGCAATGCCTGCATCCCATATGGGTGCTGGTTCTAGTCCCGGCCGCTCCACTTCTGATCCAGATCTCTGCTGTGGCCTGGGAAAGCAGTAGAAGATAGCCCAAGTTCTTGGGTCCCTGCACCCTCATCGGAGACCCAGAGGAAGCTCTTGGTTCCTGGCTTCGGGTTGGCACAGTTCTGGCTGTTGAGGCCATCTGGGGAGTGAACCAGTGGATGGAAGACCTCTCTCTCCCTCCCCTCTGCCTCTGCCTCTGCCTCTCTGCAGCTCTGACTTTCAAGTAAATAAAATCTTTAAATATATATATATATATATATATATAAGACAACGTTATATAGAAATTATGAAGCCTTTTTTTCTTTATGCTACTCAGGACCTCTAGTTGGAGAGAATTTTTATCAACTACTCAAGGACATACTTGATAGTTAAACTTAATTAAATATATGTTTAAAAATAATTTTTAAAAAATTAAATATATGTTTACTCTGCCTGCACTTTTTATTTTGCACATTTTCTCCCTGGCTGGGCTGATTTCAGCCACATTACACTGACCTATCAGGTACAATTTGATTAAAAAAAAAAAATGGCCAGAATATTTAGCCACATCTGTGAGTGCGTATTGGTTGGTGTGTATGTATCAGAGGTTGAGATGAGGGGTGATGCACTATTATTAAATAATCCAGAACTCTTAAAGAAAAAGGCCATACTGGGCTACCATGTATTTCCAGCAGATTTAACCCAAAGGCGATTCACAGTTATGTTATACTTATACTCCATAATTTACATGCCACTTCAGCAATGTGAATCTTTCCAGCAGTACAGGATGGGATTAGGATGGGTGAAGACTCAAAGAGGAGAAAGGGTCAGTTCTGGAAAAGATCCTTGGTTAGAATCTACAGTGTCCCTTCTCCCCTCCCTCCAAAGCCAAGGTCTCCTCCATAACGGGCTGGGAAAAGCCTATTCACAGTGGTGATTTGAGGGGATTGTACCCAGAAAAATCTGTCAAAATAAGACGATTCTTATCTACTTAAAAGGCATCAAATGGTTAGTCTTGGCAATTTCATTTCCTCCTGCCTTTACCCTGACTTCTGAGCACCTACCTCCAAGGAGCTGCTGAGTCTTACCCTTGCAGCAGGGAGGGAGCAATGGCAGCAAACCCAGTCTGACCCTCTGGAACCACTGGCCTTGCACTGGTAGCCAGGAATCTGGCCAGCTCCTTAATAGCAAGTGGTCTAACACCATTAGATGATGAAACTGGGTGTCCAGCAGTAGCCCATAGCACTTTTCTGCATACCACAACCAGTGAGAGCAGAGCACAGAAGCACAGCTCCCAACCTTGTTGGCAGCTCAGCCCCGTAGCCCTCAGCCTTTGAATTTTCTGGATCTCAGTAGTTACTTAAGAAAGGCAAAACTCTAAACAGTCCAAAAAGCATTGCCGTTTCTATGTAAAACAAAACAGAAATCGCGTTCCCCAGAGCACATGTGTACCTAATGTAAGTCTGGCATTTGATACACTTCTGCACTTCCTTCTTTTCTTCACCCCCCCTCCCCGCCACCCCCTGCCTCCACATTACACCATGTTCTCTCATTTCTTGTGCTTTTTTTTTTCTTGCTAAGAAGTTTTTGACTTAAAACTGAAAATATTCTAAGTGACAAGTAAGTAGCCCCTTCTCAAAAAAGAACCTGCAATAACATGCCTGGATTACATTAAGGAATGCTGGAGGGGATCCCAAGAACCAGTGTTTGAACAGTCAACCTGACAGAATCCTAGGACACCATTGAAAGGGCTCCTGTTACCTAACTGACTTAGAGCTCATCGGTGTAATCCGCATGACAATACATTATCTCACTCCAGGAACCTGGGCACTAGCTCTGTGGAGGGGGAGGGCCAAGGAGAGCCCACTGGGAGTGTCCACACCTCAGCCACAGTCTTGTCACCTCAGCTGCCTTTTCTTCTGGTTCTGCTTTGAACAATGTAGACCAATAAGTTCAGATTTCTTAAGGCAAGCAAGTCTAACAGGAACACAAAAATACACCACCACAGAAAGAGATCAATAGCTAATATCCAACTCCCAAGAAACAGAGCAGTAGTGCGAGTGAGTTTTTTGGGCAGGAAAATCAGTTGGTCTACAAAGAAGTCTTGGGGAAATGTTTGAACCAGCCTCATCAGAATAAAAGTGTTTCTAAATGAGCCCTTTCACTGATTTTCTCTTGGACAACTTCCTGTCCAGCTCTCTGCTGTGGCCTGGGAGTGCAGTGGAGGATAGCTCAAGTCCTTGGGCCCTGCACCTGCATAGGAGACCAGGAGAAGCACCTGGCTCCTGGCTTCAGATCAGTGCGGTGCGCCGGCCGCAGCGGCCATTGGGGGTGAACCAACGGAAAAGGAAGACCTTTCTCTCTCTCTCTCTCTCTCTCTCTCTCACTGTCCACTCTGCCTGTCAAAAAAAAAAAAAAAAAAAAAAAAAAGCAGAAGAAGGAAAAGTGGAAGGAAGGTTAGATCTTTGAAAGGTAACCTAAGCTTTCCTGGGGCTATTTAGCCATTTTTGAGACTTGACTTCAAGATTTTTTAAAACATAAGAACCCAAGACTAGATTCTCAAAGGTCCTGGGTCTGTCATCTTCCAAATCTGGATTAAATGAGTGAGCAGCACAATATCTGTTTTAGCAACAGGAAAAAAGAATTTCTCAGTGTTTCCAATAAACATTTTCCCCCAAAAGATTTATTTTATTTACCTGAAAGGCAGAACCACAAAGAGAGAGGGAGAGACAGAGAGCGCAATACTCCTCAAATGGCCACAAAATCCCAGGCTGAAACCCAGAACCAGGCGTTCTTGTAGGTCTCCCACATGGGTGCATGGGCCCAAGCACTTGGGCCAGCTTCCACTGTTTTCCCAGGCACATTAGCCGAGAACTGGATCGGAAATGGAACAGCCAAGAATCGAACCAGTGCCCAAGTGAAATACCAGCACTACAGGCAGTGGCTTAAACCCACTATGCAACAAGGCTGGCCCTTCACATGAATATTTTTTAAAAGAATATTTCTGTTGTGAGGTTCCTATTTGAAACTGCTTAATCAGAAAGGTAGGTACACATTTTTACAATCAGACCCTACTTCATATCAGGTGGTACTGAATAGAATGTCTCTCACCTATATGTCTATCCTTTGACAGAACTTAAGGAAAATAGGACAACTAGAAGAGAAGGAAAGAGAAAAGTAGAAAATTAGAAGATACATTATTTGGCTTCCACATAATTTTGTATGAATTTTTATCTTGGTTGGACAGCCAGATGGAAAATGATCTTTAATGGCTTGAGTAGCAAGATGGTCCTGTTGACTATCAGCATAGGCTACAGTTAGAATACTATTTCTTATCTCCTCTTCAAAGCTTTACATCAAAGGACTATTATCAGCTGCTCAAGTGGATAGTAGAGCAATGCCTTAGAGCACTCAAGAGTAAGGGAAATCCAAAAGCATTCTTTGTTGGGTTAAAGGTAGTTTTGTTGTGTTTTGAAGAGAAGAGAAAATGTTCTGTACTGATGAGTGAACCAGAATAGAATAATTCCATGAGAAATTCAGGAATTTAATGAGAAGGCAGAATATCAGTATCTTTGGATGAAGCTAAGTTTAATTCTAAACTGAAAAATCTAGACATTATATCATAGCAAAACTATTAAATTCATTCCAATAATTTCTTAATGATTCGTGCATTCAACAAATATTTATTAAACAACTATTATGTGCCAAGATCTGTTAAGGTGTTGGCAAAACTGCAAAGAATAAAATAGGTCAGAAGTCTGACATCATGGAGCTTACATCCTAGAGATCATTATCATTTTGCTATATAATCAATACAACCGCGCTAAGACTACAGATTAACCTTAATCATTCTGGCCACTTTTCTCTAACAATGAACATTTAATAAAGAGTGCTGAAGGCTTATGATTCTGTTCTATGGAGAAAAAACCTTTTATGTAGTAATACTATTAATGTAGTACTATTAATGATGCAGTACTACTAATCACAGTTTAATTTGATGTGTGTGTGTGTGTGTGTGTGTGATGAGTGAAGGATGCATTTTAAAATGTAGAATTCAGAAATTATCAAAGAGAAGGGATTATTTTAGAGAGAGGGGGTTGGTCTTGAAGGCACTCTGTATTTTTATTTCCAAAATCACAGAGTTACCTGAGGGAAATTTCATTTCTAGGAACATTTCCTACAGCACCAAGTGGTTGTAGTTCACCCAGTTCAAGGCAAGGGAGACCAGCATCAAGAACTTTCACTGAGTACAAGGAAGTAATCATGAACAAGACAAAGAGACAAGAAAGGCATATACATTAAAAAGTGGACAACAAATATGTAATTTAACTCTTTTTTAAGCACAAATTCTACTAAATTTTGTTTGGTGCACTGAAACAGACCTATTTATTATTAATAATAAAACTTGAACTCAAAAGATAGAAAGACCATGTCCTTTAAAAAACAAATTGTAGCTTCTTACATTTTATATAAGCTTTGAAGAAATAATAAAATAATCATTGGGATAAATCCTTATCTTCAAAGATAAGGATTAAAGGATTCAATACAGTATACTGTACTTTCAAGTGCAAGGACAACACGGAAGTTCTCTGTAGAAAATATCCATCTCTTTGAAGCACTTTCTTTCATTCTTTTACCTTTGCTTTGTATACCTTGCATTGGACTCTTCTCTCTGTAATACCCTAAAACTTTTGTGACATTTGTTACCCAACTCATTTGCTTGAGGTACCTAATAACTTTTGCCCAGTGATATAAACAGAAGGTTAATTTGATTATACAAAATATTTTCTTTTATACGTGAATGTGCATCTGTTTGATGCTCCCTTCCTTCCACATAGCACACTCAAAAAAAAAAAAAAAAAAAAAAAACTAAGCTAAACAAACTAACAACAAGAAACTCAGGGACCAATTGGGGGCTAATCCCTAAGGAGGAAGTCAACCCTTTGGTTTTAATATTAGATAAACCCCAGTACAAATGACATTCAGTTGTTCACACTCAATTTCAATTTCAGCGATTTTATTTCAAAATCAAAATTTATGAATTGTTACCAGGGATGTAATATAAAAAGGCTATATCTCACTTTTCTCAAATTCTTCCACAGACATCTATAGTATAGATGCATCTGTTCCAAGCTATTTTTTCACCATCTGTTTTAATTCAGTGAGTTTTGCTGTTGGCATGAGTTAAAACTTTTGTTCCAAAAATCATGCCATTTTTTTTTTCTTTTTCAAATTGGGTCAATGTAATCAAGGAGAATGATATTTTTTTTCACACAATAGAACTACCTCCATTGAAATAATGCACACAAAATAATTTCTTTGGAAATTATTAAATTACATGAGCCTGCTTTTGTTGAATGAGCAAAAGTCTATATTAGAAGCAGCTAGTCTTCTACACAACAGGATAGTTTAAGGTGTTGCTTAGGATCTAGTGGCTAGAGTAGCACAATTTTAAGTTTTTTTTTTTTTCAGAATGAGGAAACACAAAGGCTGGGTCCAGTTGGCTGCAAAGTGACTAAGGCAATCTGCTATCTCCCCAATGGATTGAGCCACAAGTAATATAAACCATGAAGATGATTGATGTGATTAGATTAGTCATGCCAAAGTGTAGTTTAGCAATCACCTATGGACAGTCAGCAAAAGTCCATATTGTCTTAATTCCCACAGGACCCAACAACCTCTTGGAAGTCATTATTGAATACAGGTGTCCCTCATCTAGGAAAACAGAAAAACAAAATTCCAAACTCCAAAAAAAAAAAAAGTTGCTTCGAAATAAGTTAAGCTGTAATATACTTTCCCCTACAAGATACCCTTCAAGTATAATTTGCTTTATGGAAGTAAGCAATATTTGCAAAGAATTGAATTGTACTAAACATTTCTCTGACACATTCTTTATGTAAAACATGATAGAATTAAAATTCTATTTTAATGTTGATTGTTGTTGATGTTAAGCACAGAAGAACTGATTCATTTTTTAAGCTATTCTAGGTTCAAAAATCCATTTGTACAAAATAATGGAAAACAAAGGGTAACAAATTGACCATAGCAATAATAAATCTTACAACTGAACCAAACTATCATCAAATCACAAATTTTTAAAATATATAATGTTTAAGTTTCTACTCCATTTTTAATCTATATAATATTAATGATAGTGTATGAATCATTCAATAGCCATAATTCAAGTTTGACTTTTCACTTTCTTATCTAGCGAAAATTTCATTTTCCTGTATCCAAGAATATTTAAACTATTTGAAGTATTTCAGGGGAACTTTTGGCACATGTCACCCAAGTTCAATAGCTAACAGTTGCTGCCACCTATAGGCCCAATCTCAAGAGAAAGGGCTGGGACTTGAACAGAAGATGGCAAGTTTCAAAGCACATTTCAACAAAATAAGTATTTTTTTTCTCAGATGAAAAACAGCTGTACCTCTAGACTATTGATGCAACTTCCTGAAAAAGTGAAATTAGATATGAGAAATTTCACTGGTTTCATCAACAACATTCTCTTTACACTACCTCGTAAGGAACAGAATCTTCAAAGCAACAGTCTTTCCACTCACAGAGAAACCAAATTAGCTATGTCTTTAGTCACGTCACATTGTGGTGGTCATGGTTATACAGTCAATGCAAAAATTAGTGACTAAGAAATATTCTTGTGCATACTAATAGGCATTGCATATACTAATTTCTTCAGATATTTCCTTCCTTCTGAGAATTTCATGAACTTCTCCTTATATCAAACAAGGTAAAAAGAGAAGAAAAATATTAAATCCATAAAAAACTCAAATTCACATCTCATCATCCGAGCATTTTTGTCATTAAAATGGAGATAATGACCACCTCCAGATATCATTTAAGAGCTACACACATGTACGTACGTTTATATTTATTAAATATATTCAATGAGATATATATATATTCAATGAATAGCAGATTATAAAAATATTATCCCATTTTAACCCACTAATTTTATGACATTCTGCAAGTCATTGCGTAATTGGACTTCTGTTTCTTTATTCATAAAGTGAAGAGTTTAGACTAAGTAATTTGTTTCTAAATTCCTCCCAAGATGAATATTCTAGCATAAGATATGTATTTGGTTTATTTGTATAAGGAATCAATTCCCTCCAGTCAAGAGTTCCCTCCATACTGCAGAACACTTGGGGAATAGAACAGAGGAAAGTTATCGTGGCTAACACCCATTTCATGATTCATAAAATACAATGGACCCCATGTTTCAGACTGAATTATGTCGTCCTGCAAAATTCACATGTTAAAGTTCTAACCCCCAGTACATCAGCATATGACCATATGGAAGATATGGCCTTTGAAGAGGTGAGTTAATAAAATGAGTCTGTTAAGGTTGGCAGTAATCCAAAATGACTAGAGTCCTTCCAAGAAGTGGAAACGGACACACAAAGAAACATAAGGGGTGTGCACATCCAGGAGACACAAGAAAAGGGCAAAAAGATGGCATCTACAAGCCTAGGAGAGAGGCTTCAGAAGAGTGTGGCCCCCCTGAAACCTCCATCTTGGACATGAAGATTCCAGAACTATGAAAAAAGTAATTTCTCTGGGGCTGGCGCTGTGGTGTAGCGGGTAGAGCCTCTGTCTGCAGTGCTGGCATCCCATATGGGCACCAGTTCAAGACCCAGCTGCTCCATTTCTGATCCAGCTCCATGCTGTGACCTGGGACAGCAGTAGAAGATGGCCTTAGGCCCCTGCACCTGCTTGGGAGACCTGGAAGAAGCTCCTGGCTTTGGATCAGCACAGCCCAGGCCATTGCAGTCAACTGGGGAGTGAACAAATGGATGGAAGACTTCTCTCTCCCTCCCTCCCTCCCTTCCTTCCCTCCCTCCCTCCTTGCCTCTCTCTCTCCCTCCCTCTCTCTCTCTCTCGCTCTCACTCTCTCTGCCTCTCCTTCTCTCTGTGTAACTCTGACTTTCAAATAAATAATAAATCTTTTAAAAAAAAGAAAAGTAATTTCTCTTGTTTAAGCCAGGAAACTATAGTGCTATAGTGTTTTGTTACTGCAGTTCCAGCAAATTATTAACTCTGAGAACTTTAACAGGTTACTAATATTCTCAGATTCCTTGAATCTAACATAGAGGTAACAGGGGTAAGCATTTAGCACAGTGGGTAAGCTGCTATTTGGGACGCCTGCATTCAATATCTGAGTGCCTGGGTTCAAGATCTTATTACACTCCCAACTTCCTGCTAATGTGCACCCTGGGAGGCAGCAGTAATGGCTCAAGTAGTTGGATTTTTGCCATTTCCATAGGATACCCAGATTGAGTTCCCAGTTCCTGGCTTTGGCCTGGCCCAGCCCCGGCTGTTGGAGATATCTGGGTAGTGAACCAGTGAATGGGAGATCTCACTATCTCAGTCTCTCACCCTCTTGCCCCCTCGTTCTCTCTTTCTTTCTCTCTCTCTCTTTTTCTCTCTTTGTTATGTGTGTGCTTCCCTGTCTCTTTGCCTCTTCAATAAATTAAAGTGAAATAAAGTACAGATAACAATGCTTTCTATGAGAGTTGTAAAATTAAAAACAATGACACAAAACAGCTATTCAAGCACAAACCCTTTCTCTTTAACAAGTGAGTGAGTAATTTTTGGAATGTAATTTTACCTATTTTTTCCTCTTTTAGTAGTCATTTGGTTTATGTGCACATACAATTTGATAAAATATTTTTTATAAATACTGATATGCAGTGTCTTTTGGAAAACCGCATATTAAGGGCAATTATATTTAACAAAATACACCATTGAAAGAACAAATACATACAAAATCAAAACCACTCTTGTCAATCTGAACCTCAATGACTTCTTAAGCTTATTCTATAAATTTTCCTGATTTCACCACTTACATAAATATTCAGGGATCAAATGTTCATTCAACACTTACTGTAGGCATACACACCTGCTGAGTTTCCTGATATATAATCAAGACAATCTTAATGCCTCTTTTTTCCTCTTCCTACCTCATAGCAAAGTCTAAGAGAAGTCAGAGCTTGCTTCTCCTATACCAACCACTCTTCCTCCTCCCTATACCCTACCTTCCATTACATCCCAGTCTCTGCTTTGTTATATATGTAAATGGTTAAATCAGTGTCTTCTCAACACACTTGTAAACATTTACTTTTGAGGATTAGCTTGGGGCTAATAAAAACAAAATCAATACACATATATGTAAAACTACACTAATTTAAGGAGGAAAAACTTTCAACAAGAATATCATACCTTTCTTATTGTATTGGCTGAATTCCATATCTCATTTTATTTTTTCCTTCTTCCTCCACTCCAAAACGCAAAGCAGAATCTTCCCAGAGGTCCATGGGAAAAAAAAGAATAATAATGAAAACAAATGTAAGCTAAGCTTTTTTACAAATCTTAGAAAATGAACTGTTCTGGTTCAGTTCAAGTTTTTTTGGCAAAGATCCGAGATCAAATAAGAACTGAGATCACATATCCACAGTGCAGAATGGTAAGTGTATATAATAAAGTAAGCAGAGTACCTAACAGTTATTCATCTGGTTAAGGAGGTAACTAGTTACCTTTGATAGTCAGGTAAAATCAGGAAATTATTACCATAATCCTACCATATAAGATAATAAAGTAGTAGATCAAACTTTTCAAACTGATACTTGCTTAAATAAATAGATTTTTAAAAACACTTTTAAATTTAGCATAAAGAGTAAATATGGGATAAGAGAAAGATGATTCAAAATACAAAAAGGCAGTTATAAGTCTGTCAACCTAGTTCATTAGTTACAAGTAATGCCAAGGACGACCAGTTATCTGAGAAATTATAGAATAATAGAGCACAAAGAATATAAGATGATACTTTTAAAAACTTGGTTAGGATCTTTGGGGGACATCATTTAGCTGACTCATAGCTTCTCATAAAACAACTGTCAATGACTGATCTAGTATAGTTACATGCCTCAGTTCTGGACAGTTATGCCAGCTGAAGTCACTGGGTAGGACTTTCAGGAAAGTTTTTCAAAGATACAGATATCAAAAATAGAAAAGACAAAGCTAAACTTCAGTCTTTGCTTTTTTTCCTCTTTTTCTTCTTTAGAACCTGATGTGATGTCTTAAACAGCAGGTCTTTTGTGACCATGAAGGGACAGGCATGAGGAAAGAGGCCCACATGCTAAATATGCCCCAAAGCTGACCCTACTTAAGAGACCAGTTCTGACCTGCCTATGTCCAGATTCTTGCTGCAAGAGACAAATAAATCTCTTTGTTTTTAAGCTACTATAATTGGATTTTCTATTACTCATGACTAAATATGCTTACAACTGATATAATATTCTCAAAAATAGCCATAAGATAGTTCAATCATAAAACAAGAACAGTTTGCTATGAAAAAGGAATAACCAGAGAATGTGAAAGGATTCTTATAATTTCAGCATAAGATTGGTAAATTTAAAAATATAATAGGATAGCTGAAAGATAAAGTGAAATAAATTTCTCTCTTTATGAGACCAAAAGAGATATACAATATAAGAAAAAAGTTCAAATAAATGGAAAATATCCAGAAGTATGAAATCTAGTCCAGTAATATCTTCAGAAGCCAAAAAGGAAACAAATAAATGAATATAACCAAAGAAACTTCTCTTTCCTTCTGAACTGAAGTTAAGCGTAAGTATCAAATTGAAGAGAGTTACCTAATGTGAGGCAAGATAAATGGAAAAAATATCTGTATATAGGCACATTGTAAAGAAGTTTTTAAGAATATTGACTAGAACTAACAAGTTTTCAGGGAAAAAATAAATTTTTCTCTACAATGTAATTTTCATCAGACTTTTCATCATCAACAGAAAATGCTACTACAAAATTTAGCAGTATAAGCAGATTGTTTCCAGTGTAAAGTTATGAGTACATTCAGCCAAACCATCACATGAAGGTTTAAAAAACTGCCAGTGAGAAAGCAACAAGGTGGAGTCAGACTGTTTGTGTAGCTCATGTTATATGAACAGGTCTTAAGAAAAGTACCTGGCACATAGTACTCAATGGCTGGAGACAAGTGAGCTCCACCAGTCATAAGGCTTCATTGTGCAGGCTCCAGAGTCAGATTTAGCTTCAAATCTTGCTTTTTGGGTAAGTTACTTAAATTATCCATGTTCCATTTGCCTCATCTGTAAGTTAGAGAAAATCTATTCCAGAAGTTGTGGTAGGAATTGAAGGAGATGCATGAATCATCCTTAGTATACAAGGGGGCTACTAAAATTTCATGAAAAATGGGATGAAAAGATAATGCGCATTGTCCATGAAGTTTTTTGTAGCTCCCTTGTACTGAAATAGAATGCTAGTTATTATCAAACACTTAACAGATTTATCTTGACTTTTATTTCTCTTCCATCCTCAAATGTAATAATTAGAATGTGCTGAATAAATGAACAGAATAAAGTAATGTATAATAAAGTCAATATGAATAGATTTTGGAAAAGGAGACCTGACTGAGATCTAGCTCCAAAAACTTATCAACTCACTTAATCTTTTGAATTTTTAGTTTCTTTACCTATAAACAAAATAGTAACATTATTCCAGGGACCGGTGCTGTGACGTAGAAAGCCAAGTCTCTGCCTGCTGTGCCAGCCTCCTATGTGGGCACCAGTTCGTGTCCCTGCTGCTCCTCTTCTGATCCAGCTCTCTGCTTATGGCCTAAGAAAGTAGTGGAAGATGGCCCAAGTACTTGCCACAGAAAATCATTTTAAAATTTGTCATTAGTTTAGACTCCAAAGCTGCCAACATTTTATAAAGTAAATTTTGTATTTATTTGAAGTATTGAATATGACAATACATATCTTAGAAACTCCTTAGAGTTCTTTAATTTGTTTGGTGCCAAGGTAGCTAAAGCATATGATTGGATGTCACTAAAAGTGTGGCAGATGGATGCCTAAATGAGTTGTATCCAGGACTGTGAGGCAGTCATGAACCTGAACTAGACTCCAAAAGTGGCTCACTTATCTTGATTCAAAACTTTCACATGGAAAATCATCCAATATAAAAGTGATTTTCAATTTGAATGAACAATAATTAAAAGTTGTCTTTCAAAAAGAAAGCATGAAATAAATGTTATTTATATTTTTATGTATAATTTTTATCTTAAAATTTATCTATGAACCCTTTTACCATTCCTAAGTAGCTTCAAAAAATGATGTGCACAGAAATACATGAAGTAATGGGGAGATTTAGCTGAGACTGTCCTCCCAACTATTTGCTGGTTTCCTTGTAAAATGTTGTTCTCTAGAATCACTGAATAAGCTGTCATTTTAAAGGGCAAGGAGAAACTCTGTTCCTCTGGAGGTAGAATCATGAATTCTGTTTTAGAAAACAAGAATTCTTGGGGCTAACACTGTGGGGTAGAGGGTCAAGTCTCTGCCTACAGCACCAGCATCCCATAGGGGCACCAGTTCGAGTCCTGGCTGTCCCACTTCCAGTTCAGCTCCCTACTAATGCACTTGGGAAAGCAACAGAAGGTGGCTCAAGCCCTTAGGTCCCTGCACCTATGTGGGAGAAACAGAAGAAGCTCCTGACTTCAGATTGGCCCAGCTCCTGCCATTGCAGTCATTTGGGGAGTGAACCAGTAGATGGAAGATCTCTCTCTCCACCCCACCCCCACCCCATTTCCCCTTCTCTCTGTATCTCTGCCTTTCAAGTAAATAATCTTTAAAAAACAGAAAAGAGAGTTCTTTGGTCCTTTCCTTTTTTTTATTTTCTTTTTTATCCTTCCTTCCTTCTTTCCTTCTCTTCTTCCTCCTTTCCTTTCTTTTTTTTTTTTTTTTTGTTATGCTTTGAGAAATGGATCTTCAGGTTATTCAACAGGAAAACCAAGATCTCTTTCTAGAATTGCAAGACGTTAAGAGATAGAGGAGCTAGGCTATGAAGGGAAATACTTTCTTGTGGCTAGAGCTGTATTTCTGCAGATGATAATTCTTTAGCAAAATACCTTCGTTCCTTAACCTGGAAGTGTACACCTATCAGAGATAATGTTGTAGAATACTCTCTCTTGTGGAGGAGATGAGTTAGTCCCAACAGATCGAAAGCAAGAGGAAGAAGCTACTCCTATAAAGGTGAAGCTGGTCAAAAGTTCAGAGGAGAGGTACCACCGGAAAGCCATTATAGGGATCTAGGCCTGAGGACTCAGAGAGCAGCTATATTTAGGGTATAATCTTGAGACCTGTGTGGAAATTCCCTCTTGTGATTCTGTTAGACTACAGTAAATGTGAAGGAGTGTAAATGCTGCAAGGAGCAAGCTTGGGTGACACTTGAAAATGAGAGAGTAGCATCAACTTGGGAGTAGTTGGATTTGTGGTGGCCCACAGAGTCTTCCAGAAAAGCAGGGCGGCCCAAAGTTACCTGTAGGTACAAGGGATAAGCAGGAAAAATTCTGGAGAGAATGGGAGCCTTTCCTAAATGTTCTCAGGAAACTTTGAAGAGGGAAACATAGGAAGATGAGACATTGGGTGTTCAGACAAGAAAGGGAGGGGCCAGCGCTGCGGCATAGCAGGTAAAGTCATCGCCTGCAGTGCCAGCATCCCATATACTCGTTGGTTCAGATTCTGGCTGCTCCACTTCTGATCCAGCTCTCTGCTATGGCCAGGGAAAGCAGTAGAAGATGGCCCACATACTTGGGCCCCTGCACCCACATGGGAGACCCAGAGAAGCTCCTGGCTCCTGGCTTTGGATTGGTTGAGCTCTGGCCATTGCGATCAATTGGGGAGTGAACCAGTGGCTGGAAGACCTCTCTCTCTGCCTTCCCTTCTCTCTCAGTGCAACTCTGGCTTTCAAATAAATAAATAAATCTTTTTAAAAAATAAAGAAAGGGAGCATCTCACACTGGATATTTAGTCATAAATAACCTGATTTTTGTCATCAGTGCCTGATGGGTCATATTCCTAGGCATTCAGGTTATATTCCTGGGAACTTCCTTTTCTAGACCTGTACTTCCCTTCATCTTTTGGAAGGGCTATCTAACGGTGCTATGAGTGTTTAACAGAATATTTGTTACCATCTGTTAATCATTTTCAATGCCCAACTTCTTAGAATAACTTCAGGCATGAGAAAAAGGATTCCCACAAATAATTTTTTATCTTGGGTTGGCTTTTGAGATTTTATCCTTATAGTTCTTGTCCATTATTTTAAGCAGTACTTTGACCAAATTTTTCCTATCATGGCATCCATTATATCTGTGCAGCATGCTGAGCAAATATGTAGATGATTAGGCTTCACATGTTTGGCTCCAAATGCTGCAGACCCAACCCATCTCCTTCAGACTGAGGAGACCAAGATATTGGTCAACAGTTGGAATGTTCTGGGTCAGTAATGTCTAATACAGTAGCCATCAGCCTCATGTGACCACTTAGCAAATTAAATGTAGATGGTCCAGGCTAAAAAGTTCTGTAAGCGGGGCTGGCACTGTGGTGTAGTGGGTAAAATCACCACCTATAATGTCAGCATCCTACCCGGGCACCTGTTTGAGTCCCAGTTGCACCACTTCTGATCCAGTTTCCTGCTAATGGACTGAGAAAGCATCAGAAGATGGCCCAGGTCCTTGGAACCATGCCTCCCATGTTGGAGACATAAATGAAGTTCCTGGCTCCTGGCTCCTGGCTCCTGGCTCCTGGCTTCAGCCTGGCCCATCGCTGACCATTGTGGCCATTTGAAGAGTGAACTAGTAGATGGAAGATCTTGCTATGTCTCCCTCTTTCTAACACTGCCATTCAAATAAAGAAAATGAATCTGATCTTCTGTATATAAAGAGAATCGAAAATGAATCTTGATGTGAATGGAAGGGGAGAGGGAGTGGGAAAGGGGAAGGTTGCGGGTGGGAGGGACGTTATGGGGGGGAAGCCATTGTAATCCATAAGCTGTACTTTGGAAATTTATATTCATTAAATAAAAGTTAAAAAAAAAGAAAATGAATCTTCAAAAAATATTAGAAGACAGATTAAAAAAGACAAAATATATCAGTAATTTTTCTACAGATTACATGTGAAAAATTTAATGTCTTGGATATTCTGGTTCACCATATTATTTAATAATTTCAGATGTTTTCAGTTTTTCAAATGTGATTAAAAGAAAAAGGTTAAGTTATATACATGGTTCCTCATATAATTTTTATAGCAATATAGTTATCTGAATGATGATAGTTCCTGATTTTTTTCCCCAAACACCTTTAAGGTATACAAACTTCATTAGGAACATAGTGATTCTTCCACCCTACCCTCCCTCCCATCACTGGGAGGCTGCCATCTGATCTCCGGTTCTAATTGTCCCCTTGAGATGGCTCTCTCTGTTTGGCCTTGTCCTTTCCCTTTCTTTAATACTCTTTCATTGTTTGGTTGCTTCTCTGTTTTTGTGTCTTTCAACCTCCTTGACCCCTCCCAGGCTGAAGCATTTAAACATTTATGTCATCAGCCTTGGCCCCTGTCTTCAGGAGTTAACGAAAGTCATGGTCTGTAAGACCTGACCCACACTCGATTGCTTTCTGCTTTGGACTGTCTTAGTCCCTGAATTTCACATTCATTCTCCTTTCCTATGCTCAGCTCATATTTGGTATCTGAGGGACATTCTCATATTCCCTTTGGGACATCTCTTGAAAAATATTTTCTTTCTTCATTCTTGAAATAACTTCTCAGACCAATTTGGGTTTGACAAATCAATTTTATGCCCTCGCCAGCATCTTCTACATACAGAACATCCACTATGACTGCCACCCACCTCCACACAAGAACAATACTTCCCTATCAATCATTACCACTCCCTTGGGACTGGACACCTCAAATGCCAGCCAAGAAGGTATTCCCTTGAGAAGGTTTCCTTAGCTGCACTGCACCACAATTTCTATAGATCCCCCAAAAACACATCAGACTACAGTGAATTGCACTTTAGTATTTCACTTTATGCTCTTCCTTCATAGGGACTGAAATTAAATATTCATGTAATTCTTCCCTTGATATTTGCCTATCCTAAAGGATTCTGCATTCCAGGAGAGCAAAAACTGTCTTCCTCATTCCCCAAAAGAGATTTTGACAATGAAAATTCCCCCAAAAACTTCAGCAAATATATTTATGAAATCCAATGAATATTTTCTTTCAGCTCATACCCTTATTACTCTTCAACAGCTAGTCCTATTACTCTTATTTTTTTTTCTTAAATTAGATCCTTACTCCTCCTGATGCTATTTCTCTTAATTGTTCCATATGTCTGCAAAACGGTCTTTCCAAAACACTCATCCTTCTTACAGTTAAAGATTATGAACCATGGGATGAGTCATATTAAGGTTTAAGTTCTTAATTTATCAAAGCCTTATTTTTCTTATATAGAAAATGGAGATAATAATTCTAGGCCAAGCTCTGGTCACACTTAAATGTCATCATGAATGTAACTCACCAAGGACATTGCACGGCCCATAGCAGGCAACAGTACTTCCTGACGTTCAGGTGAATGGATTGAAATACGGAGGTCAGAGTGGGAAAGGATGTAGACATGCTGGTGGATGGTGGTGGGAGAGCATCTTCAGGGGAAGAATAGACAAATGGAGATGGTACAGGAGGTTCAAAGAGCATCTTCAGGAAAAGAATTGGTAGATGTGGGGCCTGTGCTGTGGCATAGCAGGTAAAGCTGACGCCTACAGTGCCAGCATCCCATATGGGTGCCAGTTTGAGTCCCGGCTGCTCCACTTCCAATTCAGCTCTCTGCTATGGCCTAGAAAAGCAGAGAAGATGGCCCAAGTCCTTGGGCCCCTGGACCTATGTGGGAGACCAGGAAGAAGCTCCTGGCTCCCCGCTTCAGATCAGCACAGCTCTGGCCATTACTGCCATTTGTGGAGTGAACCAGTGGATGTAAGACCTCTCTCTCTTTCTGCCTCTGCTTCTGTAACTCTGCCTTTCAAATAAATAAATAAATCTTTAAGAAAAAAAATAACAGATGGAGAGTTGGCTGGGTAGGTAAGACTTTTATTCATTGTTTCTAACAAAAGGCCACATCTGTCTGTCATCATTGCCTGAGGCTGCTTTCTGGATACAGATGGCAGGAGGTAGGTTAAAGTAGAAATGAAGGGAAGGGAGAAGATGACTGTTATCTTCAAAAGTTCTATAAAATCAGTTGCTGTTTAACCTTCAGTTTGAAGACAAAAGTAATGATTCAGACTCAAGTTGGTCCTCAAAATAAATTTCTGTCCAAATGTTCAATTATCTAGCATAGATAACTACCCTCTAAGTAAGGCATTTTTGCTCACAAATTAAAAAATAATGAGTCACTTCAAAATAAGTAAACTTACTTTTCTTTGATGTTGACCAGTATGCTAGGATGCACAAAACAAAATCCCTTAATAGTTCCAAAAAAAACCCTGAAATTTTTTAATGCATAGCAATCAATTTAGTTTTTTGTTGTTGTTGTTGACAGGCAGAATGGACAGTGAGAGAGAGACAGAGAGAAAGGTCTTCCTTTTTCCCTTGGTTCACCCCACAATGGCCGCTGCAGCTGGCGCGCTGCGGCCAGCGCACCACGCTGATCCGAAGCCAGGAGCCAGGTGCTTTTCCTGGTCTCCCATGGGGTGCAGGGCTCAAGGACTTGGGCCATCCTCCACTGCACTCCCAGGTCACAGCAGAGAGCTGCTCTCTCTGAGCTGGACTGGAAGAGGAGCAACCGGGACAGAATCTGGCACCCCAACCAGGATTAGAACCCCGGGGTGGCGGCGCCGCAGGCAGAGGATTAGCCTATTGAGCCGTGGTGCCAGCCGATCGATTTAGTTTAAAAGCCATATTTTACTTCACCTTCACTTTCTGAGAGTCAAATGAGATTTTTAATAGTAGATGTTGGTCTTCTTTCAAGATAAGTAAAAGTCATATCAATTAATATGCATACAGCCTTAGTGTTATTTTCTTGTTCAAGATTTTATTTATTTATTTGAGAGCTAGAGTTACAGACAGAGAAAGGAAGAGACAGAGAGAAAGGTATTCCAACCGCTAGTTCACTCCCCAAATGGCCACAATGGCCAGAGCAGGGCTGATTTGAAAACAGGAGCCAGGGGTTTCTTCCAGGTGTAGGGGCCCAAGCACTTGAACCATTTTCTACTACTGCCCCAGGCTACAGCAGAGAGCTGGATCAGAAGAGGAGCAGCCAGGACTAGAACTGGCACCCATATGGGATGCTGGTGTGGTAGGCAGAGGCTTAGCCCACTATGCTACAGCCTTAGACTTCTAAATTTATCCTCCAGCAAGAGTCCATAGATGATGTCTATAAACTTGTTGATGCTGGATGAAAATATTAGATTTAAATGCATTTTCCCTTGGAGAATATTCATACATTATCAACTTCTTAAAAGAATACAATGTACCTAGTACAACTACTGTCTGGGGCAGTCGCTGTTCTCGTATTTGCACAGAGGAGGCCACTCCCACTGCAGTTGAATAGGCCACTTTGGAGGCTTGGTCTGTCTCAGACAGAGAGTAGACACCAACATTTTGATGGCCTCCCAACCTCTCTACAATGTTTCATGATCAGGCTCAGTTGTAAGAAGAAACACAGATATAAGGCAGAAACCACATTCAACTTCTCCTTATCGTATCTGTTTAAAGATCAACTGAAGGAAATTCGGTAAGAGAATAGGAATCTCCAAAGTAGAAGGCCACCAGTCAGGACAGAAAGATTTTAATCTAAAGCATTAAAATTATTTTAATCAGTAATTTTTTAATTTTTTCTAGAGAGAAGAGAATCAGGTAAAAGAAAAGGGGGAAAAAACAACTTCTCTTCTTCATGGAACTTCCAAAGACACTACTTTGAATTAGAGACCTTTGCCCTGTGATAAAACACAGTTAAGGAATTGGCATTTAGCCTAGCAGTTAATTTGCCCTTTAAGACCTCCAGGTCTTTCACTAGAATGTGTAGATTACACTCAGCTCTGGCTCCAGCTTCCTGCTAATGCAGACCCTGCACAGTAGCAGTGATGGCTGAGTCACTGGAGTCCTGCAGCCATGTGGGAGACCCAAGTTGTGTTTCTGGCTCCTAGTTCTGGGCCAGTCATAGCCATCACGGTTCTTAGGGAGTGAACCAGCATGTGGGAGATCTCTGTCTCTGCTCTCTAAATGAACAAACAAACAACCTGGTTAAAATCTCTATGAGAAAAAGTACCAAACCACTGTCTCAGTCATGATCAGTGTGAATAGTGTAAATATAGCTTTTCTAAAATGTACATTAGGTCAGATTGTCCACACCCCAAACACTAAATTTTTATACTAAATTTTATTGGAATAGACCATCATGTACAACAAAGTGCTTTTATAGAAGACTAATCCAACAATATTACATTCTATCCAAGCATAGAAAAATAGATTCTGGGTTGTGTGGTTTTCTTTTTTTTCAAATTAATTGCTAATGAATCTGACTTTATTGCTGCTCTTTTCTGTTTTAAAGTGCCAGACAACCTCTCCAAATAGTCTTCCCGGTGGTTCTGAAAGAATCAGCTGCTAGTGACTCTGTTTAACGTTCCCCATTGAAGAGGAGTCGGCAGGCAGACGGACCAGATCGAAAGCCCATCATCGTGTGAGTCTTCCCGTTGCAGGAAACCTCACTGAACGTGCCTGGTGTGCTGTGGAAAGCCTGTGTTTTGTAAACAACTTTCCTTAAGTCTGATCTGAAAGTGTCTCTTCCTGATTTCATCAATAAGGTTACTATGTGACTTTAAAAAATTCCACTGCTCTAGGAAAACTTCTGTTTCCTTTTATGCCCAGATTTAGCAGGTTTTTCAAAGCCCTTCTTATTAAGAAAAGTTGTGGCTGGAAAAATGGATAAGTAGTTACAACTATTCCAGGAAGCTATAAATATTCTGGTTTAAGGTGTTTAAGAAATTATCCTCTCCTTTATTGTCTCCCAGGGCCCACCTACAACCGCTGCTCCCTCCCAAAGTGAAGTGGATGGTCCTAAATGATCATAGGTGGGTTTTAAAAAATAAACACAAAATTAGTTTCACACCTACTTAGACAGCTTAGAATTTTAATGTGTGAAGTATGCCAGGACTCTGCAGTGAAATAAAGCTTTGCATTCAAACTGATGTAAGCCAATCAGAAAACAGTACAGAGTGCTGCCCATTTCATAATTAGGGAGCATTACTCCAAGTTCTAGATTTTAGTTATTAATGACTAAAGTATTGCTTGACCCACTTTTGCCATTTATTCATAAGGACCTTGTTTTCAAAAAGTGTTAAAATAGCATGAAGGCCCGATTTACACCCACCAAATCCAGGAAATTCAAAGCTAATCCTCGGAACTATTTGTGTCTCATTTTTCAGCAAACTCTCTATATAAAACTGCTCTGTTCAAGGATAACACAGAGCATAGAGACTATGTCAGATTTTCCTGCAAGCTTGAAATGTTCAGTTTCCATGTTTTAAGTGGTATGAGAATTCTGACATATTTTCTATTGTATCTGTCTACTAGAGCTCTATGGTATTTCATTCATGCTATTACCTATCCTTGCTTATAACCTTTTACATCCATGGCTCTTCTTCAGATAGACAGGAACAACTGACTACATCAACTGAACTAGAGTCTCTGAGGATGAGAACTCTGACCTGGGGGAGGTGATAATGGTTAAAATATGCTCCTTTTCTTCCTCTCGTCCTCAAACTGCTCTCCCTGGATCCCAAATGTTGATGAAAAGCTCTTATTGAAAATAAACAATATTAACAAACACTTGGTATCTGGGTCTTGACACCCAAACTCCTGTTTCCCACTCTGGCAATGTCCTCTGTGCCTCTCTCTGTATCAGGCTCCTACTTATCTTTCAAATACCACTCACAGTCCATCTCTGTTGGCAGATTGTCTCTCCTTTTGGGTTCCAGTTCCTCCAAATGTGATATCAGTAGGGAACATTTCTGGTCTCTAAGGCCCCTTCCAGTTCTGAGATGCTGTATCTTTGTAATCTCCCAAGTACACAAAGATTTTCCTTCTCTAAAAGACTATCTTCTGTCCCATGCATTTAGCATTTAACTTTTACTGACTTAACATTAGTTCAAATCCTAGCTGTGAGATCTTGAGCAAGTTACTTCATGTCTAAGTGTCCGTTTCCTCATCCACGAAATGTAGACTGTAATGATATATGGCATAGATTATAGCATAGATTATAGAAGTGTTTCAAGAATTATAAGAGAGAGCAAGATGCCTGTTAAGATGCCCATATCCCACATCCCAGATCACAGTGCCTGAGTTCGATACCTGGCTTGAGGTCATATCCCAGCTTCCTGCTAACAGATCCTGATGGTTCAAGTAGTTGGTTTCCTGCCACTCATGATCAAGTTCCTAGATTCAGTCCAGTCCAGCCTCAGCTGAAGAGGGCAAATGAGGAATAAACCAGTGGATAGGAGTTCTGTGTCTTGCTCTCTTACTGCCTATCAAATAGATAAAGATATAATTTTTTAAATTTTTTATTTATATAAATTTCATGTATTTTATATATACAGACTTAAAAGTATAGTGATACTGCCCACTCTACCCTCCCTCCCCCTTCCTTATTCTTTGATTTTTATGACATGCTTTCGGTTTATTTTATAATCATAAGCTTAAACCTCCACTAAGTAAAGATAAAAATGTGGGGGCCAGTGCTGTGGCATAGTAGGCTGAGCCTCTGCCTGCAGCACCAGCATCCATATGAGCGCTGGTTCGAGTTCTGGCTGCCCCACTTCCAATCCAGCTCTCTGCTAACGTTCTGGGAAAGCAGTAGAAGATGCCTCAAGTGCTTGCCCCACCTCCCCACTCATGTGGGAGACCCAGAGGAAGCTCCTGGCTCCTGGCTTTGGATTGGCCCAGCTCTAGCTGTTGCGACCCTTTGGGGAGTAAACCAGTGGATGGAAGACCTCTCTCTCTTTGTCTCTCCTTCTCTCTGTAACTCTACCTCACAAATAAGTAAATCTTTAAAAAGTTTTTTTTAAAAGAATTACAAGAGAGAATACATACAAAGGGTGCTCAATAAATACTCTCCAGAGCCACTTCTAGCTATTTTTGTTGTGTAAGCTCTCTCAAACTCCTTAGCCTGAGAATGCACAGTACGTTTGCTTCTGTGCCTCATCTTGTTCTTTACTGGGTCCTAAAGCTAATAGGAATTCAATGAGGTTTTGTTGATTACTTGACTGTTACAGTTGTATAGCTGATTTTCATTAATCGTCGTGGATCTAGCATTTTATGAAGACATGACTTCTGCCAATTCTACTCTTAAAACAGCATGAAACTCATGACCCATGACAATATTCTTATTTTTTCATCACCCCATTGCCATGTAAATATTTTAGAAGAGCAGCCTAGAAGCAAGAGTATCCTAGAAGTAGGCTCTGCTCTGCTCAGGAGGCATAATCCCAAAAGGCTGGGTTGGACTGAAGGTGACTACTTGGAAGGCCTGTGTTTGCCCATCCACTGAACATTCTCGTGCACATGAGTATATTTGTGCAATCATTTATCTGGTCTTGAGAGGGAAGTGGAAACCGAAGAGTAAAGATGTATGAGGGGCCTTCAAAACATTTACAGAAAATGCAGATTTTGAAAAAAACTATGCATGAATTTCAAACATTTTTTGGACCAACATTAATTCATGTTTAATTCATTTTTCTATGAACTTTTCTGAAGTACCTGCAAATGAAGCCAAAAAAGGAAAAGGAGAGAGAAGAAAGCAAGGAGTGAAAGTAGAGGAAACAAATCTGGAGGGGGTGATCTGAAAGGGCCAAGGTTAAAGAGAAGCACTGATGAGGAAGGAAAGGTTGCCTTGATCCCAGACTGCAGTTAGAAGTTCCATCTCCAAGCCCAAATGTGCAGTCTGCACACCTGACGTGCAAGCCTCAATGGGAGTCTACGGGAAGACTTAAAAGAGGGCTTCTCTCTCAAGCTGACATCTGGACAGCACTATCTTTAAATCACTCTCCTTATTTCTTTCTTAAATATTTTTATTTATGTGAAAAGCAGAGCAACACACAAATCTTCCACCCACTCGTTTGTTCTCCAGATAGCTGAAATAGCCAGGTCTGAGCTGGAATGAAAGCAGCCGCTGCTAACTCCATTTGAGTCTCCCTCGTGGGTGGGTGGCAGGAGCGCAAGTATTTGGGTCATCATCTGTTGCCCTCCCAAACGCATCTGCAGGAAGCTGGATTGGAAGGAGAGCAGCCAGCCCTCAAACCTGCACTCTGATATGGGATGCTGTTGTGCTAAGCAGCAGCTGAATCTGCTGTGCCACATGTTGGCCTCACTCTTCCTACTTGATGGACATTTCCACTGAGGAACAGAAGACGGTGGTTCTCAGTCTAAGAGAACTGTGTTAAATCACTATTTCTTTTCTGATGTTTTTGCAGAGGCCTCTTTATAATTCTGAGAATGTATATGAAACAGATACAGAATGGATCTCCCCCAAAAATTTCATGGAAAATGCATACTGTGATACAACTTATTTTTTAATTCCCCTTATGTCAACAAACTTTTTGAAGTAGCACGTGTTTTTTCTATAGATTTTTTTTCAGTTTTCCATTAGGTCTTTTTGACGCCAACCACCCCCCTTGCACCCCACACACATCAGAAATTTCTAAAATGTTAAGGGTTTTCAGAGGAACAAGACAACACTGCGGTGGTGAGCTGCCAGCAGCGCCGGCATTATTTCAACAATCTGCACTGACATCTTCTGGGTTGCTGAGCTGATGCAAGAATACAGTCCTCTTAACCAAACCATGGCCCCACTGAGAAAACCAGTCAGACACCAGCTATAAAACCCTGGAAAGCAACATAAATGGGCTTCTGTGAATTGGAGGTAAAAGGTAGTGTTGTTAGAAATTACCCAAACTTCAAGGCAGATCTGGGTATGTAGGAACTGATGAACACACCAAGTTCAATTCCACCTACATTTTGAGAAAACATGCTACTTTGCATGTGCCTGGTTGGCTTATCTCAGTGGCTGCAGGGATTTTTACTGAAGATTAAATCTGTTTTGTAGGCGAGACATTAGCAAAGATCCTAGTAAGATTTATTTTTCAAAGTGAAAACTAGTATGAGTGGGGCTTTTTGGTTTTAGCTGCAAATGTAATCAGCAAGATTAGTGGTGGCTGCTTCTCTGACGGGGGCTCAGATTTACTGGAATGCCTCAGCTCCCACAAGGGAAGAAATCATTTCCTGTGAATTCCAAGTCCTGCAGGTTACTGAAATGTAGCTATTTCCTCTTCTTGCTGAGCACCCTGTCTGACTATCTCTGCAAGGGCCGCATTCCTCTGCTGTGTAGCTATGGACATCCCTGGCCCGTTTCCATGGAAGCACATAACAGGAGACTCTTGTGCCTGGGTACTGGGCCAAGAACTTTTCACTCTTAGAAAACATATTGGCCTCTAGAATTTCAGTGCTATTTGAAACAGATACTTCAGTTTTTAAGGAGTTCTCCTGTGAAACGTGCAGCGATGTTATGTTTTAAGTCATGCCCTATCGCAAGATGGAAAAACAAGAATCTACAAGGGTTAGAAAAGGTGGAACTTACGTAAACCTCGCCATATGTGTTTTTGCTGCTTGACTAGAGAACACGTTGACATTCTGAAATCAGGGCTACTTAAGACACCATGGTGTCCTAGAGTCGGATGGCTTAAGTTTAAATCAGAACCCTACCATTTCCAACTGGGTGAGATTGGGTAAATTTCTTAACTTCTCTGAGTTGGTGTACTGAGTTTCTTCATTTGTGTAATGGAGATTTAAAAAACAAAACAAAAACAGGAATCTCACTCCCATGGTTGTTCTGAGAATCAAACAAAGTAATGAATGTAAGAAGCCCAGCATGGGGGAAGCAGTCAATAAATAATAGTTTCCCTCAATGTAAGTTCAAAGCAATGAATGGACTTGATAGGAAAACAGAGCAGTTACAGAAACTAAAAGTCTTATTTCCGATGTTGGGAATGAAAACATCTCCCTACCAAATAGCTCCAAATATTTTAAAGTTCATTCTCAAATCAACAGTCAGTTTTCCCAAGAACAAGAGCATTCTGATGTACATATGTTAACGTGGAGAATTTCAAGCTTATTTTTAGAAAGCATTTTTACCTGCCACCACTTCTGGCTCTTGACTCAAGCTTTCTGTTACTGTGGACCCTGGAAAACAGCACTGATGGTTCAAGTAGTTGGGCTCCTTCTACCCACTGGGAAACCTGGTTTGTGTTCTAGCTCCCAGCTTTGGCCTAGTCTAGCCCTGGTCCTTCACCTTTTTGGCAGAGAAGAATTAGAAGCAAATGTGGTGATGGATGGAGAAATCTTAAGCTCCTCTGATAACACATGTGGAAGAAGAAGCACTTGTTCAACCCCTACCCAAATTTTAAATTTATTTTTATTCCTTTCAAGTAGGTTGCTTAAGCGTATTTGGTAGATGACAAAATGGTGTTTTCAAATTGTTCTTTCACATTTCACAGATAGGAATGATAACAGATTTACCATTTTACAAAAAGTCACAGTTGAGCTTCCAGTCTGTGTGTGTGTGTGTGTGTGTTTTCATTAATGGGCTCTTTCCAAGGCAGGATATCAATGAGAGAGAAAATTTACAGCAAGATTCAGTTCAAGAATGCTGTTCTGAGCACTAGATTTTCTTTTCTGCTTTTAAATATCCCCATTTGTCTTCACATTTCCTTTCCCAAACTCCTCCCCATCCCATTCCATGTGGCTAGATGCTTAATATGCTAACACTTAGGAGAACAGAAGGCTTTCTCCAGAGAGAGTCACAGAGCTGTTTTGTTTAACTGCCAGAACCGCCAACCTGAACCTTCCCCACACACCCACCCAGCCCTGCCAGGATGCAATCTGTGTCCAGCCCCACTGCAGACGAGAGGCCCTGTGGCACTTTGGGTTTATGTTCTACTTCCAGAACTAGATGATGGCTTCAAAGATTGAGTAAGGTCTCCAGAGAGTTATTTATTTATTTTTTTAAATTAAGGTTATCTATTTAGGTGACAAAGAAAAAAGAAACTAGCAGGGATGTGCTACTGATTTTTTTTTTTCAGTAATTTCTCTATTCACTCCAGGCCTCTTTTCATTCAGTTAAAAAGACTTTGTTTCCAGAAAAAAAAATAAAAACTATGCTGTTACTAATGTTCCTTTCTGTAGTGCCTGCTGCACTGATCAAGATAAAGCTCTGATCCTACAATTACACAAGTTAATGTGTATAATTACGTGGAACAAAAAAGAGAAGGGAAGAAGTAGAACATAATTTAATGAATGATTGCTAGTTTCTTGGAATTTTGAGAGGACACAGAGGTAAGGAAGAGAACATTGTATCAAGTCTCAAGAACATTCGTTATCTTTGTTGTTCTTTTCAATTCAAAAATGAAAGAATTAGGATAATTTTTCACCAGTAAAGTTGGCAAAGATTACATTTATATGATCGTATATCTCCTAGTATGAGTAGGGGTGAGGAAATAGACATTTTAAACTCTGCTCTTTCAGAATATCAATTGCCTAAATTTTTGGAAGACTATTAAAAATACACATAATTTATAGATGAAATGACCTTGAGGCTTGTGAAGAATAAGACAAGGCAGGTCATGTATTAATAATTGTTGCAGTCTACTAATGAATAAAGTGTATTGAATACTTTGCTCTAATTTGTGTGTGTTTTTAAATCTCCATACTGGCAGTGAAAAGGAGAAAATGACACAGCACACATGTTTTCATTCATTTGTTTATTTACTACATGCATTTCTCAGGTGCCTACTGCTGTGTCAGGCTGGGGTTACAGCAGGGAACAAATCTATCTCTGTTGTCAGTGAGCTTAATCCTGGGGGCAGGAAAAAAGCTATAAAGACATAAAAAATGAACATAAAACGTATCAAGTGGTGATTGCTGCTATAAAAACAGAAGCAGATTAAGGGAGTGGCAGGTGGCGTTGGTTTTGTGCTTTTCAAGGCAAGGTCCTATGGAAAGCCTCTCTGCATGACACTTAAGCAGAGGCCTAAAGAAATGTAGGAAGCAATCTCTGAATATCTAGCAGAAGCACATTCCAGAAACATTGCTGGGAGAGGGAACAATAACTACAAAGTCCCTGAGGTGAGTCCTTGGTGTTTCAGGACTAGCAAGGACAGGCTAGGAGAGGCCAGTGGTAGTGTAGGAGAATAGGGAGATGCACAGAGGTAGGATCCCTGAGGGCCTTGCACTGCCGGCCATAGGAATACACTGACACTGCTCTACCTGAGAAGCCACTGGGGTTTGGGACAGATGAATGATGAAGTCTGGCTACTCTAAGAAGTCTTTTGGAAGAGGAGGCAAGTGAGAGGGAAGATAGACCAGTCTGGAAGCATTCCTTCCACGTAGGAGAGAAACTATAGTCAATAGAGTTGGTGAGAAGCCATTGGATTTCTGTACATTTTGGTGACAGAATCAGGATTTCCTGATAAATGAGATATGTATGATGGGAAAGGCAAAGAGGCCTGCAAATTTTTTGACCTAAGAAACTGAATAGAGTTGAAAATTTACATGTTTGCATGCTAAAAAGCAAAAAAAATCAAATGTTAGCTTTTATGTAGGTGAAGGCAAAGATTGCTATTGACTGAGATGATACAGTCTGGGGTTCAGGACCGGTACAAATTATATATGTAAATTTGGAAGTAGTTGGTATAGAAGTGATAGCGCAAGCCACAGAATAAAAGGAAATCACGAAAAATATGTATGAACAGAGAAGAGAAGAGGTAGTCTGACTTCACTGTCAGGGGACAGGGAGGTCAGGAGAGTTGAGAACTGCAAGTGGTATCCCTGGTGACCAAAGTGTTTCAGGAAAGAAGGAAGCATTCACTGGTCCAGGTGCTGCAGATGGACCAAGAAAGGTGAGGACTGAAGTCTGTGTTTTGGATTTGGCCATGTTGGGTACTTTGCTGGTTTGTGACAGTGGTGGGACAGAAGTATAACTGGAGTTTTTTGATATAAACAAAGAAGAGAATAAGTATTGGCAGCCAGTCACCAATTACAACTCACGTGAGATTTGCCATAAAGGTAATGCCTCCATCAACAGCAGGGCTGTGAATAGTTGGCACTCTCAACTTCAGCCATTTGGGATATTAATGAATATATTACATACTACTTGCAAAGGTCTGCATAAGGAATAGAGAAACAACAAGGGTTGTGAACTACCCTGGGCTACGCAACAGTGGGCTCCATGATTTTCCTAGATTTGATGAAAAAAGGGACTGGGCCATTATTAGAACCTGGGGACAGAGGGGGCAGAACTAAGTAGACAGGGCTATCTAATGAGACTTGAGTACTTAGTACTTAGTACTAATGAACTTCTTTTATTTTTTGACAGGCAGAGTGGACAGTGAGAGAGAGAGACAGAGAGTAAGGTCTTCCTTTGCCGTTGGTTCACCCTCCAATGGCCGCCACGACCAGTGCACCGCGCTGATCCGATGGCAGGAGCCAGGTACTTATCCTGGTCTCCCATGGGGTGCCTAGTGAGCTGCAGCGCCAGCCTAAATGGAAGATCTCTGCGAGTGAGATCCCAATGGAAAGAACGGGGCCATCAAAGAAGGAGGTACCTTTCTCTGAACGGAGGAGAGAACTTCCACTTTGACTATGACCCTGTCAGAATATGATCCAAGTCGGCAAACTCAAAAGGCTTCCATAGCCTTGGCAACTCATGACAAGAGCCTAGGGTGATTACTGACGCCATAAACACGAGTGTCAATTGCTAAGTCAACAACAGGAGTCACTGTGCACTTGTTCCCCATGTAGGATCTCTGTCCTTAATGTGTTGTACAATGTGAATTAATGCTATAACTAGTACTCAAACAGTACTTTGTGTTTCTGTGTGGGTGCAAACTGTTGAAATCTTTACTTAATATATACTAAATTGATCTTCTGTATATAAAGATAATTGAAAATGAATTTTTTTAACTTTTATTTAATGAATATAAATTTCCAAAGTACAGCTTTTGGATTACAGTGGCTTTTTCCCCCATAACTTCCCTCCCACCCGCAACCCTCCCGTCTCCCGCTCCCTCTCCCATTCCATTCACATCAAGATTCATTTTCTGAATCTTGATGTGAATGGAGGGGAGAGAGAGCGGGAAAGGGGAGAATTGCGGGTGGAAGGGAAGTTATGGGGGGGTGGGGAAGCCATTGTAATCCATAAGCTGTACTTTGGAAATTTATATTTATTAAATAAAAGTAAAAAAAAATAGTCAATTAAAAAATTAAAAATGAAAAAAAAAAGAACCATGCCTGATATGGATCATGACAAACTAGAGGTTGGTAAACTGATTTAAAAATTGGGATCCAGGAGTACTCAGGGTGAGGAGCCAGAAAGCAAGGCTTGAGGCTAGAGCAAGTCAGATGGCAATAGCCAAAATCTTAATGAGCCAACAGGACTCAGAGGTCAGAACAAATGAGGGAGCTGGATACACAAGGCCAAAGTGTTGTGATAGACTGTGATCAGAGCACCCTTCCCAGGGAGCTGTGGCCTCAGATAGTGCTCTACATTTCTCATGTACCAGCACCGGAAAGGTTGCTTAATCTGGGGCAGACGGCTCTATCCCAGATTCAAGAGCTGCCCAGCTATGTGGACGCTTTGACTGGCTCCATTGCTTGGCAACTAGAGGTAAGTTGTGACAGCACAAAAAAATAAGAGATAGAACAATAATATGTCTGTGTTCCTAGAGGCCTTCTCTAATTGTCTATTAACCCCTCAAGTAAAATTGTCTAAGAAAAAGAAAACTGAAATGGAGCTAGATGACCCCTGAAATAGATTTCTGAATCAGTGCAAAGTTTTTATTTATTTGTTTATTTATTTGGCAGAGTTACAGAGAAGGAGAAGGAGAAGGAGAAGGAGAAGGAGAAGAAGATTCAGAAAGAAAGAGAGAGAGAGAGATCTTCCATCAAGGGCTAAACCAGGCTGAAGCCAAGAGATTAGAACTCCATCCAGGTCTCCCACATAGGTGGCAGGGTCCCAAGGACTTGGGCCATCTTCTGCTGCTTTCCCAGGTGCATTAGCAGGTAACTAGATTGGAAGTGGAGCAGTTGAGTTTCAAACAGGTGCCCATATGGGATGCCAGTGTCCCAGGTGGTGGTTTAACCCACTATTCAACAACGCCAAGCCTCCAAATTTTTCTTTATCATTTAACCTGATGTTGGTGATAGAATTATCCCTATTTTTGTATCAATAATTCTAAATATCCTTTCCATAAAGTAAAAGAATATATAAATTAATCAGTGTTTAAACACAAGGTGTGGAGATATTTAGGAGTAACTACCCAGAATATGGACAATTTTTCTCAGAATTGCATCCCTGTCCAGTACTTAAGGGTTGTCTCCTGGTGATTATGTTCATACTACTTAAATGCATTACTTTGACAAAGCTGGTTGAACCAGAGGTGGTACCCAAAATAAGCAGGCCAATCAATGTTTTTCTCTTGCAAATTTAGATATAGAATTCAGGGTTGCAAATCAGCTACCACCGAAGAGTCATCTAGTATCATGTTGTCTAATACGACAGCCAGTAAGCACATATGCAAATTTTAAGTGAGGAGTAGGCTTTTGGCCTAGTGGTTAATATACCAATTGTGATGCATGCATCCTAGGTCAGAGTACCTGGGTGCAAGTGCCTAGGTTCAAACACCAGCTCCAGCTCCGAATTCCAGCTTCCTATTAATGCATACCCTGGGAAGGAGGGGGTCATGGATCAAGTAGCTGGGTCCCTCCACCCACATGGAGACCTGGATTGAGTTCTAAGCTCCTGCCTCTGGCCTGACCCACCGCAGCTGTTGCAGGCATCTGGGTAATGAGCCAGTAGGGAGGATATCTCTATCTCTATCTCTATCTCTATCATCTCTCTGCCTCTCAAATAAATAAAATTGAATGAATGTTAAATTACTTAAAATAAAAAGTTCACATCCTTGCCATATTTCAACGTTCAGTAGCCACCTATGATTTTCCATATTGAACAGGGAAAATACAGAATATTTCCCAAACTGTGGAAATTTATCTATCACATGCCAGGAGAAGTAGAGAAGGCCTGTACACAGAAATAGAAGTTAGATGTGCAGCCAGAAGTAGACACAAGAGACAAAGAAAAGGTGGGGTATTAATTGTCTCTTTTTTCCAGGCCTTTGTTGTAACCCCTAGTAAGACTCAATTTTTTTCTTGCCTTTAAATGTCATAATATACGTGTGTCTATCCCTGCAATATACTATCCTTTCTCACTTGAATTAGTTTGTTATGAATGTTTTAGTTGCCTTTCAAAGATACAAAACACAAAACACCAGCCAGTTAAGACAACTTCATTGCTTTAGCACACTGTGGCA
Organism: Oryctolagus cuniculus; assembly: GCF_051225735.1. NCBI lineage: Eukaryota > Metazoa > Chordata > Mammalia > Lagomorpha > Leporidae > Oryctolagus > Oryctolagus cuniculus. The sequence continues at coordinate 32,546,538 of NC_142875.1, forward strand.
CTGAATTACTCAGTTTTTCAATTTTCCCTTCCTTTTGTCTATAATGAGTGTTTTTTTACATTTATCTCTGGTAAACATTTCAAAGATGTACTTAGCAGGAGGTATGAATTTTTAACTTTAAATCTTTAAATAATATTGTCTAAGATCATTCACACAACTTGTGAGTATAGGCTGGGTGTGTTCCGGTGGGGTCTTGGGGAGAGAACTAGTTAGAGGATGGTTTGTTTACTTTCTCTATCCAGAAAGGCCTGAAATAGAGGGTCTCTCTTACAGTCAAGACCGACCATAAGCCTCAAGCTTAAAACCTATAGATGATTTTAGAGAACTGCCTTTAGATGATGTAGGAGCAGCCTCGGAAAAGTTTTATTTTCACTTAGTATCTTTTGCTAAATCTTTGTGAAGAGCCAGTAGTGGTCTTACATCTGCCGACATAACTTCAGTACATGCAGACTTGCAAAGCATGAGCAGTCTTGACCTCAGGCAGGCAGGATACCTTTGATCTTCAGCAGCCACTGTAGCTGCCTGAGATTATCTCAGATGCTAAACAGGGGAGAAAGTGTGCCTGCAGCTACACTAACTCCACTACCTGCCATGTGCAATGATCCGTTACAGGGAAGGGGCGCCTGCGAAATGCTGTTAAAGTCTGTGGGGGGTAGACAGAAATGTATGCAGGCGCTTCCTAAAGTTCATGTAAAATTTGCATTATCTTTTTGTCCCATTTTCCACAAACTTTGAAGAACCCTCGTATCAGAAAAAGAAAGGCTAGCCACACTGAGACTCTGCCTGCTATCTAAGGAAGACAGACAGCCTTCAGTGCATAGAACTGGTTTTATGTTTGTAAGTGTGGGAGCCAAATCTGGAAATATAAAGGGAAGAACTGAAGAAATAAGGCTAGAGAAAAAAAGGGGGGTGGGGAGAATGAGAGTAGGGCTGGCATTGTGATACAGCTGGTTAAGCCATGGTCTGCAGCACCAGCATCCAATACGGAAGCTGTTTTGAGAACCAGCTCCTCCACTTCTGATCCAGCTCCCTGCTAATGCACCTGCAAAAGCAGGAGAGAATGATCCAAATGCTTGGGCCCCTGCACACACGTGGGAGACCCAGAAGAAGCCCCTGGCTCCTGTCTTCAGCTTGGCCCAGCCCTGGGCATTGCGGCCATTTGGAGAATGAACCAGCTGATGGAAAATCTCTCTCTCTCACTCCCTTTCTCTCTGTAATTCTTTTAAATAAATAAATCTTTAAAAAATAAAATGAGGATAATGAAAAGAATCAGAGTAGGAAATAAGGAAGAACTATCAAGGCTAGATTCATGAGAGGAATAGTGCAGAGAGAGAAAACTCACAAGCAAACAAAGCGAGAGAACTGGCCCAGAAATGACTTTTGAGACAGAGAAATGTGTCTTCTAGGCTTAAGAGTTGTTTCATGTGGGATGCTCAGTGTCAATATTCTCTCCATCATCCCCACTGAAAGTTTAATAACACCTGCCCTCTCAAATAACCAAGACTCTTATTGTTAAAAAAATGTTGTACTAGCCTGGCACATGGGTGAGAGGTACAACAAAGACAAATCTCTCAGCATGCGGGTACTCTGCATAGTTCTCCTCACAGTCAGTGCTTAGCTCTTATTGGTTAAGATAGTGGCCTCGAAAAACCATCATGAGGCAATTTAAGTCTGATAGAAAATTATATTTCATTCATCTTGTCAAGTTGGAATTTCAAGTTTGCCCAACCAAGGTTAACTGTTACTCAGATTTAATGTGAAACTTTAAGAAGGAATAATTGTAATAAAAACAGCTAAAATAATAACCACTACAATATTAATAGCTTTCATTCACTGACTTATATTTTTCATATATTACTGATCTACCTATCTATCTAACCCCATTTAATTCTTTTCTTTAAGATTTATTTATTTGAAAGGCAGAGTTACAGAGTATGAGGAAGGAAGGAAGGGAGAGTGGGGGGAGGGAAGGAGGGAGGCAGGGAGGGAGGGAGGGAGAGAGAGAGAGATCTTCTGTCTGTTGATTCACTCCCCAAATGGTCACCATGACTGGAACTGAACCAGGAAGGGATTTGGATTGGACGAGAAGCATCAGGGACTTGACCCAGTGTTCATATGGGATGCCAGCATTGCAGGCAGCGGCCCAATCCACTGTGCCACAATGTTGGCCTCTCCCATTTAGTTTTTAACACAATCTTAAGTGATCCTACCTCCTTTTTATAAGTGGTATAATTGAAGCCAGAAGTTTAAGTATAATATGCTTAAGGCTAAACTCAAAGTAACAGAAGAGGCAGGTCTACAGGTTTTCTGTTCATGCTTACAGTGGGAAACATATGGCACACACAAAATTGGAACTGGAGAGTAAATAAATGCATGAGGAAGGTACAAGGAAGCCACAAAGTACTTCCAAGACTAATTTCAGTGGGAGTCAAGGAAGTGAAGGTCATCAGCAAACCATGTGACAAGGGCTCTCAGAAGCTTTGACCTTGAGCCAAGGACACAGCCAGCCCATCATAAACACAGAGAGGAAGCTGGAGGGTTTTTTTAGTACCCTGACCAAACACACTTGCTCCCCTCTTCCCACTGGTGCCCTGCCCCCTCCATTGATAAAGCTCAATGGGAAGCAATACTTTCTATGAGTAAATTCTTTAGAGCTGTTGAGTTTCACTTATGGGTCAATGGGTATAGCACAGAAATTGAGAATTCAGAATTCCAGAAACTAGGAGATACACATGACAACAAGAACATGGAAATCTTGGAGAGAATTAGACTTTCCTCAGGCTATGGAATAAGGGGCCTAAGACCATTCTATGTAGATATCAAGAGTCAAGAATTCTCCATTTGATATCTGGCTTGCATTGAATTTACTTAGATTTGAAGTCATGCTTGCTGTCTGCTGAACATGCCATTGTTTTTATATTTACATACACAATCCTGCTATTAAGTTTGTTTTGCAAACACAAATTTGCTGCAATATGATTGTTAATTAGTGAACAATGGGAGTACAACACAAATTTCTCATATTTGCTTATGTACAATTATTTCCAAGATAAAAAACAAGGTGCATATAAGAGCTCCAACCAGCATAGGAACACCCAACACATGCATATACACATAAAACACATAGACACACACACACACACACACACACACACCATCCCAAACATCTACCAACTCTCTCAGATCACTGTATAAGCGTTGTGAGCCACTCTCCATATCTGATATTACAATGTACAATCCAATTACACAGTTTGACAAAGTTATTCTTAAGAAAGCATACACCACATGGTAGCTGAATCGGGTGTACAGATCTCTGATGGACCAGTCAGTCTCAACAATTGGTGCTCCATACCACAGAGGTTGCTCCGTTTTTCCCAATAGTCTCAGAAATGTGGGATATTCAAGCTGCAGACAGTATTGGAGGCCTTCCTGCTTTTCCTCACTTATGTTTGAGCGCTTCCCCTTCCCAAATCCCTCCTGAGGGCTTTTTTCTTCGCTTGTTCAGTAGGATATCATGGCAAAGATTCTCCAAATAGGGCCCACTCTCCCAATCACTAAGGCAAAGAGAAGAAGCTTGAGTTTAAATCTCCTCTGCTTGGTCTGGGCAAGTAGTCCCTAATCATAGACGAGTGCTGGTCTGTTATGAAGTTCCCGAAAAATAAGAGTAGTGTGATTGCTTTTTCAGAAAGTGACATTGTTGAATTTTAAGGACTGTCACTTGTTTTTGATAATTTTTATGTGAAATGCTTATTATTTTGGTTTTCTTAAAACATCCTTACTTATCGAAATGAAAAGTTTTAAAGTCTGTCTCCAATTTTTTCCTAATTTAGTGGATTTTAGTCTGAAAATATACAAATTACTTTTCCAGATAGACAATTTTAGTTTGCTGGCCCTCTACAATATTCTACAATATCATGGCATTTTGGCAGTTGTGCTGTCAAAAGAAAGCCCATAACTGCTCCTAAGGAAGACAACCAGACCCCTTAAAATAAAAGTTTTCATATGTCTAAAACATTATTAATTTCCAATAATTTTTTACTTTCCATATTTAAATAATAGTAAAGTCACAGCTGTAATTGTAGACATAAAGAAAGGAGACCAGAGGCGTAATATTTAAAAAGTGTCCAATCCTATGCCCTCCTGC